>NC_047671.1:18895000-19205000 GCF_011762505.2 Arvicanthis niloticus
CTTCTCCTACTCTAACTCCTTCTATCTATCTATCTATCTATCTATCTATCTATCTATCTATCTGTCATATATATATATATATAAAACAAAACAAAAACAAAACAAACAAACAAACAAACAAACAAAACCACGGATCTGATGTGCAGGCAGTAATGACAATGACTTACCTAAGGCTCTCATGGAGCATCTAGGGTCAAGGAAAATGTGGAGATTTTTAAGAATATATATATATATATATATATATATATATATATATATATGACACTGAAATATATATTCCAAGTATATATATTCTTATATATATATTCCAAGTATATATTCAAATATATATATATATATACATATATATATATATATATATATATATATATATATATGACACTGGACTTTGGAAAATCCAATTAGAACTACTCTAAAAGCCTTCTTCCCGAGGACCGGCTCTCATAGTATTGGAAAGTGCTATGCAAGCTTCCAAGAGAGAAAAGCAAACAACAGTGTCACTCCGTTGTAAAGCCTACAAACTACAACAACGACTGTTGCAGAACAATCTCTCCAAAGCTGCAATAGTGGTATTTTTATCTTGAGCAATAACTAATGTCTGTCTAATTGGACTTAAGGCACACTCAGAGGCCACTAATGCCTATACCTGTAAGCATGGCCAATTACTCATAGCTTGAGAGGCCATAGACCATGGAAGAAAACATACTACCATAAATAGAAACTTTGAGGAAGTTCTTTTTTAGTAGATAGTTCCAGATGTTAAACCTTGGGAAAAAATAATGACCATATTCTTCTGATCTTACTAGGACCTAGGTATTCACCTGTATATTGAAGAATATGAAATTATAAAGTATATTAAAAACAGATTACTATTTTATGTTAATACATCACCTGACAATCAGCATTCTTTAAAGAATTGGGATTCCTTTAAACCCATATACAGTATCATTTCTTTGCTAATGCAATAACCATTGACCACTATTTAGTTATTAATGCAAATGTAAATGCCAGCAGACAAGATATCACTTAGAGGGGTTACTATTCATCATTATGTATAGTGGACAGAGGATAGAAAAACGTATTCTCAATGGTAGGTGAAGGACAAACATGACATTCTCATCTGATAACCTGGCTTATGCCAATGTTCTAACTTACGAGCAAACATAGTACAAGTGCATTGAGGAAACTGAGCAGAGGCCCAAGTAATCCGAGGCCATTGCTCAAGCTCAAGGCAGAAAGGAAGGAGATGAATGCTAAGAGATATTAGCAGAGGTGGGGAGAAAGTGGACCATACTGGAATAGAGGAGAATGAGTTAAGAGATCTTATCAATATGTTGGCATACTTCAGGGATGACCCTCTTACAGTAGTGAGTAGAACTGAACAGGTGAGCTGGGTAATTTGATGAGAACAGAAAAGCTAGTCAGGATTCATTAGAAATATACTATTATGTATGAACTGGAGGTATATATGGGACATCAAAGAAGTGATATGTTTGTTCACCTGAAGGCTGGAGAATAGGCCTGGACTGGATATAATCTTAAGGGTCACTCAGTTATGGGTGGTAAACCATGAAAATATTAAAACTGATTGGAAGTTGCAGATGTGGACCTTATTTCCCATGATTTGACTTGGAAATAAGTTTTTTGTGAAGGATCGCCTTCTTCATCTTCTACTGAAAACAGTGACTACTTTCACACAGTGGCTGATTGCAAGAATTGTGATAGAAACTGAAAACAACTATGGAAAAAAAGAGAAAGTTACTGACTCCAAAGCAAGATTGGAAGTGATAAAGCATGAGACCATTAGCAATAAAGGCTGAGCATAAATAATGAGCCTTTAAAAGAAACTGGGGATTCTGGAGAATTGGGAAGAAATCAAAGAGAATGGAAAACCACAGAAGCAGAAAAATAAATAGACGGCTCCAAAAAAGAAGGAATGGTCCCTAGTGGCAATTGTTGCCAAAAGCTTAAGTCAGAAGGGGACTTGTACATGTCAGTAAGATCTCAGTGAGTGAGTGAGTGCAAAGGATGGCATTTTTAATGGCGTGATGGGAACGGATACCACATTGCACTGCATTGAAGAATGTGTAAATGCAGACACTCTATGTAGAAAATACAAGGAAACGTTTTTCAGAGAAAGGGAAAAATAGATAAGATTTGGCATCAAAGGGATTTGTTTATGTGTAAAATGGGGCAGATTGGAAGTGAGGTAAATGGTAAGTATTTTATCTGTGGGAGAGAGGGCAATCAAACCAAAACGTTGCTGGAAAGACTAGAGATTATGGCATACAAAGAACAGGTTAGGAGATGTTGACATTTGGGAAATGTGGACTCATTTGGTGTGAAATGCATTCAGAGTTTCTATGTATGTTCCTATGAGTTTTGTTAATCTAAAGCAACCGTAAAAGTAAAAAGTCTGTTTCTTAAAAATTAAAAGAAAATTCATTAGAAAAGAGGTATTAAGAGGTTTGACATTAGGGAAAGGAGGAATTACTTCGAACCTTGATATAATCATGATTTTTATGTCTAAAGTTCAGATACTTAGTGATTCAAAAAATGTTATAAATTATAAGAAATAGAAAAGACACGATTAATACAAGCAGTTTCCTTTTTAACTGATATTCTAATTTATACTTTTCACAGGTGGCTGAAAACAGCTGTGGTGACTGGTCTTTGTGGAAAGTCTTCCTGGCTTGCCTCTTAGCGTCTGTGCTAACAACAACAATTGGAGTAATCACACTAAGCTTGCTGAATAGAAACAATTCCTCCATCATTATCCAGTTATTATCAAACACTGAAGCCTCTACAGTTACACCTCAAACAATCTCTACTACTTCTCAAACAACACTGGTCATTTCCACAGGGTTGACAACCACAACATCCCCTGAAACTACAGACACAACAACAGCCACCATAACTTCTACTGAACCAACAGAGACATCCACTGCAGTATTCACTGAAGCTAGTGCCATAACAACCATGGCTAGGACTTCAACTCTACCTGTGACGACAATAGTTACCACCACAACTCCATCTGTGCCCACAAGTGCAGCCACCTCAACACAGCCCACAACCTCTGCTGTGTTCACTGAAACATCAGCCACAACCATTGACTCAACTCAACCTGAAACCACAACAGCTACCACCATGACTCCATCTGTGCCCACAAGCACAGCTACCTCAATCCAGCCGGCAACCTCTGCTGTGTTCACCGAAACATCAGCCACAACCATTGACTCAACTCAACGAGAAACCACATGAGCTTCAGCATCAAGTGAAACCACACCCACTGCCAGTGCTTCAGAAACTTTAAATCCTGTGTAACCTATCAAAAAAGTGATTATAACCATTGCTACAACTGGGTCTCCATCTGGATCTTGTAAGTCACAATTGCAGCAGCTGCTTGAACCAAGATGCCACCAAGTTAATAAACCCTCTAATAGTGGAAGCCTCAATAGCACCAGATGCTATGACTGAAAATTAGCTGGCAGCCAAAACAGTCATGACTTTCCTTGTCGTTTTCAGGTGAACCTTTGTTCACCTAAATTGATAACGACTACTTCTTGCATTTAACCTAGAACTATAAGTTCTGTTTTGCCTACAATAAATGTACTCTTTCTTCTCCTTATATAAGTTATAATCTCCACTTGGTCATGGGAACCAGGCACAAGCAACAATTTTGACAGAATCACTGTCAATCATAAAAATAATTTATTGTACATCAAGTACACTTTTAGTTATCATTCCTATCAATCATCTCATAGTTACTTCCACATTCACTCTTCTCCCAACTTAAATAGCAGCTACCTCTTCCATACTAGCTGAGTTGACTATGTATCACTGGCATGTCTCAGGCATACCAACAATGAGGATGCAAAGCAATGAATAGTAATTTGGACCACTATGAATATAATAGTCATCACAATTTTCACAAATCCGATCCAGACTTTCTAAAAGTATCAAAAATTTTTAAAATGACTGAGCTTTTAAGTGGTAAGAATCTGAACTTGGTTCTACAGCTACACGAGCGTAATTCCGTACAGGAAAGTAATCCATCTGGTTCACTTAGGTAAGGTGATTAAGAAGTTTCATCTAAAGTCTAGCAAAATTAGACATTTAGATTTTAGTAGGTTTTGCTTAAGCTTATAACACTGCATTTCTCGGTGCATAAATTACATGCATTAAATATAGAAATTTTATACAGAGGAGATTTGCACAAATTTATTTATAACAATATAAAATTTAAATAATTGTTACCTCTATGTTGAAATTTGTTGTTTCTTTACCCTTCTCTATATTGTAAATATCTTCTAATCTATCATTATATAGCCTGAAGACCCATGTCATAGACTGTTGATATTTGAAAAAGACATTGATTGGGGAAGACAAAAGTAATTATTAAGCAACTGTGGTATACCAGGCATTATTATAAAGGCTTTTCAGGTCTTTGGTTCAACTTCTATTTTTCACATTGTTCTTTTACCATAGGGTGAATCTGTGACCCATCATTTTCTCTATTATCTTTTCTGTTTCAGTAACAGCTGAACTAGGTAGGAGTGTCTAGGCTTTAATATTAATATATTTAATTAATAACATTTAGTAATTTTTATCTCCAAAGTAGTTGTTGATCCAAAGTAGTTGTATTTTTACATTTGTTTAAGAAATCATTGACAATCTCTATTGTATACTTTTGTGGAGTAGAGTGACCTTTCAAAGTGTGTGTGTGTGTGTGTGTGTGTATATATATATATATATATATATATATATATATATATATGTATGTATATATGAGTAATAAAGTAATCGTTGGTGGCACCTCAAACACTCATCAGTTCTTTGTGTTGAGAAATATTCAAATCTCTATTTGGTATTTTGAAATATATAATTATTATTATTATTTTTTTTTTTTGGTTTTTCGAGACAGGGTTTCTCTGTGTAGCCCTGGCTGTCCTGGAACTCACTCTGTAGACCAAGCTGGCCTCGAACTCAGAAATCCACCTGCCTCTGCCTCCCAAGTGCTGGGATTAAAGGCGTGCGCCACCACCGCCCGGCCATAATTATTTATTTTGATTAATTCAAAATTATTCATTGTATAGTCTACAACCTATGCCATTTATACATCCCCTCTTACCTCCCAGCCTCTGGGAATGACTACTCTACTCTCTCCATTTAGGAAATCAATTTTTTAGAACCATTATGTGGGAACAAACGATATCTGTCTTTCTATGCTTGCTTCATTTTACTTAATTTAACAATTTCCAGTTCCAAAGTGGTGCTTCATATTACAGAATTTCATTTTATATATATGATTAAATACATTTAGTAAATATAGATTTCATATTTTCTCCATCAATCCATCCATCCATCTACCTGCCCAGCCATCCGTACATCCACCCATCCACCTGCCATCCATCCATCCATCCATCCATCCATCCATCCATAAATCCATCCATCCACCTGCCCATCCATCCATCCATCCATTCATCCATCCATCAATCCATTCATCCATCCACCCACTCATGCACAGGTAATTCTTTTTCATTTCTTGTCTGTTGTGAATATTGCTGTGGTTAACATGGTCATGCAGATGACTCCTCAATCAGCTTTTTTTGTTCGTTTGTTTAATAAGTACTCATTGATGGGACTGTTGGATCGTTGTTGGTATTCTAGTTTTTAAAGTATATAACTTCCTGTAATGTCTTTATTAATTTACATTCCCAATAATATACTGGGAGATGTAGTATATCTCTAAGAGTTAAAATGAGCAAGTGGTGGATGTGAAGACAGGAGCACCATCCCTAAAACTTTGTCTATTGTAATCCTATTGATTGCCTTTTCATGCTGGATAGGTCCTGTGGGCAGCTGCCACATGCAGCGTAGTATGTTCCGTAGCTCTTATGCCTCCTACTCATCAGGAATTGGCGACACCTACCTCCTGTTATGATGGCCCAAAATACTTTATGTCATTGCTGGAATGTTCCTAGCTGAATTAAGTGGATTGATAACACAGAGACACAAATCTTGTCCTAAACATATAAATAGGAGTTTTAATTATAATGACAGTTATCAACCAAAGTGAAAGCAAAATAAAACATAGACATTTAGTTTATCTGCCTTTGTGGATCTAAACAGAACATTAAAAATTATTCTCTCTCTCTCTCTCTCTCTCTCTCTCTCTCTCTCTCTGTGTGTGTGTGTGTGTGTATATATATGTATGTATGTGTATGCATGTGATGTGTGTGTGTGAATGTGTGTGGTGTGAGTGTGAGATGTGTGTGTGTTTGTATGCGTGTGCCAGAGCACACATATGGAGGTCGAAGAACAGCTTTGTGGAGTGGGCTCTAGACCATGTTTACATGGGTTTAGGGAATCAATCTCAGGTTTTCAGGATTGCACAGTAATATGCCTTATCCACTGAGCCATTGTACAGACCCTAAAACCTAAGAGTTCACAGGGATACTGAATTGAACAAGTTGATCTGGTTGGAGCCAGGGAGGTCTGTTCTAATGCTCTGTTTGCTGAGCATTCTTTAAAAAAAAAATTGCTCTCTTTCTTAAAAAAAATGGTTTTCCACTGACTCTATTTTTAATTGGATATTTTATTTATTTACATTTCAACTGTTATTCCCTTTCCAGGTTTTCCCTCTGCAAACCTCCTATCCCATCCCCCTCCCTGTGCTTCTATGAGGGTGTTCCCCCATAGAAGGCACTCCCACCTCCTTGCCCTAGCATTCCTCTACACTGGGGCATCAAGCCTTCACAGGACCAAGGGCCTCCCTTACCACTGATGCCAGATAAGGCCATCCTCTGCTACATATATAGCTGGAGCCATGGGTCCTCTTTGGTTAGTGGTTTAGTCTCTGGGAGCTCTGGGGAGTCTGGTTGGTTGATATTGTTGTCCTTTCTATGGGGTTGCAAACCCCTTCAGCTCCTCTAGTCCTCGCCCTAATTCCTCCATTTGGGGTCCCTGTGATCAGTCTGATGGTTGGCTGCAAGCATCAGTATCTGTGTTGGTCAGGCTCTGGCAGAGGCTCTCAGGAGACAGCTATATCAGGCTCCTGTCAGCAAGCACTTCTTGGCATTAGCAATAGTGTCTGGGTTTGGTGTCTGCATATGGGATCTTAACAATAAGATTATTATTGTAAAAACAAGTTTCATTCTCATCATTCAAAGCAGGGAGTTCTTCGAAATCTTAGGACCTTAGTTTACCTGAAAAACAAAAAGATTAGAGTGGATGAGCTCTCAAGCATCTTGCAGTCTCACTTCAGGGATCCACCACGCTGGGTGATGTGTGACATAAGCTAACACTACTACTCCAGGCACTCTTCAGGACTGGACTCCCAGCTTGCTTGTGCCAGGTGCATGGAACTTGGTGAAGTCATTTTTGAGGACGTTGTCCTTATCACTTTTGATATGAAGTACATACTGACTTTATAAAATGAGTTCTACGTGTCTACCTGTCTCATCATTGCTGTTACTTTATGTCTTTAGTGGTCAGGACATTGACAAATTGGGAGAGTATCGGCCTGTTATTGTGTCGAATGACTCTCATTTTCTTTTATTTTCTCTTCCTAAATCTCGTTATTCCAGAAGAGAGTCAGAGGGGCAAGGAGTCATCTTACTGTCACACTGGAGGGACATTTGGCTTCACCCAAAGTCACTGCTTTTACCAAACTCAATCATTTGCTTAAGGTCATAGTTGCCAAATTCCAAATTGTAAAGTGCTCATAGGGTTTTTGTTTGTTTGTTTGGGGGTTGTTTGTTTTTTCTGTATTACTTGGAATCTAGTCACTGAGGACAGCTCGGCTTAGAGTTATCCTCTTTTGTAGCATCTTTGCCCTCCTTTTATTAGGCATCAACAGTGTCTACTCCCTGTTGTGACAGCAGGAAACCCCCCCAAATATGACAAATGCTGCCAGATGGGCTAAACAGTTTGATAAGCACACTAAATTACACCCTTAACTTGGACAAGAATTTAAATGAGATATTATTTTTCCTTTTATGGGGAAGAACAAAACAATTCTGTAATCTCAAAGAATTCTTTTTATTGGAAATTCGTACACTACATTGTGATGGTGGCTTCCCCTTCCATGTCTTCTCCCAGATCCTCCCCACTTTCCCCACCATGCAATTTCACATCTTATTTCTCCACCTCTTTCAAAAAATAAACAGGCAAATAAAAAGAAAATAAGTAAGAATTACAAAATAAGAACGACACCAGAAAAAGCACAAGAAACACACACAAGCACTCATGTACACACACACACACACACACACACACACAGACAACAAAATCTATAAAACAGAAAATCAGAAACCATAACACACAAGCAAAAGATCAGGAAGATAAACCATGCCCAAACAAAGCAGTATGAGATGAAAAAAAAAGCTCTACCAAAACATCATTGTGTTTGATTTGTGTTGGACATGTACCACCAGACATGATATCTACACTTAAGCACTGTTATGTACCCAGTGAGGTATCACTGGAGAGAGCTAATTTTTCCTTTGTAAGTGGTTGTCAGTTGGGAGACAGCTTCTTGAGTAAGGATGGGAGCAAATGTCCTCTTCCCCATCTCAGCACTGGGACCTCTTCTAGCCTGAACTTGTGCTTGCATGCTGCCTTAGTCTTTGTGAGTTCGTATGGGTGTAAGTCCTGCTGTGTCTGGGAGATACTGTTTTTTTAAGTCACCCCTCCCCCCCCTCCCCCTCTGGCTCTTACAAGCCTTCTTCTCTTTCACATAGTCCCCTGAGCCCTGAGGAGAGGAGATAGATGAAGACATTCCAATTAGTGCTGACTGTTCCAAAGTTTCTCACTCTCTGCCCTGTTGTCCAGTTGTGAGTATCTGTATTAGTTCTCATCTTCTATACAAGGAAGATCCTCTGATAATGACTGAGTAAGGTGGTCATCTATGTGCACACCAGAACGTCATTTGGAGTCATTTTATTGGTGAGTTCTACTAAAGGAATTCTTAACTCAAGAATTTTGTAATTAAGTGATATAAACTAGGGATTCAGTCTACCTTTCCAGTAGAACCTGAAGTTCACCTCCATTTGATGAAAGTTTCCCCCCACTCCCCGGAAGCATTTCCAGAATGAATGTGGAAGAAAACTAGAAAATATTTCTCAATCCCATTGAAATAATTAACTCAGGCAAGGATCATGAATCAACACAAAAATGATTAGGTCAGAAGCTGCAAGGAAAAGAAACAAATTTGGAACTAAAGAAACCAATGCACATTTACAATCATAAGATCAGGAAGGCTGACTCTTCTCCAAAGATTATCTCAGACTTACTGATAGTTTTTCATGCATAATCTTTTGAAAATGCAAAGGAAGAATCTGTTTGAGTCATTTTTTCCTGTTCCCTGGTAATGCTGCTCAGATTGTTAAGTCTCTGCTGGTACTCACTCTTCTGGAACATTTTTTCCCTACACTTTCTCAGTCTTATATTTTACACACATTGATGACTCTACAGCTCTTGGTGTCTTGAAGTTCCTTTCAGATTTTGGCATATATATCTCTTTGAAACTGTGAGGACATCACTGGCAATGATATTTTCCCCTCTTGGTCATATTACAGGATAGAACTTGTTTGTGGAAACACCACAGAAGAGCACTTAGTTTGGTGTTTGCTGGTTGTCAGCCAGCACTGCTCAGTATGACTGCTTTAACACAAAGTACAGAGCTTCCCAAATAAATGGGACACAGAGACATCAAAGACCAGGAACAGTAGCCAAGTCCTCTCAACTGAACTCTGCTGTGGGGCCACACCTAGGCTTTGCTCCTTATATTTAGTTTCTGTCTTCCTGGATGTTAATGCCTGTCTGTTTTGTACATACCTTGGCATGGTCTTCCGGCTTGCTCATCTGAGCTAATACACAGGCGATAGTTCAATTATCGTTAAAACTGCTCTCTTATAATTTTTCTCTCAGATTTACCATCATATAAATTACTAAGATTTACATAATATACATTAATAAGCAGCACCAGAGTTCAGTAATGGTTATTCTTGGTTATCAGATTGGCAAGCTGATAGAAAAGCGGTAACATATACACTTTCAGGTGGTTAGGGTAGAGAGCAGCTTATGAAGGCAGAGAACCTTTCAGTGAGCTTAGTTAGTTGCCCTTGTTAAATGAGAACAGACACAACAAATACATGCTTTCAATCATCCACGCTACATAGTTCTCCATGAACCAGAAAGCAGACACTTGCCACTTACTGAATCTGCCTAGATCCTGGATTGCCAATATCCAAAGCAGTGAGAAATAAATGTCTATGAATTGTTTAGGAATAATCTGACACTGAAACAGTGTCATGTCCAGAGGGGACTCCACCCCTCTCCTTTGCTTCTGTACAAACTCTACATCTGCTCTAGTAAACTTACTTCTACTGAACTGTCAGTTCTATCATTTAGCTAATGGCATTTCTCAAATGTGCTTTTGATGGTCTTAATCCTTTTGTAAATAGTCTCACGTTCCCAGTGGCTTCTCAGGCTTCTATCTACTATGTTGCTTGTCTCCACAGTCTGTTGACCTTTCTTAGGAAACCAGGATTTGCCCCAGAGGTCTTGTGGCACTGATGTTTGGTGCCATAGCATAAGTCTGACCTCTGGTGTCCTTGTGAGGAACTGTTTCAATTTTTTTAATTGGTTATTTTATTTACATTTCAAATGTTATCTCCCTTCCCACTTTCTGTTCCACAACCCCCCTATCCCATCCCCCTCCCCCTTGCTTCTATGAGGGTGCTTCCCCACCCACACACCCGCTCCCACTAGCATTCCCGTACATTGGGGCATCGAGTCTCCATAGAACCAAGGCCTCCCCTCCCATTGATACCAGATAAGGCTATCCTCTGCTACATACACAGCTAGAGCCATGGGTTCCCCATGTTTACTCTTTGGAACTGTACCAGTTCTCCATAGTTCCCCAAACCTACTCTGAATAAGCACCATCAGAGATGCGCCTACAGCAACCTCCCTCCCTCACCATACACATCTCTGTGCCATGTGCACACATCATGCACAATGTGTGTATGATGAAATTCTGTTCATGTCCATGTTTGCACTGGGGGAGCCACAGCCATGAGTCCCTCCCAATGTTGCCACAGCAGGGGTCACTGGCTGCTCCCCTGTCACTCCTCTGCTCAGAGAGAGGGAAATTCTGAATCAGCTATGTTTACAGTAAAGAAAATCCTGGTTGTCACTAGTAGGTTGAAATTTCATTTGAAGATGTGGCTTTTATTATCATTGTAAAACAACAAGAACAAAACAACACAGTATAAGGGGCATCTCTCACCATCCCTATCTCTTTCTTGTGTGGCACTTTTGAAGTTTATTTTAATTCTTCTACTTTTTATTAGTTAAGATTGTTCTTTGTTAACGGTGTTCATCATTACTCTCATAGTTGTCTCTCTTTTATCTTCCCCACCCTGCCAACCTCCTCTCCTTACTACAAGTCCCTTCTCATGTCTGCATTCATGTCCACTGAGTTTAACCAGGACCCTCATCGTGACCATAGGTATGGAACTGTTCACCGGAGCCTGATGAGCTCACCAGTGGATATGTAACCAAAGACTGTGCGCCCCAACCCCTGAATGTATCAGTAGCCAATATTCACCAGGAAAGGGGAATTGACCCTGCCCATCCCTGACTAATTCTAAATAAGCAATGTGTATGTGTGTGCATGATGAATATGTATATGAAGTTCTGTGTGTGATTTGGGGGCACACATATGTTGTGGTTCATGTGTGGAGGTCAGAGGACCTCGCCTTCCACCTTTTTTGAGACAGGGTCTCTACTGTTTTGAGACAAGGTCTTACACCAGACACGATATCCTGTGAAATTTTTGTAGCAGCCAGGCAGTGGTGATGTATACCTTAAATCCCAGCACTCAAGAGTCAGAGGCAGGCATATCTCTGAGTCCTAGGCCAGCCTGATCTACAGTTAGAGTTCCAGAACAGCCAGGGTCACAGAGAGAAACACTGTCTTGACCCTCCCCCCCTTAAAGATTCTTGTAGGATCTCTGGGAGACACTTCAGCTCATCGTGCTGTTACATAAATCTCTGGGATTCTCACTCAGGTTGTACAGCAAGTACTGTTTCCCATGGATCTGGCTGCCCTGGCTGCTTTTGCATGTATGTGAAAGCAGAGTGATAACTATGTCTTAGCACCTTTCCTACTCACTTGGTTAGGTCAGCAGTCCCTGTGTCGCTGCCTGCTCTTCAAGGTCTGTGCTCTTTTCCATCACACACTTTCCTCCCCCTTCTTTTCTCACCCATTTTATCTCCTCCTCCTCCTCCTCCTCCTCCTCCTCCTCCTCCTCCTCCTCCTCCTCCTCCTCCTCCTCCTCCCCCTTCTCCTCTCTCTCTTCTAAAATCTGCTCTTTTGGAAAGGGCAATATGTACTTTGCTCAAAGCAAGCGTATCATTATTTTAGAAAGAGGACAAACATAAAAGAGACAGGAGCGGAACTCAGAGGTAGGAGGAAATGGAAAAGACCTTGGTGCATTGTAGTCAAAGAGGATGAGAAGAGAAGAGAAGAGAAGAGAAGAGAAGAGAAGAGAAGAGAAGAGAAGAGAAGAGAAGAGAAGAGAGGAAAGGAGAGAATAGGAGAGGAGGTATGTATATGAAACAAACAAACCAAAACATCATGATTTAGTAATGAGGGAGTCAATCAAAATGTAACAGAATTGTTGAGAGGAACATCAGGTGGACAAGTCAACCATAGAGTAGAGGTTGAAGGGAAATTAGCCACAAAGAACATTAATCTCTCTTTACAGAATTCTAGGATGAGAATAAGAATACTTTTTTTTTTTAAAGGAGTGCAGAGTTATACCAATACTTGTTTTTCTTTTTTCCCCCCCAGATTCTAAGACTTGAATATATTTAGCAGCCAATATGTAGGAGCTACTTAGGATATTTTGAAACCCGTCTGCTATGAGTATCACTAAATATTATTCTTTCTGTATAAGGTGTTAATCTTAGTCAACCACTCAGTGGCATATTTCATTCATTATCTGTTCAATAACTAATCACTGGTTACTTATTGCTTAGCAGATACCATTGGATCTAGTAAACCCTTAATAAACTGTACTATCCAGTAGTGGAAAGACACAATAAAAATACAAATAAAAGAAATCTGCAGAGATCCACAGCCAAACCCTAGGTGGAGTCAGGGGAAGCGTGCAGAAGGGAGAAGCTGAAGGAGTGCAGGAGTCAGAGGGGTAGACTCCATCAGGAGAATGCAGCCCACAGAATCAGCTAAGCAGGACACATAGGGGCTCACAGAGACTCAAGGAACAATCACAGGCTATGTTTAGGTCTGAGCTAGGTCGTCTGCCTATATGTTATGGTTATATAGCTGGGAGTTCTTGTGGGACTCCCAACAGTGAGAGTAGAGGGTGTGTCTGACTCTTTTGCCTGATCTTGGGACCCTTTTCCCCCTACTGGTTTACCATGTCCAGCCTGGAAATAAGAGTTTGTGCCTAGTCTTTTATTGTAACACATTTTGCTGTATTTGGTTTTTTATATCACTGCAAGGCCTGTTTTTGTTGTTGTTGTTGGGTTTTTTTGTTTTGTTTTTGTTTGTTTGTTTGTTTGTTTGTTTTTTGGGTTTTTTGTCATTGTTGTTTGCTTTTTGAAGGAAAGTGGAGGATGAGTGGATCTGGGGGAGAAAGGAAGTAAGAGAGAAGGGGAAATGCAGTAGGGATATAATGTATGAGAGGAGAATAAGAGAAAAAGTCTGTATGTTTTCAGTTAAAGTTCAGTGTTACAAAGCATATTAAAATAAAAAGAATGGATGTGTTGTTTGCAGGGGTAAAATTATATATATGGCCATGAAGAAAAGAAGCAACTCAAATAGAGGAAAAAAATCTGTGGTAGCTGAGGAGAGGGCTAGAGTGTACTCTGAATGAACCATGTGTCCAAGGACCCATAGAGATTCAGGAAAGTAACTAAAGGGTAGTTGATAGAAGTTAGACGAGAGGGTGGTGATGGGGAAGGGTATACTGGGCCTTTCACATCACAAGGAAGACTAGCTTCCTAGTGAAATGGGACTCCATGGGAGAGTTGGAGAAGAATATCAGACATAATTATTGTCTTCTATAGTGAATGCAACTAAAAAGCCAAGGGTAGCAGCAAGCACTCTAGTTAGCAGAGAACTGAGATAGTGCAATAAAGGGTGGGTAGGGCTTGGACTAGCATGGAAGCAGTAGAGGTTAGAAAAAATGCTAGGTAGGGTTGTTTAATTTGGTACTGGGGCCATAGGAATTCAATTGGATGAACTGTGAAGTTATGAATAATAAGACCATCTCATAGGTTTGGTTTTATTCAACTGGAAGAAGTGTTGCCAATTACTGAAATAGGTAATGACGTTAGGACTACACCCAAGAAACTAACTCCTTTGAGGACATTGGACTGGAGACAGCTTCTCTCATGGTTGACATCTGCCTAGCTAATAAGGACTCTCAACTGCCTCCTCCTTCATCACCAACAGGGTCATTGAATGATGGAAATAACAGCCTACTCACGGGAAGTACATCTCTCAATTTTCTCTCTAATCACAATAAAGCCAGCGCTTCTTACTCTGCTCTGTCTAATCACTTTAAGAGCTTCCTTCTACAGTTCTCTACTCTCTGCCAAAAGTCTGATTGAGTCATAAATCTGTCATAGCCATATGGTGTCTGTGTGGCATTGTTAGTCACACACAACATCCGTGTTGGATTTTGGGTGCAGGTCATCTACAATAGAAATGAATCAATGTTGTGGACTGTGGAAGGGTTTGAAAAACAAAATAAGGAATTTATCTGTTGACTTATAGAAGTTCAAGATGCATGGTAGATATCTGAGTGTCATCAATGAGTCCACCAACACAAGTATCTGAAGTTTGAAATACAATCCTTGCTTCAGAGAGAAATTCAAGGGTCATTAGCATACTTACAATGTAGTTCTTCTCAGGATGGATGAGCTTACTATGGCCTGAGCCATATGGGTGAGCTTATTCAACCTGGGGCAGGGCAGCCTAACTGGCACCACAGTAATTAAAGGGTGAGAGATGAGCTAGAACAGCTAGCTTTCTTGTAACTTAGGAGGACCAAGAAAAAAAATGACCTGTGTAGCCCCATGAAGGAGTTGGATGAAGAAAGGAATTATGGGATGTAGAAAAGACTACATGGAGAACTAGTCTATGTAGACTGTTTCCAGGACAATCTGTTAAGATTTATGGAATAAGGAAATAAAGACTTTGAGCAATAGAAAAGGGGCAAACACCCTGACAGTGAATGAATTTAGAATATGCAGCCACCTGTTTTCACATATGATGTAATGGATTTCTCTTTTTGCAGCCTATCGACACCCATTTATTTATTTTCCCTTAAGTGTCCTGGGCTCTAAATGTCTAGTCTTTGTTCTTTAAATGACAGAACCCTATCAGCATCACCAGCAAGTTAGGCATCCTCTGTTTCAAGTATTTGCCCATTGGCTGTTCACACACTGTACTGATCATCCAGTTATTCCCTGGATTCAGGCTCCAGGACTGTCCTGCAGGACAGGCTTTGAAGGCACAGCTGTGACTAGGGTTTCTCTAAGTGAGGTGTTGGTGGATGATGGAGCTTATCCTCTACATGGCTCTTCTGGCAGCCAAGAGACCTCAGAAACTCAGCCTAAACAATTTGTGCTATGGTATCTTGGTTTCAGCTCCAGGGCTAACAAGATCAACTCTATTCCCATTTATCCTAGGCTCTTGAATGCAAGCCCCCTCTTGTGGTTATAGTCTTCTGCAGTTTCAGCAGTTTCACATCTTGCCTGCTAAATGGCTACAGAGCCCATGGAGCTTAGGTGAGCCAGGCTTCTATGATGTCATTCTGCAAGGCAGAGGCAATAAAAGGTCCAGGGTAGAGTACAGAGTGGGAAAAAGACTGTGGGAGAATCTTCTTCCTCTTCTCATCCTTCCATATTCCTTTCTTTTACTCAGCAAAGTTCCCAAAGGAAAGCTCCTTTTACAAACAACATAGTTAGGAATAGAAACTTAAAGGGATGACTGCAATCACCAGGAAAGACATAGTCATTAACTCATGGCTAGTCTGTGATGGTCAAAAGTCAGGAACACAGACATTACAGTTCTGCAAGGAGGTACCTGGTGTATCAGGGGAGGTTGGAAGGGTTGGAATCAATTTTCCTGGGTGTGGCAATCTGAGTTCCGAAAGTACCAGCTTTGTAATCTTCGTGTAAATCAGCAATAATCCTGTATCTCAGTTGAATGTAGTATGTATTAAAACTGTAGAACCTCAAGTGTTTTAGAGACAGAAAAAACACAAGAGAAAGGTTGATGGTGTTGATTGCTCTTGCAAAGGCTTCTGTGGCCAGGCAGAGCTACCAGATAAAAGGAGATGACTTTGGAGCAAAACAGAAACCTCTGCAGACGTCAGATTCAGAAAAATAGGAAATGGTAGAAACGGTAGAGTCTGCTTTGCACTTAACACATTGGCACTGGCTCTAACCACTGCTAACAAAGGCTAAGTGTGAGTTACATGACAATTTAAGGCATATGACTTGATAGGGGTCACATCATCATTGTCTTTTTTCCATTTCATACTGGCTTGTTTGGTTTTCTTACATTATATTTAGCTAATCATGTAACAGTTGACACTTTGAAAAATGTTTACTTAATATAATTTTCACTGGTGTGCCTCTTTAATTATGGTGGGTTCCTAATTCTACATAAACACTTTCCTTTCTTTAAAGACATTTTCTAAATCTTATAATTATATTTTGCAGAAGACAGCAGACATCTTATTTGGTGGGTGACAAATCGCTGCATAATGAATATGAAAATAAGATAACATGTTCTAATATTAGGAACAAATAAGCAAAGAGGTGTTTACTTAACAATTGTCCAGAGAGTATATACAAAGAAGTTTTCTGTCCTAAAAAAGACTCTGAGTCCTTCTGATGAATCAGATTAGCCATCAATTACTAATGGGATACTAATATTGCCAGAACACAGCACTTAGCATTGTCTTTTAAAGTGAATTGTTTTTATCATTCATTTTATTCCATTGATGTGGTTTGGATAATTGCTTTATGGCCAGCTATGTGCTAAGCACTATGACTGCAATGGATAATGTCATAGGATGAGAAGAGTATTTCAAAGCTGAGTTATAAAGACTGTGAAAGGAGAGAAGGAGCGGATAGATTAAGAAACTGGTTTATGTGCAATGTTGGAGGTTGTATTTAGCCATCAAAAGGAATGAGATTATGTCACTTGCAGAAAAATTGCTGGAAATTGAGATCATACTATTAAGTCTCACAAAGAATCACCTGTTAACCTTCATATCTGGAATGTAGGGGTAGAAAAGACATGACTAGAACATTAAGGCAGCGATGTGGACAGAAGATGGGGGCAGAAGTCACAGAATGGGAGCGTAATCAGAGTATGTGTGCATGCATGGGATTGTGACCAAGGAGTGTCTCATTTTATACAGTTGATATATTCCTATTTAGAATGTGAAAAGTAGTTCAAATGACTCCATGGGATGACTGTTATCATGAGGGCACATAGAGGAATAGATAGCCTATGCTATGGTAGAAGTAAGACTAGAGAAATGTGAGAAAGAGCCACAAGCCACAGAATGCAGATAATCTCCAGGAGCTAAGGAAGACAAGGAAGAGGATTATTCAGCAAAACCTCCAATAGGAAGCACACATGTCAACACCCTGACTGTAGCTCAGGGACAGTGCTTTTAGAGTTCTGATTTCATTTCCAGGAATGAAAGATGGTGCTACATTTTTGACATTTACTTATTTACTCATTTACTTACTGTGTAATTCTCTCTCTCTCTCTGTGTGTGTGTGTGTGTGTAAAGATGTCAGTGTTCATATGTGATCAGGTATATGTATGAAGGTCAAAGGACAACAACTTGCTGGCGACCATACTCTCCTTCCCCCATATATGTTTCAGGGATCAAAGGTAGGTATCCTGGCTTGCAGAAAAAGAGTCTTTTTTTTTTTTTCACTGAACCTTCTTGCTGGTGTGTGCTTTTTTTTTAATGATCAAAGAGTTTTAATGGTATTAAATACGGAATCTAAGAGCTTCACACATGCTAGATGAATTTTTCACAGTTGTTCTATATCCCCAGGCAAACCCATTAGTTTTAAGCCACTAATTTTTTTTTTTTACAGTGGGACACCAATGCAACCTGGAATCCACTTATAGCAGTGGAGTCTGAGTGCTTCCCTCAGTAGCTGAGACTAGTGAGAGTAGGACAAGGAGCAGAAAGTGACGTTTTCCTTATCTGCAGGGAACCATTCAGGTAGGAAAAAGGAATGTCCTTGTTTTAGAAACCTTTAGTAAAAGGACTCTTGTTATTTCTACAGGCCACAGAGATGCTCACCTGCTGTTGTTCTTAAGACGAAGTGGTACCCAGCAATCATCATTTTGCATTTGTACATTATCTTCTATGACATGCAAGGTCTTGAAAAACCTAATTTAAAGTTATTACCCTAGAGGCAACATAGGATATAGATTGGGGTAGGGGAAGGAGAGAAGATAGTTGGAAAGAGTAGTTAATGAATTTACGGTGTTGAAGATGGCAAAGAG
This sequence comes from Arvicanthis niloticus, assembly GCF_011762505.2. Lineage (NCBI taxonomy): Eukaryota > Metazoa > Chordata > Mammalia > Rodentia > Muridae > Arvicanthis > Arvicanthis niloticus. The sequence goes on from NC_047671.1 coordinate 18,913,595, forward strand.
AGAAGACCCAGATTGAAAGTGAAGTAAATGACTCTGGAAAACACCCCTGAAAGAAATGCTGCATCCTTTGCTTGATGCTGGTTGAGTTTCAAAACTATGCTCGAAGGGGACTGGTACGTAGAATGAAACATTGTAAAATGGCAAAAGAACAATGTCTGTAAACAAGAGATAGGGTTAAAGCAAAATAAAGTTAAATACCACTCCTGATGTTCCACAATCTAGTTAGAAGGTGATAAAGGAAGAAGGGTGCTATGTAGAGAGGATTAGCAATGGGCACTAAAGGTCATAGCTGTAGAACATGTGCAGGAAGTGCCATGATGGATCTAAGGATATTTTGAGTACACCTAACTCACTTTCCTTCTTCTCTAACCCATGCCATTTATATGATTGACACACCACCTGCTGTGCTAATGACCCTATGCCTTGACTTTCCTCTGGGTTCTTATCCTCACTGTATTTCTAAACATCACAAATTTTCATTTTTATACCAATGGCATGGAAATTTCACTCCTGTGTTGCTAATTTATCCACTTTTTGGGGGGTTGTGGCTTCTATCACACATCTTTTTCCTGTTCCTATCTCTTCTGGTGCCCTTTCTTCATGACCACTTAACCAAGTCTGCACACAATTGCCTTTAGCTTCTGCTCTGTTTATTCTCTTTGAGAGTTGTCTGTCTCTGGCACAAAGAAACCAAAAAAAGACTCTCAAGCTGAGAACTTTTTGTTAGAATTGGAAAATGGCTTCAAAAGATTAAATTCCTAGTTTTCCCAGAATGAGATAATTCATTGAATGAAATTAATAGTTTCATTTCTCAGAATTGGTGCTATGTTCATGGGGCATTTTCTGAGATCCTTGGTTGTTGAGAACTTCTGTGTATGTTTTAAGAAAATATTGATAGCTTTTGAACATCTCATTCTAAGACATGTAGCTTTATTTATTATGAAGGGAATCTAAATTTCTAACCAAGTATAAATATTTTATACCTTCTAGATGGGAAAATATTTTTAACTTTGAAAGTAGGAAATATGGGTTATGTTTTAATGTGGTGGGTATTCTTATTCATGAAGAATAATGCAGATAGGAAACTATTTGGAATTTTACAACAGGCTTGCAATCTATATACCTTGTATCATAAACTTAATCCCATAGAATATGCCAGTGAGAAGCATCAGGAAGTAACAGATGTTCATAGATGTTTTATCTATCTATCTATCTATCTATCTATCTATCTATCTATCTATCTATCTATCTAATCTATCTAAATAGAAAATAGATTCTTCTCTTATACAATACATCACAAGCACAATACATCTCTCTCTCTTTCCAATCCTCTTAGCTCCCCCACCAACCTACTTTCTCACTCAGATCCACTCCCCTGCTTCCTCTGCAGGGAAGAGCAGGCCTTGACCAGACAACAAGAAGACAGGGCAAAACAAGACACAAGACATGATGAAAGCTTTCATATTGAGGCTAGACAGGGCAACCCAATAGGAGGAGAAGAGTCAGAGATACTACTTTCTCCCGCTGTTAGGAGTCACACAAAACCATCAAGTGAATAGCCATAACACACACACAGAGAACCAGGTACAAAGTCCCTCCCTTCAGAGATGAGGAATCCACTGAAGAGGGGGAGGAAAAACTATAGGAGTCAGAGAGAACAGAGGACATCAGGAGGATGTGCCCCACTGAATCAACTAAGCAGGACTCACATGGGCTCACAGAGACTGTAATGGCAAGCATTGGGCATGCATGGGTCTGTATTACTTATTTTAAAACCATCATCATAACAATATCAATGACAAAGTAAAAGCAAGACCATAAGCATACTTGTGATACCTTTATTACTTGTTTCCAACGTCATGATGATATGGAGTCTATGAAGATAACTACAGAATGATAAAAGAGGGATTTGAAGGCCAGAAGGTATTGTCTTATATGTTTATTGGAGTTTAATACGGGTGGTTTCTATTCATTATCATAGGTATTAGACATAAATGAGTTTTGTTGTTTTTTACATTTTTGTTGCTAATCTTTAGGAATTCCTAGAATATGTCTTAATAATGAAATTATCCTTATTGCTTCCTTCACTCATATTCCTGCATAAAGACTTTTCTGTCCATGTCACTCTGGCCATGGTGTTGTAAAACGTAGCCATACTCCATGGAAGCAACAGCCTGGGTTGACAGAAGCCTGGGAGACTTTAGTCTCTGGGTGCTGTAACTAGTCCATTAACAGTGATAGCCACATGACAGAGTGGAGGATTAAAGACTATCAAGATAGCAGACATGAGAAATTTGAAGTTTTTGCTGTTAGTGAAACTTTCTGTAGAATGGGTAAAGTTCTCAGCTATAAAAATCACAGCTGGTATTTATGTGTGGCAATTCTCTCATCAACTCTAACTCTCTTAGCTACTCCAAAGTCTCAAATGAGTGGAACACTCATTGTAATTATCATAAATGATATATTTATAAAACTTGCTAAGCCCAATCCGGCAATTTGTCAGTTAGCAATCTCATAGTAGTTACATTCTAATAAACTATAAGGTTATATTTGAACCACTCAAGAAATTCATTTTATATAATAAACCTAGTCCCCACCCTAGAAGAACTAATATTTAAATTATAGTTGCTTATGCTTGGCCCTAAAGTATGCCTAAACTAGTAACAAAATATCTGTAGGTAGAAAACTGAGTCAAAGGATAAAAATGTAGAGATGCAGATAGTAATTAAAATAATGAAACTGTTGCAGGAAAAGCAAGGTTGAAGGACAGGACCTCTGTCAAATGTCAACTGCCCACATTATTTGACACCGATATGGGCTATTACTGTGAAGAATAAATATCAGGGTTCATGCACATGTCAATCAACTCTCAAACCACCTAATAAATGTGTAAATTTCAGAAGTTCCTAAAACTCATAGTACAAAAGTTTGCATGTTCATGGGGTATTAATAAAAGCATTCATATCCTACATGTGGTAAATAGTGTCTAAAATTAAACTTAAAAATATATTGACAAATGGAGCATGCTAACATAAATATAAAAAGTTGTAATGAAATATACATTTTTTTTTAATTGATTTTGACCATGTACAAGAACATACAATGAGGAAAAGATAGTGTCTTCAGTTTATGGCACTAGGAAAACTGATACTCCAAGCAGATTCACTAAAAGTCTACCCTTCTCATAGCAGGTATACATGATCCACCTGAAATCAGATCAGAGTCATAAAAATGTAAGATCTGAAACTGCAAAAAGTATTGTCAGAGAACAGGGGAAAGTTACACAGCATCATCAGCTTGTGCAATTTCTTAGATATGACTCCAAAATAAAATCAGACAAATGTGTAGGGCCCATCCTTTTGCACAGAAAAAGAAAAAAAAAAAAAAACCAACCAACCAACAGTGTCAACCCATAGACAGAGCGTTTGTAGCATATGCATTTGACGAACTAATATCCAAACTATACAAGAACCTTGTATTTCATAATAAAACAAATAACCTCACTTCAAAATGGGCAGAGACTGTAAATAGGCATGTCTCAACACAAACCCAAATGATTAGCAGGTAAATGAAGAGTTAGATGTTCAACAATACGGTCATCAGAAACTAAAAGGAAAACTGTGGTGAGGTATCACCTTTAAAATAACTGTTATCTAGAAGGGAAAAGTCAATAAAGGTTGGTGAGAATAGAGAGAAATGGGAACCATACATGTGAGAATGTGAATTAATGTAGTCATTTTGGAAAATGGTATGAAAGATCTTTGAGGATTTGAAATAGAAATTCCATATAATCAAGATATTTCATTTCTGGACATTTCACAGAAGCTCAATATACATGTTGAATATAATTTGTATTCCCCCAAACACTATTTTTGGAGTAGTATTCGGTTTATTCCCTAGGTCCTCCTGAGCATAATCCTTTAGAAACTTGGGACGTACAGGGCCTTTTAAGTCAGTTTTCTTTGTTCTCTACTATGATTTGGATCTGCCAGAGGGACACAGAATATGAACTCTGAAGTTAATTCCAAGCATCACCTCGGTTTTGCAGAGCAATACAGAATATGAACTCTGAAGTTAATTCCAAGCATCACCTTGGTTTTGCATACTGTGTCATGTCCACTTTTCCCTGTGAAACATGGAAAATAATCAAGGGCACAACTTTTCTCTGAGTCTTTCCTGTCCCAAAAGAGTTCCCCCAAGAGTGACGGAAAACAGGGAAAATCACTGTATAACCTAAAGCAAGATACAGTATCCCAAGAAGCAGGTGACATTAGCTTCGTGTCATCCTATACTTGTAGAATTGAAAGCTTCTTAAATGTATTATTTCTAATTTTTAACATTAGCTAAAATCATTCCGGTGTTGTTTTACTTGACCAATTCAACACAGTCACGGATTAGAATAACAACTGATGTTCTCTACCATCTAAATTTATCTGTTTTAAGGATAAAATATAATTATGCTTATTGTTCATTAGCAAAAGTTTTTATAGTTATATTTGCTCAAAACTTTGGAAGTGTGTTTAACATTAGTAATTCACTCATGTTTTCTTTTGCTATTACAAGACTTTGAAAGTACTTAGTTCTATCTAATTTTGTGGGGCCACAATCTCAAACCTAGAGGAAACTTTGTTCATTTCAAGTACGTGACCAGTGTGACCAAACTGTTTCATGACAAGGAATGCACCCATGGTTACTAATATAAGATTGCTCCTATGTTAAAAATGGAGACAGTTGTATTTACTGTGAAGTGTAAATTTATCTTAATCCCCAAATCTCAGCATGTCTTATCACTGAATCCTTTGAATTTAGTCCACACCTTAATCCTTCGGTTTGCTTAGGTAAAGGATTCCTCAATATGAATAATCGGGGAGTGGCTTTGTGGCAAGTTCAGAAGCCTCACAGGATTCCTAAACTGTGAGAAACTGCATGAAATCAACAATGGAGCAAGAGTTTCTATATTTCCAGCATCCTAAAGCCTCTCATATATAAGAGACTATTTCCTCCTTGGTACTTTAAAAGACAGCCAGAGCCTCTACTTTTCTTTGTCTCATTTTGTAGTATCCTTTAGACCTCTTCCAAGAGCCATAAGTTTCTAGAATTCACATCGACTAAAGGCACAATTGTTAAGCTAACAGAGGTTTGGAGTTTCTTCATTCAAATCCACAGAGTTGGCACATAACTTCTTGGACTTGCAGCTGAGATCATCTGCCCCAGAATGGTTAGAAAGCAGCAGCAATATAATATCAATGTTGAGCAAAATGTGGGAGAGCAGGTGAGTACTGTAGACACTTTTAATACCTCTCATGTCTAATATTCTTGATTTCAGCATTTAACCATGAAGGGACTTCTTAACTTTATTATTGCAGAAGGAATTTGGTTGTCATAGATTAACATAGATGTGTTAGTTAGTATGCCAGACTATGTTTTTATATTCTTGAATATCTGAGAATTAGCTTAGATGCATGGACATTAGTATTTATATCAAAACATATCATGAGGTATCTGCAGGGAAAACCAAACCAAACCAAACCAAACAAAAACAACTTGGTTAGATGATTTGAAGAGTTATCTTAATAGCAAATATTGTGGTATATTTATTTTTACATTGATTAATCCACTGGAAATACTTACTGTCTAGTTTTCCACAGAAATGTGTCTATTTAGAATCAAGGTGACAATTATAGAAAGTATCTCATGGCAGAGAGAACTTTGTTGATAATGCATTACTCTGCTGGTGCAAATCAGGCTTTTCTCAGACTCATGAAAACATATTTGAGTGATCTTGGTCTCATTTCATACTCAAACTTAATGCCTTGATTTCACAAATAAGGAAACGAAAATGTTGATGAGTGCATGTAGCTATTCAGAGTCAGAAACTGAATTTTTCTCTCATATACTTTTTTTTTTATATAAAAAATAAACTACTTTTCGGTTTAACATCTATGTCCGTGACACAAGGAAATGATTTTTTTCAACTAGAATTTGTATACAATTAACAACAACGTTAGAACTTCCTAGAATATTGTCTTATTCTTTTAAGTGGAACATGAAAACGGTTTAGTTTTCTAAATATAAACTATCATACATGTAATCAATACTTTTCCTGGAATTTCAAGAGTGCTGCACATCATTGCTTTAACCTCATATGTTCTGCTGTTTGGTTATGACCCAATATGCTGCAGAATGTGTTATATGGTGCTTGCTCACAATAAGGAAAATATTGATTCAAATCAATTCTTTATGTAGTGTATTTAATTATGCCAAGAAAACAATGAGACAAAATTCTGTGATTGCAAAAAGAAAGAAAGAAGGAAAGGAAGGAAGGAAGGAAAAAAAGGAAGGAATGAAGGAAATGAAACAGAAAAAGTAAAGAAAAAACACCAACGAAACAAAGGAGGAGTTCAAATCCACCCTGTACCATTTTTTCACCATTCTGACAGATGATCTGAACCCTCTTGTGGTACTTAAACTTCAGACAGAGGAGCCTTGTTTTGCACAACTATTTGGTATTTATCTTGGGAACCTTAGAAAATCATTAAAACCTAACACACGCAGAATTTTTCCTATGTAAGTCAATGGTGTTCCCTCTTTAAATTGAACTTAATCTAATTCTTCCAGTTTGCTATTTTATCACATGAAATTATTATCAAACAATCAAAGCATTTCCTCTAAAAATTATAGTTATATTGATCATAGATCAATTAATGCATGTCTCATATTACTAATAATTCAGGGAACTGATAGGTTATACTCTTACTGAAACCTTTTGTAAGAGGATGCATCTTGAAGTTGCCTCTTGCTCCTCACTAACGTTTATAGTTTTCTATGTGTGAATTCTGTTGCAGTTTCTGTATTTCGGCAACTTACGTACTTCATTACTACTGTGACACACATGTGCCCATCATGAGAAAGCCATGGCTTTCTCATGTATATTTCCTTATATATTTATATATTTTCTTATATATTTATGTATATATATATTCCTTATATATTCACGTATATTTCTTTATATAACTAATCAAGTGTAAGTTGTTATTTGATTATGTAGTTGATTATTCAAGATTCTGCTATTAAACTATCCTGCAAGTGTTGGCAATTTTGTCTTTACTTTTTTTTTTTGCAATCTATATGTACTAAGGAGAACTTTTAGGAAAACATATCCACTTCTCCTTCCTTTAATGGGACGGCCCTCATGCCTTCCTGTTAAACATCATCTTGAAGTAAACAGATCCTTTCACATTTAGGAATTATCCCATCCATTTTAGTTCATGCAGAGTCATTTTGCTCGACCCCTTTTGTGGGGACGGGTTCCTTACACTTGTTCAGTGCTACTAAGGCAGCTATTGATATGATCAACTTATTTTCTTTCTTCAATCATTTGATGTGATCTGTAAACATATCTGTGTCATCACTAAGCACGTATCATTATACTCATAGAATTTTGCCTAATTCATCCTTTTCACCACGTTACATTCACATTATTTTGTGTTTGTTTTATGTACTATGTTCGCAGATCACATAAACTTTCCTCATTCTTCAAGTTTAAGGCTTGCTTTTTAAATTGACTTTCTGTCTTTTTCTGTACAGTTATTAAGGAATCCGTACTGTTCATTTGAAGGAACACACTGTGGATGTAGATCACACCATGTGATCTGTGAGCTGCATCAGGTAAGGTCTGAGGGAGGTGCTTAGGGACATCTACTGTTTCTTAGAATAACTTGAAATAAGAGAGTAAAGTCCTCCTCCGGCACTTCTATGAAGTTCCTAAGACATCATAAGCTCTCCCACAAAGGGATAGCACTAGATTGTGTGTCTTTAATATCACACAGATTAAAGCTGACTTACTCTCTCTGTATATTTCAGTGAGATTCTTGTATTCATGTGTGATGTGCAAAATATATTTAATAATTTTAATTACAAGTGTTAATCTGTAATGTGAAAATTTAGATAGAATGAACAATGAACAAAAAAAAAAAATAAACAAAATGGTCCCTGCAATGTTCCACCTTCCAAAGACAACTATCTAAATGTCCTTCATTTTTATACTTGCTACTATTAATTAGAAAAATTATCTACTTTGAGACATTTGTACCTGATAATAGTATGATGATTTCTAAGGCAATCTATTTAATGGAAAAAGCATTACTTTAATATAAAAGGGATCACTGAGGGATTTTTGTTGTCCTTACAGAGTTATATGTTATGTTGTGTGTGTGTAAGGGGAGACATTTGTATATCCCTAACAGCCTTTAAGAATAATGAAATACATTCATCCTTTAATTGAAATCTGTTACTTGTTACCATTTTGCATTTGCAGAAATAATCACTCTTGTAATACTTTTCAGGTTACGAAAAACCCATGTTCCCTCTGGAAAATATTCTTAATATGTCTGTTGGCTTGTCTGGTAGCCACAGCCATTACAGCTCTGGCTCTTTACTTTGGCCCCTTTGGAAACCCCACCAATACCACCATCGTCATCCATACAGATGGAAGGTCCTGCCAAGATCCCTGCACCTCTCCCTCTACGCCATCTTCTACCACAGTCTCTTCAGCTGGACCCGGGACCTCTCCACTTCCCATAAATACAACCACTCCGGCCTTGCCTACCACCCCGTCCACATTTACTACAACGATGCCTAGTACCACCACAGAACATGAAGTTGACATTGAATATACGTTAGTGTGAACTCAGATCAATAGTCTCACAGAAGCACATGGCTTCATTAGACCTAGTTCTCTACTAATCTATGCTGCTTTCCATGTAGTGACAGTCTTGTACTAATTATTTAATACCTGAGAAAGATAGAGGTTCAGAGACTACTACCACCTTCTGGAAATTCTCTCACTCTGAGACATTTTCCATGTCAGGTGACAATGAAATGGGACTAAGGCTAGGACAAAGGCAGCTAAGATAATCATGTTACTGCTTATGAATTCTAATTTTCCAACTTCTCTCCTTAAGAGAGTTGGGTGGGGTAAAGGAGCATCTTGGAGGGACAAGAGATGTACATCTACCTAGTAGCCACTGGCTATCCATGGATGGTAACATGGTGTAGAGCCCATGTATTGTTGGGCATTGTGAAAGAGAGAGGCACTATTTGTCTAGCCTGTGGCACGGAGTCTTAGCTTTTTGAGGTGTCTTCTGCTTGACTTTTTGTTGTTCTAGCTTCCCTCTTTGCACGTTTCAATAAACCTAATCTTGCATGCCACCTCTGAGTCTTATATTTGACTTCTCAACAAGCTAGCCCACTGTCTTCACTATGAATGATACACCCATTAGGTTAAGTGATTAGAGAAGCAGAGTTCCAATAGAGTCTGAACGATTCTTGGAGGATAATACAAAGAGGGTTTTCTTATCTATTCTGTACTATCAACCTTCTGGGAATTATTTCTGCTAATTTTTGACCATTTTATATGAAGTAGTTTGAAGCTGTTCTCCTTTCCCGTCCTCCTCTCAGAACTACTTTTCCATGCTTCCATCCTTCTCAAGCAACTTGGAGGTTATTTCTTCTTCACTTGTTTTTCTTCTTTGCTCATTGAGCCTGGCTTGTGGGTAGGGCTTGCCCTAGAATATGGTAGCCTGCCAGGGTCATATCTTAAAGTCTTGGGAATGGGCTTGCTCTGGAATATGGTAGTCTATGAGGGTTACATTATTAAGGAAAGTTGACTCTCCTCTCTCAGAAACCATCAAATGCCAATAGCTCCACAATTCGTGATGGCATTTCCTATCCACCTTCTTCCCTCTATGCTGGAATTTAATTTTTATTTCAATTTTTTTGGGGTTGGCTAGAGTTTATGCAGGTCTTATGCATGTTCTCACTACAACTACTGTAAAGTCTTATGTGCAACTCCTCCACTGAGTATTGGAAACACTGATTCTATGCAGATACCAACCACTTCTGGCTCTTAGAATGGCACTTCTTTAAAGATACATAAGCCATGGGCAGAGGGCTGTGATATAAGTGTCCCATTCAGCACTGAGAGCAAATGTCCCTGTTAGCATTGAGAGCACTCTATAGTCTTTGACCAGTTGAAGGGTATCTCTGTGTTAATTGACATGTATTGCAAGGTGAAGCTTTTCCGATGACTATTAAGAGATATACTAACAAACGCATATAAAGATAAGCATTTAGGAGGCAATTTATTACTATTGTTTAACAGAATAATAATATTAGGCCCTGACCAGAGCCTCTGGCCTAGGAAGTCATGAGTTTTGGGCCCAGTTAATTGTACTTGGCATGATTTCTATATTATGGAGCAAGATTTAGTTCTAATCAGAGAATAGTTGGTGACACCCATAACATTTGTGCTACTCTTTTATGGATTGGCAAATGTTGGCAGGCTAGTTGTTCTTAATTGCAGGGTTTCTAAGTGAGATTGAGGAATATTATTTTTCTTCTTTTACAGCATGCACAGCAGCTTACAGCACCATGAGCACTAGCCAGTAGGGGTACACTGTAATGAGCATTCCAAAAGGAAAGAGAGATGCTGTTGGATCCAGCTCAATGTAGGTTTCTGCTTGTTAGCTCTTTAACCACTATATACCATCTAGCCAGTGAGATGTCTTCCTAATCGCTTGTATTTAACTGATTTTTGTTTGTTTTGCATCTCCATGCCAATACTGAAAGAAACGAGATGGTCATTAAAGTGATTTTTAAAAATTAATAAATACTTATTAGCTTATATAGAAAAGATCTTCATATTGAGAAAATTAAAAAAATCTAGTAACCAGTAAGAAATAAACAATGAGTGTTTCAGTCAAAAATTGAATGTAAGGCAAAGGTGAATTTCTGGATTAAAGCAGAAATTGAGAATACAAGGGATAAAATAAAATTAAAAGTAAAGGCACACCAGGGAAGACTTCCGATGAGGATAACGTATATATTTACATGTGCTCACACCACACTTTCTCATGATCACTACCGATGCTATTCTCCAATTATACATGTTGTTGATCTCTACAGCTATTTTAAGCATCTACGTAGAAAATGTTGAAGTATTAAGTTGTCTTGTACTTAACACTATAACTGGAAGGGCACATTGTTTAATGTTTCAATGTTACTCATGTTCTGAGTGATTAATACTTACTTGGAGCATAACCTTTTCAATATGAAAAAAACTCAGTTGTAAAGAAACCTGCCTGCCTACCCTTTGACTACTAATCCTACAAAAGCAGACGGGCCTCAAAAGGGATGCTCTTAGACAAAGATGTAGATTACAAATTAAAACTGTTTGATTTCAATGTAGTTTTAGGTTTGTTTGCTGAAATGACAGGCCAGTTAAACTAGACTTGATCTTAGAGGTTTGAAGAGAAAGTGGGATTTGCAAAATAAAGAGTTGATATGCTATCATTCCTTTTACTTTGCTAATTATAGCCTTGTTTTAATACTTCTCACAGGTAGTGGTAAACATAAATACTCTTTGAAGAATTATTATATATGCCATAAAATGACTCACTAGTAGAATATGAGAATGAATAGAGAGATTATATGAATTTAAAAATATCATTAAACTATATGTAAGAGTTTTAAAAATGCAAGGGAATACTTATTCACACCATTTCTTTAAGAATAGCAGCAAAAATTAATTCTATTATACAATGATATAAGAAAGTTTAATTTTGCTAGATTTGGGTTTTCTTCTGTGCTTTGTGATATGAGTAAAGGCAGCTTTAGGCTTTAAATATATTGCCAGTAAAGGATAATACAAAATGTTCTGTATTTCTCCAAGCCTGTTTCAGGTTATTTGGAGATGATCAGGTTTCTGTTCTTAATAAAAAAAAAAAAAAAAAAAGAGAGAGAGAGAGAGAGAGAGAGAGAGAGAGAGAGAGAGAGAGAGAGAGAGAGATAGAGATTGGAATGAATTCTTAGAGTTTTCTTTTGCTTTAGGCTTTAATGATTGAATAAATTATTCAATAGTCCACTATAGAATGAAACTCTATTTGGACTATTGAATAATTTATGGGAGTTATCTTCAAGTGTTAAAGGATCTAACTTAACACCATTTTTAAAATGACATGATAATGTTGAGTGAGGTGTGCACATTTATCAGAATTTTAAATTATTCACATAAGTGTTTGTTATCTTAAACATCTGGCAAAAGTTTTTTTTTTTTATCAGTTTTTCTGTTCATGTTTATCTTGTGTGAGTTTTCTTTCTCTCATTGCTTTTGTGCAAATCAGAGCAAATGGATTTCAATTGTCTTTGAGAAACCTCACAATAGAAAACAAACTAAAGAAGCACATGATGTAAAGCATGGCAAGTTATTCATGTGAGTATACATCTCTGAAATTTAGTTTGATTTATCAGAACATTGTATGCACAGGTTCTAGGGCATTGGGTATATCTGTCCCTAGATTTGCTTCTGACCTAGAAGGAAGCCGTGAATGCTCTTATAATGGTACAAGAAACTCCAAGTTATTACTTCCTGCTAACTGCCTTAAATATAATTCTATTAGTCTGTAATGTTACATTTATTGTTATTGACAAATTACCTGAATAAAGGAAGTCACATACTTCAAAGTGCAAATCCTCCCAAAATTTGTATATAGCAATTCTATAATTTTCCATTTCCAGAAATTAGTCATATGAATATATCTGGGTGCCATAAAAGGGCTAGGAAGATGGATGGATGTCTCCATCTAACATATGAGTTGTATTTTATGAAGAAAATAAGGATGATGAATATTGGGAACAACCAGGAGTCTGACACAGTAATTAAATTAAAACATTAAGAGGAATATACAAGTGTTTTTCTCTCTGTTTTTAATCTCTTCTCAAACCTCAGGGATTTTTTTAAAATAAATTTTGAATAAACGTCTGACAGTTACAAAATTATAAGGAATTCTAATAATACTGAGTCATGCACAATGCAGTGATGAGCTGGCCTTAGGTGGCAACCTCACTAGCTAAGGATTCATGTCTCCAGGAGGCTCACCTTCACTAAAGAACAACAGCAGTCCCTCCCAAAAGGAGTGGCTCATGCTTTCTACCTTTGTATAACCCCAAAGAGCCCAGCCCTGTACTGGCAGGAAGAACAAAGCACCTGTGTTGTTCAGATGAATGCACGCTGACAATATCTATCATGGAGACATCACGCAGCTGGAAGAGCCTTAGGAATCATCCTATCCAGGACAGGAAGGGAGTGGAGCTGGAACAATTTTTGGAGGGATATGGGGCTTGCAGGCACAGTGCAAAGCATTTAATCCCTTTACCTCATGGATTTCATTGTTGCATAGGTGCCTAAAGCTAAGATTAGAACCCAAACTATGGGGCTCTGCTCTAGCATGAAACATTTTCTGACTTAGATTTGACTGTTTCCTTGTATTTGTGAATGGATTCAAGTTACTCCTCAATAGCTTCTAGTTATCTTATGCAATATTTGGAAGAATATTGGTGGAAATTGGAAGAATAAATGGAAGAAGTAAAATGAGGCTTGGCACTTTTTTCTTGGTATTTTCTCTATTGTGTCTTCAGTTTTTCCTTCCAGTGCCCCTGAGATCCAGTTTTGTATTTTTTTTTCCTTTCTTGGTCTCACTGAAGGACAGTATAGAAATTAAGATTTTCAAACTCTACAACTAAGCGGCCAGTCTCTGAATCCTTCAGTGTCAGGAACTATGTGACCTTTGGAACTGCAAGCCACCTTTCTTCACCTCCATTTTCTCATCCCGAAAGAGTGGATAAAACAGTACCTATCTTGTAGGTTTACTGTGAGTATAAGTGAACTAACACATGTGGGGCACATAAAATAGTAGTCTAGCACATGATAGACATTAAGTAGATGTTAACCATGCTGTCAATCATTCCGAGATAATGGTGAAATCATTAAGTCCTGGTTGGGTTTTCCATTGTCACGTGATCCAGTTGTTGGCGTTTCTCCTCATTCAAATAGAAGTCGATAAATAATGAGACAATTTCAAGTGATTATGCTATCCAGTTAAGAAAACAGTTGTGAGAGGATGAAAATGTCTGAGGAAGTTTTACTCATGGTTTGCTCAAAGCTTCACACAAGTTAGATGGGGTGGGGCATAAAGTAAAATGTATAAAAAAATACATTGGAAATGATCTGAGGTGAAGTTTGGATGTAATATTAATGGATTTACCTGCAGTCACACAAGAATGACACAGAATATGTTGTCCAATGCCTAAGTCATAGCAAGATATTTGCACTAATACTTCTCCTAAAAGAACAAAATAATTTTTAAAAATTAGTAAGATTTTTTTTTTTACTATGAGGACCATCTTAACTCAGAGTATCAAGATTTTTAAACATAAATGAGGTAAGTTCTTATGTCTTAATTTTTGTAGCGCTTGGAATTCTCATGAATCTTTCCATCAAGAACATCTTAACCCATGTGCAGTTAACTGATGGGTTTCAATAAGTGGGTTACAGTGGCCTAGTCTTCAGCCTGGACAAGGGCAAGGGATGAGCTCAGATTCTTAATCCAGTCTTCTCCCTGACCTAAGTGTTTTTTTGTTTTGTTGTTCTTTTTTTTTTCTAAATTGAAAATAGATTGTTTTCATACAATATACTCTGTTGACAATTCCTCTTCTCTGTCTCCAAATCCACACCCCACTGGAGTGTTCTTAAGCCAAGACTTCTTGTAAGAAATGGAAGCATCTCACAAAAGTAATAGCTTTCTTCCTAGAACACCACAATCTGTGACTCTTGTACTGGGCATAAAACACTAAAAGAGATTTGAAGTCTTTCTTTTCTACCTCTTAGTAGCATGGCTCTCAGAGTGTGTGGGTGGGGGAGGGGTGTTACCCCTCCTAGTCATCAGCATCTTTGTACACTTGGGGCAATGAGTTTGCTTCTAAAGCTGGGAAGATAATGGACTATCTTAGGCATGGGCACTTTGCAGCTAGGAGGACCATTCCCAGGAAAGCTGGGATTACTATTATTTACTTTTTTTTATGACTTAGAAGTACCACCTGGAATTGGTGACAGTATACTTTTACTATATAGAGATGCCTCGTCCACTGTGGTTGGAAACATGGATTTGGGGGAACAAAGAAAATAGACTATCAATACAAGCTCCATGTACTAATTGTCATCTCCTCAAGGGCCAATATGGATTGCCATTTGTTAAAGAAGAATAATGGTAGCATTTAGCTTACACAGTTATAAGGACTAAAAGTCTAAAGAGTTATAATACAGTTATGCAGATTACATGGTTTAATAGTTTTCTGTAGAATAATTGTGCCATCCACTAAGAGATTTACTATGTGTCAGGTATTGGTAAGTCCACTTTCATTTGAAGGACCAGGCTCACTAATAGTTTGTACTCAGGGTTCCTCCAAGGTAAAATGTATTCTGTAGATGATGGTTGTTTCCATTGATGCCTTCTTCTAAAAATCTCTTTTCTGCTTTGATTCTCCATGCTGGGGGAGCAGGGTTTCAGTAAACTACATCTCCCTTCTCACAGTGGATCTCCCGGGACAATAGCTATTTCTCTGAATTATAGTTACCTCCCAATTACCTACATCAAGGTGGCATCTCCTGAGAACCCTTTGAGCTTGGCTTCAGGAACAGATTGGGATCAGCCCGATACATTTTCATTTTAGAGTGTCCTTCATGTTTTAGGCCCAAGCAGTCATCTAAGAATGAGAAGTTTAGGGTTTTGATTCCTAGTGGAGTGTTAAGTTCACCATTTTCATACTTAGCCTGCTTCTCTTATGCCTCTTTTATGAGAGGGTGTTTTACATATGTATGTGTGTATGTATGTATGTATGTATGTATGTATGTATTTACTTATCTATCACCCCTTAGACTGCATTGTGATTCAGACTCTTCATGGCTACTGTGCATTGCTCACACCCCATATTGATCTCATTCTCCCATGACTCCTAACTAGGTCAGTCTTGCTTTGCATAAGGTGGAGTGTCTACTTATTCCTAGCTTGTCATCTGTAGGCAAGCTATTAATCCTTACTTTATTCCTCATGGTAAGTGGAAGACTCGCAGAATAGTCTTCTAAGCCACCACGAATTACAGGAGATTAGTAGTCTCAAAAACAACTATGGAATATGAGGAATAGAAATTGTCACTGACAGGAAAGCCGTTTACTCTGCAGAATGGGGTAGTCACCTGTATTACACATTTCTGGAATTCCCAAGAAGTTCCCATGGCAGTAAAACTTCAAAGGAATAAGGTGATGATTAGATTGGTAGACCTTATTTCCTATGTTGTTCCAGTTGGCAAGGCTTTGGCAATCGTCAGTGATGACTGGATCACAGCCACGCCTAGCATAGATGCATATGAGGATAATAGCTCTAGTAGGCAGCACTCATAGGACATTGGTGCCTTGCTCTGCCACTCTCCACCATTTGCGAGAAGGCTCATCTGCTACACAGCAGAATTGGGTGCATCACTCAACTTCCGTGAAAACCAGTGAGCTATGATGAGGCACCAACCATTCCCCAAAGATTGTGTTTCTTCAAATATTATTGTCTAAATTATACACATTTATGTGGCATGACCTGATAACTCCATCCATAAATTCCACAGAGAGGGTGGGGTAGTTAGTATTTCTACTTCCTCAAAAAATTTTTTTTCTTGTTGCTTTTTTCAAGACAAAGTCTCATTCAACAATCTGGGCTGGCTTCAGACTCACTATATAGTCCTTAGTGGCCTTGAACTCCTAGCAACCCTCCTGCCTCTGCCAAGATTACAAGAAAGAGTCATCATACCCAACTCTAAACATTTAAACTTTTTTTTAATTTTTAAAATGTAAGTTAGTTTTGGAACAGCAACACCCTTTGTAGTCCAGGGTTGGCCTTGAACTCACAATTTTCTTTTCTCTACCTTCCAAGTGCTGAGATTTCAGGGACAGTCCACCAAAGCTTCTGTCAAATACTTATTAATATCTAATAAGTGTACATATGTAGGAGGCATGCAGTTTAATATCTGCATACAATGCACAATGGCCAAGTTAAGGCAATTAAAATGTCATTACCTTTTAGGAAAATAAGTGTAACATGTTCTCATGAGAATGCTATAAAAATAATTGGCCTGAATATAGAATAGTAACTATTAGAAGCTGGAAAGGGTGAAAGGAGGAAAGAAGGGGGAAGGGTAGTGGGAAGTAGGTAGCCAATCACAGTTGCACAGAAGCAGAGAGTTCTAGTTCTCAACAGTATAAAAGGGTGGTACAAATTCACAATATTTTACGTATGTTTTATAAACTAGAGGAAATGTATTTTGAAACTGTTGCCTTTCAATTTTGGTTTGAAATCTCTGCTCACATATTTTCAATGTTAAGGGAAGTGAAGAAATAAAAGAACATTTTAAACTGTCTCTCCTCAAGTAACGATTATTATAATGAAAAACAAAAGGGCCCAATCTGTGAAGGATCAGAGTTGTACCACCTATGGACTTATAGGTTTTCTTTTCTGGGAAAATTGGAAAAGGCCTTATGGAAGAGGCAATAGTTGATGTGGGTCTTAAGATGGTTTAGAAACTTGCTTGATCTCTTAAATTCATCTTTCTGATATAAGTCAAACATGCTTATTATGCAAAGAAAATTGAACAATTCGAAGGAGTGTACAGATGCAGAAAACATTAGCTGATTTTATTAGTACCAGAAAGAACCACTAATAGTACTTTCCTTTGTTTAAAAAGTCACATTTATGAAGATGGTTTTCAGTGTTTATAGCCTTTAATATAGTCTGTCCTCTCTTAAAATGTGTAATGAATGATTAAGGATCCAGACAGATGTGGGTGAAAAGCTATTCATAATAGCACATTTTCAAGAAAACTCATCTGCAACACTGTAGAGATAGAGTAGCACATTTGTGGAAGATGGAAGCACTCCAATTACTCCCCCCCCCCCAAAAAAAAACAAGTTTAAGAATGGCAAGAGCAAGTTGCTGAGGAGATGACTCTGCAAAGACAGAGCATGTACGAAACCTTTTCAGTTTCAGCACTCACACTGGACAGTTTACAGCCATCTGTAGCTCCATCTCCAGGAGACTAGATGCTCTCATTTTTTTCTAGCATCTTTTAAAAATATACACATATGAAAAGAACTTATGGCTGTACCATCTAATGGGAGAGACAGTGCCTTTGCTAGACATCTTATTCCACCAAATGATGCTTCCAGAGCTAGGGATGGGTTGCACCTCTTTGATTCATTGACCAAATGTGTCCCATTTACTACCTTTAACCCAACCATATTGCCAAGCATATTGGTTACTCTCAATAACCTGATGGTAAGTTCTTGTTTCTGAAAGCACAATTTACCTACATCATTGAAAATGGACCAAATAGAAACTTCACCTGTATTAAAAGCATGGTACTTTGAGAGCTATCTACCACAGGAGAAAATAATCATCAATATCACCTACTACAAACTTTACTACTTAAAGCAGTGACCTGCCTGTTGGTGCCAAAGTGGCATGAATATTACAGAAGTAACTCATGATTTTTTAAAAACTGAATTTAAGTCTGGAACCCATAATTAACAGTGCTAAGGTGGTCAAGAACAAGGGACTAGATAAGTTTTGGGCCCTAGGAGACAACATATACTGTTAGTCTATTAAAAGAATACAACAATAAAATGAATACTACTCGTGTATTGTTTGTGATACCCACAGATCAGAGAACTGCTCAACTCCCATTAGAAAAGCTTATTCTTGCTTGGGAATTAACACAGAGGCCTACTAGACAATATTCAGAGAGTGCACTCGGGCCTAAGTGGAATGTCTTCATCAAAGTCCTGTCCTCAAAGTTCAGGACTCTATGCAATAAAGAAGACGGAAAGAATATAAGGCAGAGATGGTAGCTGGCTGAATCCAAGAAAATAGTGTCATCCAGATACAATAGAACTGATATACATATAAACTCACAGAGACTATGACAGCTCCCACAGTCATGCACAGATTTAAATCAGACAAAATCCCTAGCACTGAGAATGAAAGTTAGACACAAATTCTCACTCCTAACCAAGAAGATACTGGCAATTGATACCTACTGGAAAATGAAAAATCAGTGTTCTCTAATGGAGTGTCACTAGTAATACCAACCACACATAAGGGTAGGCCCTATGCCTAAAGTAACTGATCAGCACAAAATAGATTCTGTGTGTATGTGTGTACATGTGTGCTGTTTGTTTTATTTTGGTCATTTTTGTCTCATTGTTGTTTTTAGTTTGTTTTGTTTTAAAGAAAAAGAGAACTTGAAATTGTATGTGTAGGGAGATAGGGAGGATCTGGGGCATGTTTAGGGAAGGGAAAGAACATGATCAAAATATATCGTATGAAACATTTAAATAAAAATAAATTAAATTAGAAGATAAAACAACAAAGTTTTGCCCCGAAGGCTTAGGATTTGTAGCAGAGTATAAAGGCTGAAAGAACCAGAGGAACAGGTACTTTCCTGTGAGATTGTGTCTTCCATGTACACATCCATGAAGTCTCATCAACACAAATGCCTAAAGAACACCTGAACAATGACATTACCAATAGACAGGCTAACATGCAGTGGAGCATCTCGTAGGCTTCAAATAACTACGTGGTCAAATAACTGCAGGAAACTAAAGAACACTAAGAGGGAGGACTGGTCTTTCCAAGGGAAGAGTTACTCTGTTGATTAGCCAATGTGAAGTGGTAAGCCATGAAATTATATATATACCAGTAACAAGGTATAGAGTGAGCACCTTGCATGTGTTTGTTAATTTACTTATTCATTTATGAATATATGAATATAGTCATTTGAATATATCTATTTAGGAACATATGAATATCTGTATGTTGAATTGTTATTGCATTTACATACACACATATGCATATAAGTCTATGCAACATGTATATGCATATATATATACATATATGTGTATGTAGAACAACAGTTAAACATCCAGAAGCTATGAATTTAAGAGAAAGCATGAGTGTGTCTATGGGAAAGATTGGAGGGAGAGAGGGAAAGAGGAAATGATACAATTATAGTTTAATGTTAAAAGAAAAAAGTAATATAAAAGAGAATTAACACAGAACAAGGTAAATCTCTGCTATCTTAGCAGCATTACAGTGGGATCACATTTAAATCCACTGTGCTTTGGTGACACTTTGGCTGTGATTTCATATCTTGTTTGCCGGATAATATGTTGCAGGCATACTCAGAGGTGTTTTTATAGCTATTTTCAGGGGTGGAGCCTCTCAGAAGCTGGTTTCTTAGAAGTAACTTAGAAGTAAGTCAACATAGAATAGATTCTGTGTGAGTGTGTGTGGGGGGTGCGCATGCTGTTTGTTTTGTTAATTTTTGTCACATTGTATATTTTGTTCTGTTTTCTTAGTTTTTTTTTTTAAGAAAAAAAAAGAACATGAAATTGAATGAGAGGGAGGATATGGAGTGGGGGAAAGGTAAGGAAACCTCTCTTAGGACCTGTGTCTACATAGAACTGTTAACCAGTTCTTGGCCTTGGAAGAAATCTTGGCCTTTCCTTGTACTTCCCTCCCCCACACATGTAATGACTTCACAGTTTCCACACCAGCAGTCCTTGTTGTTGTCTTACCACCTTTAGTAAATGAACACTAGCAAGTCTTGTACAACCTCAGTGTAGTCACGGAAAGATTTTTCAATAAGCCTCTGCAATATCTCTGGCCAAAACTACTTTAGGTCACTTGTCTCTTCTGTTTGCTGAATAAAATCAGCCATGATCCTCCCCTGTAATTTTCCTCATTTTTCCATATAGTCTCAATAACATATCTAAAAGATGCGAAGGCATATCCAGACAGTAAGTTTTTAGACAATTGGATATGGTTGTATGGAGTCTAAACAAATGTCTTTAAGAGTATTGGTATTGAAGATCAGTCAAAGTTCTTGTGGTCAAGGTTTCCTTTATCATTTTTAAAAATATACCCCTGGATTTTATTTTATTTTTATTTTTAATTCTTTTAATAATCATTTCTATCATTTACATCTCCAATGATATCCCTTTCCTGGCTCCCTGCCCCCACAAGCCCCCATTCCATCTCCCCTCTTCCCTTTGCCTCTATGAGGATGCTCCCCCACCCACACATTCCCACTGCACCACTCCATTTGAAAAGCCAGGCTGCCCATCTGTTGCGGTAGATGTTTAGTATAGTGTTCTGGTTTACCAATCTTCTGATTGGACTCAATTTTTTCTTTTTCTGTAGGTGGGAGGTTAGAAGTGGATTCACAATCACCATCTTTTCTAACCCTTGAAAAGACCTTTCCTACCCTAGTGATCTAACCATGTCCTTACATACTTTTGTGATATCCTTAATTGTCTCTTGTTTTAGGATTTAGCACATGTTGGAATTTTATACATGATGGGGTGATTACTGTTTAAAGCTTACATATTGCTTAGTTTTAGGATTGTTTTTCTTGTTCTTGGGAACTATTAGAATGTTACTTTTGTCTGCTCACCATTATTGAACAATTTCATAGATAACAGGGATGAATGGCCACAAGTCCAGTTGAGTGTCTTATGATCCCCAGATGACAAACGGTCCATTAACATGAGTAATCAGCTCCACACAAGAGCCTCATGACTAGATTGAAGCAGATTAAGCCAACAGTATTGGCAGCCTCCTCCTCGTTCCCGTCAGTAGTGTTCCTCCTCTTTCTAGGCTCTAATGTGATTTTTTCACTCTGTGTTGGTTACGAGGAGCACCGATATTCATTATCTGTAGTTACTGTGTAAATTACCACAAACTTGCTGGCTTAAGATAGGATAATAAGTTCCCTTTCAATTTTGGAGAGCAGAAGATCCTTAAGAATCAAGATACATTGTGGTCTGCTCCTTTGAAGGTCCCATGGAAATCATGAAAGACTCTTCCAACCTTGAGAGAGTGTTGACACAAGCTTGCATCACCTCCCCTTTCCTTCTTTCCTAATAAGGGGCCTTGTGACTCTATTATCACACATAGAATGATAACTGAATCAGCTCCACAGAGAGTTTTGTGTGATAACATTTTCATAGGGTCAGGAGGTTTAGGATATAGATACCTTTAGACAGCTAAAATTCATGCTGCTATAGCACCCAAGGAACAACTGTGTCCTTTGTTTATAGTTAACTATTGTTCAGTTTGATTAACCCCTGGTTTTTGGCTCTTTCTGAACACTGTGTCACATTTTATTGAAGTTATAGATTGGGACAAGGAAAGGCACTCATGTGTTCATGTGTTTGTAGATTGTTTCGTCTAGTTTATTTTTTGTTCCTTTGTTGTGCATTGTCATTATGGTTGACAGAAAATAGACAAATAGAATTAGCAGTGCCCTGTAGGTAAAGCAGAGTTTTGATGTGTCTTTCATCCTTACCCTGACACTAACTGAATAGGATTTACAAAGCTTTACTCTCATCTCCTAAGTGAGACAATCAGACCTGGTTTGCCTCAGGCAATGACCATCTTGCTATGAAACACCCTGGAATGTGGGCCAGGGAGATTTCCAGCCTTCAAGGTTCTTCATCTCCTATCTCACTCTCAGCTCTCAAAAGAAAAATCTAGGTGAACTCTATTTCCTGTTCTATCCAGTAGGTAGACCAAGGAGAGAATTTGGGGAAGCTCTATAAATTTAATTCAAAACATTCAAAATTTACTCATGATTATAAACTACTGGTAATGTTAGTGAAGAAACGAAACTAAATACATGGATAAAATACATTAGTGCACACCTGTGTAGTTGAAAATTATGGTAGATGGTAAGACTTTGTACACTGCTTAAAGTAAATATTTTTTTAAGAAAGTACTATGAAGAAATTTTGGTCTGAGTTTGTGATTTTTTTCTTCTTAAAAAGAAAAGAAATGAATGCATATATACTGTGAACAACCCACTGAAATTAAATTGGGTTTAATGCTGGAAAATATGTAATCTTTAGTTAATTGAGGTGAGATATATGTTAAATGTACTAAATATAACACAGGTATTTTCTGTTTTCTGTGAACTCTCTCCCTTTTTATTGAATGTAGTAATTCACAGAGAGAAATATAAAAAAATAAATTGACCGATTTGGAAGTGAAAATTTAGAAAATACATATCACATGCATTTTATGATCAGTAATCAAGCTTTGAAAAATACATAAACTCTTAAACAACTTTCTTTTTTTTTTTTTTTTTTTTTTTTGGTTTTTCGAGACAGGGTTTCTCTGTGTAGCCCTGGCTGTCCTGGAACTCACTCTGTAGACCAGGCTGGCCTCGAACTCAGAAATCCGCCTGCCTCTGCCTCCCAAGTGCTGGGATTAAAGGCGTGCGCCACCACCGCCCGGCTTTAAATAACTTTCTTATAGGTTTACTTTCTCATACATATGAACAGTTTTTGGTTTACCAGTTGGAACTGAATATTGATATAGATTCTAAGAATTCCCAAAGCAATACCAAAAGCAATAATGGATTGTGATAAACACCAAAAGTGGGGGAATCGCCCTTCTAAATAACACAGAAAGCCAAATCAAAGACGTGTGAACAGAACTGAGCTGCCTGCCCTAAACATAAAAATTGAGATAATTTGTCCAGATTTATTAAAACATCAATGTGAAACATTAACTCTTAAACTGCAAAACTAAAGTCTGAACATCTGAAGTGACAACTTACTGTTTTTTCCTAGGTACACCTCTCAGCCCATTGTCACAGATTATCTCGGAGAGAAGTCATTCGTTCAGTCTCAAGAAGCCATTTGGTTTTTCCTCACATTCTCTTTCAGCTCTATGCCACATGTGGCCACTAATTTCTTAAAGTGCTTTGCTTCCTCTAGTTAAGAAGTCATCTCAATAACAATTGAATTTCCTGTTGGTGAGAGCCACATTGTCTACTACCTCTGAGGTATTTGTCTATGATTTTAGTGAATATGCAGTGGCACATTGATCCTCTTTTCCTCTTAAAAAAACTTAACAAAATAAAATCAGCTACAAAATGTCTTTCAACATTAAAGCTACTTTGTTAAAATTAGCAAGTGGTACCAGAACAGCCTGAAATAATATCACAATTTGGGACAGCTTGAAGTCAACCAGATCAGGAAATATAGGTGTGTGGAAAAACCCGGAAAAGAGACAGTGTCCATTAGGCTCTGAGATGGAGTCTTTAAAAAGATGGGAAAGTCTCAGCTAGGCTCTTCCCGGTGGCACTCCCTCTGAGACTTCTTAGTTGTTCCCACATGACCTGTGCTCTCTCTGGAGATGCTCCTGTACCTTCTGCTCTGAATCTTGCCAGAGGCCTCGGCTCTAAAGACACAACACAGCTCTCACTAAGTGATGGGCCTTGATGTCTCAATCCCTATCTATAGTAAACCTGAGTCATCACAGAGATTATTAGAGGAAGCCTACTGATTGAGCAATATCGTCTTCAAAGAGGACTATCCTGATTGTCACTCCTATCACAGAGACATACTTTCGCTTGAAGATGAAAAGAACTGTTGTATAACCTCCCACTGAAACTGGGAACCATGACCCCGGCCCAGCCCTTCTGTTTGATGACAGCAAATTGAAATATTGTTCACTTCTCTGTAAAAGATACCTCTATAAAAGATACCTCTAGAGGAATGAATGAGAGAAGAGTCCCTTTCCTGGAGATGTTTGTTTGTTGGTTTCTTGGAAAAGGGATATTTTCATCTTATTATAGGTGAGCTGTAAAGTGAAAAGCAGTTTTGATTCTGTAATTGGGACTGAGACAGATAAAACCTAAAGAATTTTGTTTTTATACTTCCATATATTTATAATTTTTCAATTTGAAAGTAAACCTGGTTCACAGAAAAGAACTGATTGGAAAATAGGAAATGATTTTTAATTTTCACAGTATATAGGGAAATACTATCAATATTTTGGTGTGTGGCTTTTCACATATTATTTTCTTATATATGTTTTATATATAAATATTATGTGTTCTCCAAACTATGTAATAACAACCTTATAATATTGAGTTCTGTTTTCTTTTTATCCCCACTTCTCAAGGTATCATAATTTATACCTATGCCCCTTGCAATATTATACCTTATGATGATTTTAGGTGACATCACAATATTGCATGGTAAAAACATGTTATATACATCATATTGAGCAGTAGTGCAGAGATGGTGAGAAGATAGCTATTAGCAGGAGAAAGGAACTCACGCCAAAAGATGTAGAAGTGACTCAAAGCACAGTATGGAGAAGGGTCATTGGAAGGGTATATCAGTAGTGAAGAGTTCTGGGAACATTACTCATCTCGTTTTCATCTTTACTTCTGTAGACTTTCTGAAAATTTGGATGTCTCTCTTAGGTATTTAGCAAGCTACCCAGTAATCAGTTTTAGATATTAAATGCTAGCTGCTATTTCTCCTGTGTGAAATCTAGCCCTCTTCTGAGTCTTTCAGAGATTAGTGTCTTAATATGTTAACTAGAAATTCAATACTAAGAGGGTCTGGCTACAGGTCATTCATAGAGGAAGAGTAGTAAGATTCTAGACCAGTAAAATAGGGTCAAGAATAGACAGTGCCCTCAGGATGGGGGAAAGTGTATTCAAGCATCCATTAGGGAGCAATGAGCTGGAACAAGCGGCATCAGCCTCCATGTGGGGAAACATACGTTCTTCAATTAAATAAGACCTTCTAGTTTAATCAAAAAGACAATAATTGGCTATTAAAAGAGGAAAGTCTGATGCGTTCATTATATGACACAAGTGAGAAATTTTAGGAATTTTTTTTCCACGTTTGTAAAAGTTTCATTTTAGTGCTCCTTGTAGTTTTACTCATATTTGAAAGAAAGATTTGTACTTGTCAAATACAATTCTTGAAGTGTCTACTTCATTTCATAGCGACGTATACTACTATAAAGAATGATGGTGTGCTAGCACACTGTAGTAAGAACGAGCGGATAGACATTGCTCTGCCTATTTCAAGGATAAAGGTGACAATGGAAAGCCTATAAAGTAAGCATACGGTGAGTTTCAATATTCAGTAAGATGAAGTAGGGCATCTACAGACAGCATTTGAAATAAAGAACTTGGACTATTGTTTGAGTTATAAAGTGAACAAGAACCAAACTAGCTGTATTTTTCATAGATCTGATTGTGATCAGCCACATTTGAGTGTCTGGAAACTATTCAACAATGAATCAATGAGAAGAATGATGGCAAAGATTCTTAAACTTCTCGGAACATGAAACGTTACATAAAACTTAGAATTTCAGAATATTGTAACCAGCACTCTGAGATACTGTCTCACAAGGTAAAGGGTTTTCTGATGAGGTGGTGATAGCAAACATGATTTGAAAAATATTTTATAATGAAATATTGCAATGTTTACTTGATCAGCAGAATTCAGAGAGCTAATATTTTCTGAATGATTTAAACATCTGGTTATAAAGTTATCAATGATTGATAAATATACTAAGATGTAAGGTGGTACAATGCATTTTAGTTTAGCAATACAAAACTGCTTTAAAAATTTCAGAGTTCATGTTGAGACTAAACTCTTAAAAAGTACCACAAATAAGATTTTAGTATATTTAGAATTATAGACAAATCTGTAAAGAAATATTTGAAATATTTACCATTATTTATGATGCTTTTCCTTTTCTCATGTCCACTATCTATGAAAGCAGGGCTTCACTAATTTTTGCCCATGTATACACTATAAACCTGCTCAGATATAAAGGCCTATGCAAAACTTCAACTTCTTCCATTCTGTGGACATTACATATGTTTACAAAAACATCATCACTCATCATTTTTTCTAAGAAAATACAATTATTGTTCATTAAAAGTTATATAATGCACACAATAAGAAATGGATTGTTGCTATTTTAAATAAACAACCTCTAAATCTTTTTTAAAGTCTCAACTAATTAAAGATGGATGGCATCTTTGAGATTTACCATATAGCATCCTACTATCTCTGTTCCTGCTCCTCTAGCAGCAACTGCTGTCTGGGCTTCACCCCCCCTTACATCCATATATCTACCTATGGCTGACACAACCAGCTGTTCGTTATATTGGGGAGGGAACATTTTCAAACAAAAATCTAAAAAGGGCAATGAATGCATTTTATCAGCTCTCTCAGTTGACATCATTTCTCCATATTTCTGCATATACAGGGGTCTGTTCTTGGGACAGTCTTCACCCTAACATGGCTCCCTGCCTACTCCTTACCCTTCCCTCTGCCCACTCACCCTTTGGAATACAGAGTTCCTCTGCTTTCTTTTTCTCTACAGTCTTTTGGACCTGCTAAGTCAGCATTTCATTTTCAGTTTTTCCTTTCCTTAAATTTTGTTTTATGACACATCTGTTCTATAGCCTTTTCCATTTGTTTATCTGTCATCCGTCCTCTGACCTGTGCTGCTAAGACAATTTAAAACACCAAAGCTGAGAGCAGCATAACTTTGATGCACAGTTAGATATTGCTTAGCTCCTATGTTATCTTTCCATTACCACGTTGATTTTATTTCTCACCCCTACTGCAATGCAGGTGGCTTTTTGTTTATTGATCATTGCTTCTTATACAGAAAGTATCAAGACATCTTATCTCTTCTTAGGCCTAGTAGGCCACTGAAATAAAGTGTTTTTTTTTTTTTTTACATTTATAGATCAACCTTCAAGAAAGCAACAGAAAATCAATGATCTTCTCAGTCAGAATGAACTATATTGTTCCCCCCATTGTGACTAGTACTTTCAAAAACTCTATTTAATAAACATTTGAGAATGAGCTGAGTGTGTCCGCTTACACTGATGTGTAATCCCGGATGACTAGGCAACATGCAGAATAAGGACTACTTAGATAATTTTCATTATCCTAAATATAGATAGGCTTTAACCTTGTACAATGAGTTCAATAAAAAAAATGAATCTTCTCATACTTTTCGTATTCATATTCCCTAATTAATGACATGGCCCCTTTAAGGAGTTTCACAAAGAATCAGATTTCCAGTGATTAACAAAAATTTTAATACTTACAATTATTTTATTTATAAACATAAAGATAATATTATTTTGTCTGAAAACACTGCACTTTGAAATTATACAATACTATAGTTAGCATTTTCTTACCATCAATTTCAGATCTCCTGGGTAAATTCCTTGTATTTCATGGCCTGGCTTTAAACTCAACTCATCTTTAGTTTTTTCCTTTGTTCCAATACACTCATATGGCATGCATAAGTAACTCTATCATGGCATGTCTCAATGTGTGTGACTACTCATTGTTTCTATGCACATTGTCCTATTGGTTTACAAGCTCTCTAAAAAGAGATGTCTTCATGTCTACAACTATAAGCCTGTACCAGGCACTTCTAGGATAAAAAGTATAAGCATCCCTTATGATCCCGAGTCAAGATCTTCAAAAAGAGACAAGGCTGTTCTTCCACACTCATATGCCAGAGAAGAGGCTTACCATTTGAAGGTCAGGACCCTAAACATCTGCAGTAGTCCTTGGTGCTGCCAAGCCTTATAAATGACTGTGAGTTCTTGATCATGGAACCAGTTTTGATATCAAGAATTGCCACATATATCCTGTTTCCACTCTGTTAAATTAAAACAACATCCTTACCCCTGTTGCTTCATAAATAAATCATAAACTTGTAAACCAGGCTGGATGCTTAGCTCACAGAGGTCTACTTGCCTCTGCCTCCCTAGTGCTGGAATTACAAAAACGGCCCACCACACCCAGATCCAAGATGTAAACTTGCGCTGCATGAAAGTTTATGCCTAACTAGTCTACGTTAACATAGTAGTTTAAAAAAGCATCCAAGCATCTGCTCAGTCTAAAGAAGTTGGGCTTTTTTTTCTTCATTCAGATCAAATGTTAAATGAAAAACTAGACTTGCATATGTACTTTCAAGTAGTCAATATCTGAGGGTTCTCTTCATCTACATAATGCTCCCCCTCCTATGTGCTGAAGATTAAACAGTGCACCAGGAAAATATAGACGACCCAAGAACACTCAAAATGACAGACAATGAAGAAATGATCAAAATGCAAGCAAGCAGAGAAAAATAAAATAAAACAATATATTTGGGGTTGTGATAAATTCTGGGAGGGAAACAAACTATAGATGAGAACAAAAGACACTCATTTGGAAGATTTTTGGATTGGGTGGTGGCAGGTGGTGAGAAAACACTTTCCTAAAATGGTGAATTGAAGCCAACATCTGCAATCTAAGAGGGCTCAGCGATGTGGAGAAAGGAGTTACCACCATTTCAATGTCAGCTGCAGGCAAAAGTTGTAGCATTCGACACAACTTGGCGTATTTGAAACATTCAAACACACCAGTGTGGTTCCCTCTAAGCAAAAGCTAGACTCTGGCTTTCAGTTAAGTAAATGTGCCAACTCCCGAGTAGAAATCTTCTGTGAGACTGCTGGAGACCAGCATAGCCACATCTATCTTTGATGTGTTTTGCTCATTCATTTTCTTCTTTGTACACAAATCAATGGGCATGGATTAATAACGACATTTTCTAAAACAGAGATGAAGAATTTCCTCTTATGAAAAAAATCTTTCTTGTTTTTGCTCTGCACCTAGTTATAATCAACATAATAATTAAATTTTATCATTTGAAACTATGAACAAAAATATTTTCTCTACCATAAATTAGACCATTCAACAATACATCCTTATAATCTATTGACTGAAGGTTATAATTTATAAGTACTTAATTGTTACTTTTATTTGGTCTCTCAATGATAGCACCATAAATCCAGACCTTTAGTTTGCATATAACTATCATGTTCTTTGTTATCTTCTTAAATGTTTCACTATCCACCCATTTCAATAATTTTTTTAACTTTCAGGTCCAACCTTAGGTCAACCTCAGTACTGCTATGACAAATTGTCTTGCCAGTAGCTACCTATATAATTATCTCCATTGAAAGCTCACAGGTGCATGCAATATTTTGCCTAAAGGATCTGTCCTTGAATGTCATGAGTTAATGATGCTTAACGTAAAAACCATGGGAAATCAATTATATAGCTTTTGTAGATAGAAATGACACACGTCCATCTTGGATGTGGGCTGTCAGAGTCTGTAAATTAACCTCACTCATTGACGGTTGGTGACAGTTCATAAAAGCATTCAAAAGGTTTCTAGGCAAATCTAGAATCTCTGGAGGGACTGGCTCAGAACTCTAATGGATTGGTCTATGGACTGTCCCATGGTTATCCAACTAGAGCTTGCCTTGCACATGAAATCACTTTACAAATGATTTCCCCATTATTTTACTCTGGATGGCTTACTTTTCTGGTTTGAAAGACATAAAAAAGTCCATTCAACATCTCCCAGTAATGTCATACCACAAGAAAGTAGCGTTCTGGATTTTACTCATTTCTTTCTTTTAAAAAAATGAAAATAAATTTTCTTTCATACAGTATATTCTGATTATTGTTCCTCTCCCCCAACCCCTTCCAGATCCTCCAGACTTCACCACTCACCCAAATCCATACCCTCTCTTCCCCTCATTAGAATACAGACTTAAAAATAATAATATAAAATAAAAACAAACAAACCAGATTTGGCAACAACAAATTGGGGGGGGGGGGGGGAAAGCCAAAGAAAAAGCCTAAGAAACACATAAGATTCTTAGACACACATTGACACACACAGAGTATCTATAAAAACAAAGTCATAAGCCATAATATGTAAGCAAAAGATTTGTAAGGTTGAAACAAACAAAAGAATAAAATGTCCAGAAAAAGCATTGAGAGACAAAACCAAACCAAAACCAAACCAAAAAACCCTCCAAAAATACCACAGAGTTCATTGTTCATTTTGTCTTGGCCATCTACTGCTGGGTAACTGTTTGCTACCCAGCGAGACTCTAGAAAAGAGGTGATTTGTTTGTTTTTTGTTTTGTTTTTGTTTTTGTTTTTGTTTTTGTTTTTTTTTTTTTGGTCAGGAGCCAACAAGCTACAAACTAGCAGGTGATCCTCCTGAAGTGATTTTACCTTAGATTAAAATCTATGACAAAGCTCTGATAGGTAAGGCCCAAGAAAAAAATCATTTTAGGAAAGATTCCTACTATTAATATGCTTTTCCTATTATTATTACATATATAACAATCACTAGGCATTAGCCCACCCCTTTTGAGCAGATTTCTGCAGAACTATAAAGATGTATTACTATCTTGTAGTAATGCTATATAGACAAATAGATGACTTCTTCTTAATGATGGTTCTCTAAGAATTCCTAAAATTATATCAGTATTTATTAAGCAATTTTATAGTGAGACTGCTACTAGATCCTTTTCTGATAGTCAAAACTACAATAACTCTGCCAGTCACGTGTCGCCAGTTAATTGCCTCTTAGACAGTAACTAGACTTTCTACTTCTTAGAGCACTTAGAGGTTGTAAAACTATTAACCAAAGGTCATACAAAGGGAATTAACGATTTATTACAGGTGCTAGAACAGAAGCTAAAATATTGACTGGGTTTATCTATGCAAAACTTCACTAATAACTTAGTTATGGTTTTTAACACTTGAGGAACCTGTGGAGCTGTGACGGGTGATAAATAGTTAGCCAGATAATTACTCCTAATAGATATACATATAAACATTCACTGTTGCAAACTTCTTACTCTATTTATGATTTGATTTTATGTGTGAACTTCTGATGAACTTTTTACCATATGATCATATATTCTAAAAAGATTTATAAATGCTGAGGGCAAAGAGATGAGGGTGAAGAATTTTCCCTTATCCTCCTTTTTCATTCATTCCATTTTCCCCTTTATCTTAGAGAGCTTTCATAGAAAACTTTTTTACAATTTAGAAATAAATGCTAAAATCCCTTTCTTTCTTTCTTTCTTTCTTTCTTTCTTTCTTTCTTTCTTTTTTTCTTTCTTCCTTCCTTCCTTCCTTCCTTTCTTTCTTTCTTTCTTTCTTTCTTTCTTTCTTCTTTCAAGTTTACTGGATATTTTCTTTATTTACATTTCAAATGTTATCCCCTTTCCAGGTCTCCCCTCCGGAAACCCCCTATCCCATTCCCCCTCCCCCTGCCTCTATGAGGATGCTCGCTTGCCCACCCACCCACCCACCCACTCCCGCTTTCCCTCCCTGGCGTTCACCTACACTGGGGCATCGAACCCCCATAGAACCAAGGGGCTGCTCCTAAAATCACTTTTCAAAGTGTCCTTTTTGTCTTCCTACAGTTTAACTAAATAGGTTAACAGAGCTGAGATAGAACATTTCATCCCTGCTTGAGATAGAACAAAGGCCACACTGCTTTATCCCTCGCTTTAGGCTACAGGTGTTAATCCCCTAAACCAGCAGCTTTTAACCCTCAGAATTAGCAAGAAAGTTTTTAGGACTTTTTCCTAAATTATCATCAACATTTCGGTATAGTTAGAGAGTTAGACCGTCCAAAGACCATCAGTCTTTAAAGCCAAACCAGAGTCCTACTCTGTGTCCCGTGTTTCAACCCGCTCCAGGCCGGGAGGCTCCTGGCATTTTTTTTTCCTTTACCTTTGCAAGAAGATATCAATTACAGACAGCTTCTGGGATAGAAATAGGACTTATGCCTACTCCCACCTTAGTACAGATACTGCATCTGGCTTAGACTTGTGCAGCAAGAATGTTGCCACAATCTCTGTGTGTTCACATAGGAGTCTTTTTATTGCTACGTTACTTTAGCAGAACAGAAGTATTGGGTTTTCCCCTAGGTCCATGCATGATAGTAATGTCTAATATCCGGAAGCATTGGAAACCACCCCAATAAAATAAATCAGATTTCATGAATAATCGAAATTCTTGCTGGGTGTAGTAGTCCTCACCTATAACTGTAGTACTTAGAAGGGAAAGAGGTAGAAGGATCAGGAGTTTAAGGCCAGCTTTAGCAACATAGTGAATTTGGAGGCCACTATGGGCTACGTAAGACTGTATCTCAACCATGGGGAGCAGCAACAATGTCAACCAGCCAGACCCCCGGAACTCCTCAGAACTGGACCACCAACCAAAGAGTACACATGGAGGGACCCATGGCTCCGGCTGCATATGTGGCAGAGGATGGCCTTGTTGGAGATAAGTGAGAGGAGAGGCCCTTAGGCCTTAGAGAGTTCGATACCCCAGTGTAGGGGAATGCCAGGGTGGGAAGGCAGGGTGAGAGGGGATGGGATAAGGGGTTTCGGAGGGGAGACCCGGAAAGGGGATAACATTTGAAATATAAATAAAAAAAAAAATCCAATAAAAAAATAGGGCATGAAATTCCAGTGGGTAGGAAGGTAGGTGTGAACCTGGGAAGAAGTAGAGGAAGTCTTTGGGGGTGAATATGATTCAAATACATTGCATGAAATTCTCAAAAAAAATATCTATGTTTAAAATTAAATTAAAAAAGACCATATCTCAAAAAATAAAAATAAAGCTCACACAAACAACTAAAAATTTTTAGAAAGCCTAATATACCACATGAAAACTGAAAACTGGGAGAAATATGAAGCCCCAGGTGTGAAAATGGCCCAAGGTGATCATGTGGTCACTGCAGCTGGTGCAATGGCCCAGTGTGATCATGTGGTCACTGGAGCTGGTGCTAGCAAGGTCTTAAAGCCCCATATTCAGACACTGGTGGCTTGTCCTTCAAATCTAAGTCAACCAACCAGTCAGATAGTCAATTAAAAGACATTTATTCAGAAGTAGAAATGACTTCTGGCTAATTCAGTGATAAAAACAAAATATTATAGTTGTTTAAAGCTGTGAAATTCACTGTGGAGATTGTTTCATTTACTTACGTGTGTGCATGCACTCACAGTAGCACTTAAAAGCAGAATTTAAAGGATGAATTTTTTTCCCACTAATTCGAGTGTGTTTTGCCATTCGTTTCCCAAAGTATACTGTGTTCCACAAACTACAAACTTAGACCAAAGGTAGAAACTGGAGAGAAGGAGCAGACGCTGGTTTTTCTCTTGACACAGATTTGTCATTGTCATCAACTCACTTCATTCACTTCATGGTGAATCGTTCTGTTGGTGGAGGGAGCTGAATATTTCTGAAGTAAACTTTAGATATCTTAGCACTTTACCTCTTAATATTTTCCACGTAAACCTCCCAAAAGATAACCATAGCATCACTTAGTTCACCCAAGATCATGCTAAGAACAACACGAAGTCATGAAGTTTATGATCTCTTTCCATGAGTGTGAAATCATCCCCAAACCATCATCATTTTCATTTCATTTCTGGTCAAAAAAGTATAAATAAACAAGTATTTGGGTCTTAAGAGAGTGGTACTTAACTCGTGTTCAGCGATTAAGAGCATTGACTGCTCTTCCAGAGGTCCTCAGTTCAATTCCCAGCAACCACATGGTGGCTCACAACCATCTGTAATACATTCTGATTTTTTTTTTTCTGGTACAGAAGACAGCTACAGTATACTCATATACATAAAATAAATAAATAAATCTTAAAAAAAAAAGACAGAGAGTGGTACTTTTAGTCACACACGGCTCCATACACGTGGGAAGAAAGGTCCATTGGATACATGGACACATGGATACTCTATAAAATCTTTAAATCAACCTTTCTGAATAGTTAAAAAAAAAAGTCTTCTTCATTCATAGAATTCTCATGTGGTAGGGTTTTCTAGAGAAAGCAACCAGGAAATTAAAGCAATTACTCATATGGCTCATTTTTAAAAGAAAATACATTCCATGTTAATTTTCAGATACTTGAAGAGATGAAGAGGATAAACGAAGTGGGGGTGGTGACTGTGTTTACTTTAATGATCCATCTAATTGCTTCCATTCTCCAGTCTGTCTTGTCACCAATGACACAGACAGAGTGTTATGTTGGGAATGCAGGTGGCCCACAGGTAAACATTGTCTTTCTACATTCTGTGGCTAATTTGAAATAGTTAGAAACACCGAGATCTGTTTCTTTGCCTGCATTTGTATTAGTAGAATATAGATGACATCTCCTTGGAAATAATTAGGATAAGCAATAATGTTCCACAGCTGCTGAGTTATTAACCAAATGCTTACCAAATGGGATCCCTCATTAGGACTCATGAACAGGTAATCTCTGTAGATAAATGAACTTATAATTTTCATATCCATCTAAAATATGCACAGATATCTCCTCTTAGATTGGTTTATAATGTCTTGGCCCATAGTACGGTCTATTTGGTTTTCCCTTAAAAAGTATGTAAATTCATTAGTGACATGTGATTAAGCCCTTTTTCAAAGTGCCACAGGATCTGCTCAGACCTTGAGACCTATGAATATTGTCTGCACTGGACTCTACTGTTTTTCAGATTTTAACTTCAAAGCAACGCTATATCTTTTCATGAATATTTTGATATCCCTGCTACGGTGCAAACCCACATGGTAATCGTTATCAACACAAACATAGTTTTTATGTTCTTATTTAAGCCAAGCTGCTAAGTGGAAATTACAAATGGGAACAGGTGAAGGTGTTCATGATTCCCTCCAATCTAATCTGGGTTGCTTCCACATCCAAACTGCTCCCTGAGAGCAATTTAGGAATCCGGGACAGTGCCATCTTTTTCTTGATGAACTTGGAGAATTCCAATATCCTTTTTTATTACAAGTTGAAGTTCACCTCATTACAAGAGTTAATAAACACTCTCTAGGCAGCTCAATTTTGCTCTTTCATTAAATGACACAATAGAGTTCAGAAACCTAGCATATTGCTGGTGAGATTAGAAATTGGTACAGATGTTATGGAAAACAGTCTAGCAGTCGCTTAAAAGGCTAAATAGTTAACATATAACCCATCCGTTTTCATACTCAGGTGAAATAAAAGCAATACATCCCCACAAAAAACCTTATGATTATTCCAAGCAATTTTTTTGTAATAGCTCCAAATGGAGAACAACCCAAATGTCTGTCAACTGATGAATGGATAAGTGAGAGTCAAGGTGGAAATAAAGGAGCCTAACAACTACGGTATGTCCCCAAACAGCATCTCATAGCATTCTCCACACTCCCAGTCTTATGTGCCTTTCCACCCTATTCTGGAATGTTCCCTGAGACTTGGATAAGAAAAGAATAAACATGTACCATCAAAGGCTAAGAACTCACAGTCACTTGTACCCAAACCTTGAGTAGTCATGAGTCTCATCATTAACTTGGTTCCTTTATCAAGGTTGAGAGGAGCCTAGGTCCATATATATATAAACATAATATTAGAAGCTGATTATTTTTAGCTGTGTTATATGATAGTGGATTTCCACATGGCTCTACACCTTTCATTTCATTGCTTTTAAAATATTTTTACTTTAAACTTTATTAGAAAACAAATAGCAAAAAACAACCCACACACCAAAATTAACCAGCCCCTAAAACTGTACAACACAGTGAACTTCTATTAGAGTAGTTACAATGGTCAGAAGCTGTGCAGCTTCTCACAGGACTTTCTACTTTCATTATGGAATATATGCCTGTACACTTACCCATTGCCAGACATGAAAATTCCATGACAGCATTAGAACTAGAAAATCAGTTAGCTCCATATCCTCTTTTGTAATTCATGCTTCCTTCCTGCATCCAGTTCCCCCTCGTCCCCTAATATTTAAGCTTTATTGTTCTTTTTTTCTAGATATTATAATATACCCACACGTACATTTGCTTACATACATTATTGGCTAAACTTGCTAAAAGGAAGAACATGATTTTTCTTCTCTTTCTGAGATTTTTTTTTTCTCTTTCTGAGGTCACTGTAAGTCAGCTGTTTTCCTGAAATTTTTGTAATTTCCGTTTTCTTTAGAACTAAATCATTCTTGTAGATTTTTTCAGCTGATGGACATATAGGTTGATACCATTTTCTAGCTATTATGAAGACCTATAAATGATCAACTCAGTTAGGATGTCATCATAGGAGGGGAAATGGCTCATGAGAGACAATGGTAGATCATGGTTAGAGAAAGTTGGTCATTTTCCTTTTGGATTGTGTCACCTGGAAATTGGCTATGGTCAGGAGATGACCCCACAACTGTGTGCATATAGGAAACACTAATTGGACAAAGTAAGAAATATATATATGTTTATATATACTTGCATATATATATATATATATATATATATATATCCTTCCAATATACAGTAACCAAATGCATATATATATGTAATAAATATATGTATATATAAAGTTGAAAAGGAGACATGTTGAGAGGATACATGGAGAAGTGGAGGGGAAAGTGAGTGTGAATGTGATCACTACACATTGTATGTGTATATGTGTATATGCATGAAATTCTTAAATGCAAAATAAAGATATTAAACACTAACATACAACAGTTATTGGAAGGCAACAGTGTTACTTTACAACAACAAGAATAAAATTCTACTATGTGGTTGATCATAGATGAAACTCAAAATATTAAGCCAATTAAAAGCAGCTACTTACAGAGGAATTATATTTTTATTCCATTTATATTTATTTTACAAAATATGAAGTTCTATGTATATATAAAGTTGATTAATGACTATTTAAAAACTGGATATGTGGAAATGATGGATAGTAACTGCTAATTAGTAGAAGACTTCTTTATATTTTTATATTTGATGAAAATACCCCAAAGTTGACTTTGGTGATGGTTGCTCAAGACAATGAATATACTAACAGCTAAGTCCACAAATATTCCACATAATTACACATATACACATGAGTGAGTTGACTCATTTGAAGTGAGTCAAATTTATGCTTTGTGAGTTATATTGCAATAGTGACGTTTTCCATAGATTAGTCTTGAATGCATGAATAGTCCATGTTATATTGATCTTGAACATAATAAAATGCGTGTGTGTGTTGTTTCTTTACATGAGGAATAGAATTTGGTGGTTTGTCATTATACAGCCACAAAACAATGTCACCACTATTTAAATAAATTTGAATACTTTGGACAAATGAGAACAATTTTTATCCACAATATCTAACATTTAATATTTGAAGTCAAAGAATAAATGATTACCCCTGTGTCTTGTTATGAACGACACATGGAACAACCATTTAACACGTGTTGAACATCACTTCCTCATCAATAAGGAGTAAGGATGAAATGACTCATTCTCTTTTGGAGTTCCAAATTATTTCTGGATCCCTGTTGTTTTTCTATTATAACTTACTTATTCTCTTTGTATGTAAGGAGGAATAAAACTTTCTGCCTATGACAATAGTCTGTTAGGACATTCTTCACATTGCTAAAAGATATCTAGCATTGATCTCACAGATTTATTTTTACAAGTATAGGGTAACACAGATTCTGTAACCTTATCTGCATCCCAATCTCTATTTGTGGCTTCGGAGCCGAAAAATAAAGAAAGCTATAGCATGTTCTTTATGTCATCTTCTCCTCTTCCTCCTGCTCAAGATTTCCTAGGAGCCAGAGGAGAGACAAGGAATGAGTGACAGTGACAGCAAACATAAGATTATTAAACTAAATATGAAATAGAATAATTTGTGGTTATTCTCGTTAGTATCAATTAATAGGTGGTATTTAGCAAGTGTCCAATGCTGATTCTTTCAAAGGGTGTGAGTATGAATGCAAGAAAATTTTCAGTGTTTCTTGACATATCAGTTGGAAGGGGCTAGGGTTCAGTGTACAACATCCCTATAGAATTCTTCCCAAGTACAATTTTTCTTCTTCTCATGCATCATTTCCATCATGTTTATCATAAAGGACCTGATGTTTCTACTGTAAATCTGTTCACAGTTGTGTCCTCATTCCTCACAGGAGTCTTAAGCATGACCACTTGTAAAAGCCTCAGTGGGTCTGACACTAGCAACTGGTGTCTAAGAGCTCCCATCAGAAGGTGAGAAAAATTATTTTAGCTCTAAATGATACCATCTTAGCATTACACAGTAGCATCTTCAAGAGACTAAGACTTGAGGGTCCACATCAAAATTCAACAATAGATTTCCTGATAGCATTTTTTTTTTGTTTTTCGAGACAGGGTTTCTCTGTATAGCCTTGGCTGTCCTGGAACTCACTCTGTAGGCCAGGCTGGCCTCGAACTCAGAAATCCGCCTGCCTCTGCCTCCAAAGTGCTGGGATTAAAGGCATGAGCCACCACTGCCCGGCTCTTGATAGCATTTTTAAAAAATTCTATTTATGAATCTTCATAACAGACCATTGTACCTTGAGGAACTTTTGTGTGCAATATTTCTATTAGAGGATTTAAAAAAAAAAAGATCTAAAGGAGTGGATGTCTAGAAAAGTTATAAAATACTAAATAGCATATATAAGAAAGTTTAGCAGTCACTCACCGAGATCACTATTATCTACTGAAAATGTATCTTGGGCGGGTGGGTGGGCACAATCTCATAGAAGCAGGAGGAGGGGGGATGGGATAGGGGGGTCCTGGGTGTGGGGGGGATGGGAAAGGGAATCACATCTGAAATGTAAATGAAATATCCAATAAAACACAGCAGGGGATTAAAAAAAGAAAATGTATCTGTAACTTCTTAATAACACTTCTAACTTTTGTTTTTATAAAAGAATAATGTATGACTCTGCATTTTAATAAGATAATTCTATCAAGTTGCATGGCTCATAAAACAGACCAGTTCACTCTTTCCCAATCCATTAGTTTAGTTTCAAAGGAGTTGAATTCTGTCCTTTAGTTTTAAGCTGAAACCTACCAATTAGATTCCATGAGATTAAAATATAAACAAGACAAACGTTTGATGAAAACTATTAATGAAATGAACTTCAAAAATGCCATATTGACTAGCTCGACAGTGTTAAAGTGCTCATAGTCTGGGCTTGGAGATGGTTTGATGATAAAAATGTTTGCCACCAACGCTGAACCCAGGTTCAATCCCTGGAATTCACATCATGGAAGGAGAGAACCAACTTTTTTGAGTTGTCCTCTGACCTCCACATCTGCACTATGGCATCCACCCTGACACACACTCACACAAAAACAAACAAACAGATAATAAAAAAAAAATGTAAAAAGCAATGATAGTCTATGATAGTCTATCATATTCATTACATTTTGAAAGAATTTTCTCCTATGAAAATGATCTATAAAGATGCAAAAAGATTTAATGGAAGAATTTCCAAGTGAGTGATGATTAAAGGGATTAAAAATCAAATACTACAAAAATGGACATCAAAAGAATAGCCATTAAATAAATTAATCTATACCTGTGTAAAGGAACAGTGTTGCCAACTAAATCTTATTTACGAGACTATGTAACCAAAGGAATAAGAAAAAAATGTGGGTCTAACTATGAACACAGTATACTTTACTTCATATTCAGCCATCCATTGTCTATTAAAGTACATTTATTGAATTCCAGAGCTAGGAAGTTTACTTTAGAGGATATTGGAGTAACATATAGGAACTATGAGAGAAATGCAGGTGTCGAATGAATATCTATGTTTGCATTAAAGTTTATCTCAGCCGTGGCTTCTACTGCTACTGAGCACTGGACATTCATAAGTTATACAAAGATTTTTTTCTTAGGGATGTAGGATTTATGTCACTGCAGGTGACACTTGCAGTGTTTTATGTTAATAAATCTTACATTGTATGACCTGGTCTCCAAGGTTTTTAGCACCATTTCTTCATATTTCATTGATATGCCAGTGATTAAATTTTGGCTCAGGTTCAAGGGGAGAGGTTTAATGTTTAGGTTTCAGTGGAGCGATGCCAAAAAAGTTTGTGGGTACAATGACAAAGTACCTTAGGGAGAGCTGGATGCTCTCAAAAATCAAGTCACTGGCTTTTAAATTTATTCTTAAAGTTTAATTATGAACTCTAATGGAACACCACTGAATCATTTTACATAGTACAGTAACACTAATGTTTGCACTTTCTGAGAATAAGTCTGATTGTAAGAACAGAATTGGAACAGGGTCATAAGTAGATATAAACAGACATTACTATTGAAGTAAGCCATAATTTCTCCTCCTCCTCCTGGTTCCTTCCTCCCACTTCCCCTCTGTGGCTTCCATCATGGATAGAAAACAAATTTGACATAGCAGGCTTCAGTAAGACTAAGCACCTCCTGAAATACTGAAAGAGGCAGCCCACTATGAAGAAAAAGGTCCCAAAAGCAGACAAGAGTCAATGACAGCCTTTGTTGCACTGTGAAGAGTCCCACAAGACCAAGCTGCATGAACTTAACATATAATCAGAGTCTAGATTAGTCCCATTCAGGCTCCCTGGTTGTAGGTTCAGTCTCTGTGAGGCCCTATGAACCCAGGTTAATTGATTCTGTGGGTTTTCTTGTTGTGTTCTTGACCTCTCGGGCCCCTACAACTCTTCATCCTCCTCTTTTGCACAGGGTGAAGGATGCTTGACTGTGGGTCTCTGCATCTGTTTCCATCAGTTTCTTGATGTAGCCTCTATGATGACAATTGGGCTAGCACCAATCTATTAAGAACCATTTCATTGATTTTTTTTCTTTTCTTTTTTCCTTTATTTTTTTAAATCTTATTTTGGTCAATCGATTTGCTTTTTTCTATATCTCTAGGCCATCCAGTCTTTGGGTCCTGGCCCTCCAAGGCAGTGTCAGGGGTGGGCTTTCTCTTGTGGCATGGGTCTGAAGCTGAACCAGTTATTCTTTGGACACTCCCACAATTTCTACACCACCTTTATCTAGCACATCTTTCATGCAGGACAAATTGTAGGTCTGAGGTTTTGTGGCTGGATTTGCATCCCAATTCCTCATCGCTAGGAGCCTTAGCTAGGGTCAAAATCATCCTGAATGAGGTAACCCTAGACCCAGAAAGACAAACATGGTATGTACTCACTTATAAGTGAATATTAGATGTAAAGTAAAAGATAACCATGCTATAATACACAGACCCAGAGAAACTAAGTAAGAAGGAGGACTCAAGGGAGGAAACATGACCTTCCTGGGAAGGAGAAATAGAATAGATGCCATGGGGAGGGGGTGGGTGACTGGCTGCAGAAACAGGACTGATCAGGTAGGAAGAGGATGGAGAGAGAGAAAGAGTGCTGGGAATTGGGGAGTATCTGAGGAGCAGCTAGAAATCTAGTGCAATGGAAACTTCCAGGACTCTGCCAGGGTTGTTTGGATATTTCTGATGTCAACTTTACCAGATAAAGAAGTGGTTTGTGACTGAGGAACAGGCAGGAAATGACTATGTTTAGAAGAAATTCTATCTTGAACATATTGGGTAGGAAATGTTCTTGGGACATTCAAGAAAGGATGCCAAATATGCAGTTAAATATGAATGCCTGGAGCTTTGAAGTGGAGTCAAATATGTGACTTTTGATAAACAATATCATTAAGCTTATTTATAGGGATGTTGACCGACTTTCTTCCTGTTACCTCATTTCTTTTGCTTTCTTTTGTTTTTCTCTCATATATTACATCTTGACCACAGTTTCCCCTCCTTTCTCACCTCCAATCCCCTCCCCTCAAAACTCCCCTCTCCCTGACATCCACTCCTCCTCTTCCCTTTTCCTCCAAAAAAACGGTAAACATCCCAGAGATAGCAACCAAACATGACATGGTATATCATTTTGCAATAAAACTAGGCATATCAAGGCTGGATGAGGCAACCCAATATGAGGAAAGGGGTCCCCCAAACAGGCAAAAGAGTAGAAGACAACCCCTGTTCCTACTTTTAGGTGTCAGAAGAACACCTGTTCAACTGTACCATTTTTTTTTTAATTAAAGCAGAAAAGCATGGTCCAGCTAGTAACATGCTAGCTTATGCTGAAAAGTGAAGTGCTCAAAGCAGTCTTGTGGCCATGGTTCCCTGTGCCTGCTCCTGAACTCACACAGTGGAGCGTGCTTGGGAAAGTCTGGGATTGCAGAGCCATGACCATGGGAAGTAGATATGAAAAGGCTTTTTCTTCCTCTTCCTACAGGAAATAGGAAAGGGTAATCCTGATGCTTTATAGCTACATGGATGTGCACACAAACAAATAAAGCAAGCAGCAACAACCAAAATTAAGAAGGAGGAAGAAGAAGAGGAGAACAATAACAACAAACACCTAACTCCTGCAAAGAACACTGGGTAGAAATAGACAACTCACTCCACAGATATTTAAAAGAGAGCATTGGTTAATTTTCCCTGTTCATACCTGAGAAAAGGGGAAATCAAGAAAAAAGCAACAGAGGAAAGATGTGACTGACATTCATGACATCTTTCATGACGAGAAAGAATAAGTATAATGTCTTTAGAATGAATGAACTAGAGAGTGAGAGAGACAGAGAGTGAGAGAGGAGAGAGAGAGAGAGAGAGAGAGAGAGAGAGAGAGAGAGAGAGAGAGAGAGAGAACACATGAGAGATTGTTTCTACAAAAGAACGTGCCTGCTAGCAGAAGGCACCATATCCCCTGAAGCAGGAGTTCCAGTCAGTTGTGAGCTTCTCAAAGTAGATGCTGGGTACTTTGAACTCAGGTTCTCTGGGACAGCAGCAAGCATTTTTAACTGTTGAGCCATCTCAATGCCTTTAAAATACTTTTCAATGGAAAATTAAATTTTAAAAATCTTTTCATGATTTTACCCCCAGAAAGCTCAAGGTAATCTAACCTGGGAAAGAACATGCATGAGCAAATGATAATATGTGTAAACTGACCATCAGATTAAATTGAGGAGTTCATCAAATATCAACTGCACTTATGCTTGGCTGGCTATGTGTTTTCTTTGTATTTTCCTTCAAACACTCTACCATAACTATCACTTTCATATTGGTTAGAAGTACAGTGAAAATAAGAGTCACAGGTCTAAGTTCAAACACTTAATCAGCTAATTGCCTTTTCTGTTTCTAAGTGAGGGAATTTAATGGAGTTAGTATATATATATAAAGATAGATAGATAGATAGATAGATAGATAGATAGATAGATATAGAAATTTAACTTATAATTAGCAAGTTAGGTGGCAACTGTCAAGAAAGACATAACTATCAACCAACCTCATCAGTGATTGGTTCTCGCTGGCTCATCATTAATTTCTTAAGCATGTATCCCAGCATGCAGTGCTCTTCCAGCACTGAATGCCCAGGATACAAGTGATGACAGGAAGTGCTTGCCCATCAGGGAACAATGAGCAAGGGGAAGACAATGAGTGTGCTTGATAGAGGGCACCACATGTTTGAATATGCACATTGTTGATGTCATAGTTTGGGGTTTGTATTTTTGCATAAAACATCATGACCAAAAAGCAAGTTGGGGAGGAAAGGGTTTATTCAGCTTACACTTCTACATTGCTCTTCACCACAAAAGGAAGTCAGGACAGGAACTCACACAGGGCAGGAACCTGGAGGCAGGAGCTGTTGCAGAGGCCATGGAGGGTGCTGTCTACTGGCTTGCTCAGCCTGCTTTCTTATAGAACCCAGGACTACCAGCCCAG
Organism: Arvicanthis niloticus; assembly: GCF_011762505.2. Classification (NCBI taxonomy): domain Eukaryota; kingdom Metazoa; phylum Chordata; class Mammalia; order Rodentia; family Muridae; genus Arvicanthis; species Arvicanthis niloticus. Next base: position 18,957,810 of record NC_047671.1, read on the forward strand.
GGTTGGCACCACCCAAAATGCTGGGCCCTCCCACCCTTGATCACTAATTTTAAAAATGCCTTACAGCTGGATCCACTTCAACTTGTGTCAAGTTGACACACAAAACCAGCCAGTACAGTCAATGAAAATAGATCAACCTACAATGACTAGTAGGATATCACTATAAGAAATCTCAAACACTGTGGCCCTGTCCTGAGATGAGGAGCATCGGGTGGAGCGTTGGCTCTGTGTTAGCTTTCCACATCTCTAATTTTATCAACCTCATTTTAGCTCATTGGCTGAAGACTTAAGTGACTGAAAACTTTAAAGGCAGGAACATGTTCTGTATCATCTTCACTCATTAGCCTTTATGACTATGGAGGTGGAGAAAGGCATCAGCTGGTAAGAGGGCTGGCCAGCATGTTTGACTCCTGTGCCTGGGACCCACATGGTGGAAGGATCCATCTGACTCTCAAAAGCTTTTATCTAACTTGCTCATATATGCTAGTTTGTCTGTGAGCATGTGTACACACACACACACACACACACACACACACACACACACGGGACAGATATTAAGAATAAGAGTAGTTATAATTATTGTTCTAAACATATAAAATGTAATTCTTGGAATTCTATTTAACTTTCTTTTGTTATTTTGCTCAATTACCTTTGAATTCTTCATACATAGGGGACAGCCCGGACCTCATTCAGACAGTAGATTCTAAGTGAAATTCAAATTAGTCACATTTGTTCACAAGGCGCATTTACATCTTTACTAGTTGTGTTAAGATCTAGCTACTTGCCCTGTAACATAGAACCCATGGGCAGACAGCTGCCCAGACATGTTTTACATATCGTCTTTAGAGACTTGGAGACAACATGTGTCTGCCTTGACAATTGCTCCATCAATCACTGAGATTCCTGGATTACCTTTTTGACCTGCTAGAACGTCAGTTTGGCAGTTGTGTAGCGCCATCTAGTGGTTCATTTATTGTGAAAAATGTTTAAAGTACAAAGCTCGGTGTTTGAGTATCATTTGTAAAAGTATTGAATAGATATCGGTTTGATTTCAGACTTTGCACATTAAAAAATAGAGTAATCAAATTTAAAAATTGTTTGCTGTTTTATTAAATATCTCACTTTAATTAGTCCAGAAATACATTATGTTTGTTTAAATAGCTTACAATGAATCTCTTTTATTGATAAAATTAAAGTTCTTGAGATGAAGTTAAACTCCACAACACATATTTCTCACTAATCAAAAACTTTAAATAATAATATTCAGAAGTGATGTGATAGCACTACAAAATATCCACATGTTGAAAAGTGTAGATTCTTAGAAATTACACAGTGAGCATATAATTTACTATAAATAAATATTTTAGGAAAATAGCAGATTTAGCATATATTTCATAATGGTGATTTCATAACATTTTTCTTGTTATTAGGTTTGGGAACATGATACTTGTTTCTCTTCTGTCATTACCTGATGAATTCCTTTTTAGTGGTCAGCTTTTCTATCTCAATATAGAACATTTAAATGTGTTTCCTGGTTAATACCATTGATCGAGAAGTTCATACTATGAAGTACTATGTGGATGGAAAATATATTTGTTAAGGATATTGGTGGAAACACATGACAACTGATAATGCAGGACAGATGACTAGAACTCGTGTGTGTTGAGAATCTGGTCTTCCACTTGCCTTAGGAGAGAAAGGCTTGGTGATAAGGAATGCCCCGAAAGTGGAGTAAATTTGCTTGTTGGATATGGATGTCTCGTTGGCAGTGAGACTCTTAAAAACTTCACTGCCCCTTGTTTACACAGACATGTTTCCATGGGTTATATTCATTATCATAATTAAGCCCATGGATGTCAATAGTGCCAGTTTTCCTTTTTCATTGAGTGAAAAGATGTGTTACCACCCACATAGATAGGAAGGGTTGGAAGAATTCGAACCCAGTCTGTCTACGTCCAAAGCTCACACTCTTACTTTTGCTTTATTATTTTTTCAAAATTAAATGAATATCAATTTCATTCATTTCTAAATTAGTTTCTTAATTAATGCACATGTGACTGGACTAGAAAGCCCCAAGTTCTCAGGAAATTCTAAAAGTCTGTTTCCACGACAGAATTGCTTTTTATATAAAACACAAAAATAATAGCCTGACGATGAGTTTTTCACGTTGAAGACATCAGTGTATAAGTACACTTACATATGAAGCTTTCCATGAATGTGAATATAACGCACGCTTGGTGTTTTCATCCCGAGTTGCCAGAAAATCAAACTCCTTTTCTAATTCTGGATGCTGCTATTGCAAATGTCTGGGCTTCATCAACCAAGTAGCTGCTAGCTGATCAATACTCAGTCTCTTTGATATTCCCACTTTGGATTCAGAATTTTAGACAAGAGGTGAAAGAAAGGAAGGGTCAAACACCTCTACAATGATGGTCATGCCTGGGAAAGGTAGCGAGAAAAAGAGGCCATGTGGAGCCATCTTCCTAAAGGTGATCTCCTTTCCACGCCTATCATTGGTTGTATTCTATCCGTCTAGTTCTGGCCAACATTTGTCAATTCTCTGACCTGCTAGCACACGCCCATAACAAACTTTATTTCTACGTATGAGGGTCACAGTCAGTTTCTGTGGCTCGTGGCTAAGAATCCTAACTTAACACCCCATCCCTGATAGCAACCATTCAATCCTATGGCATTTCTCAGCTAGCTAGAGATGACGGTACCGTTTTCAATAAATCATACTAAAATAAAGTCATGACTCCTCAGTATAATGAATGTTCACAAAAGTTTTCACTGACACAAAACTTCAGACTAGATAATTCACCATAGTTACGCTACAGTTTTCCAGTAAGAATCAAAACAAATATAATTTACCTTTGCTTACAGAATTATTATTGTCTCCAATCTATTGTGTGGTATGAAACTCAGATAACATAAGTTAAGGGGCAGCGTGTTTGTTTCCCCCTGTAATTTTAGGCTGTTGAGGTAGGAAAACGGAATAATATAGTATTGAATTTTATGTATTTTAATACAGATGTGAGAGACAGACAGTCAGATACTGTGGTAGCATACATAGATTATAGGGTCTGGAGACAGAGATCTTATGCTTGAACTAATTTCATTTTTATTTTATACATCGATTTTGGGAGAGTTACTTGCCTTTACTCTGCCTCTGTGTCCTTAAAGTGGGAACTTAACAAATCCATAGATGCTAAATGTTTTTTAGAATATTAACCATTCAATATGATCTACAATTGCTGATGTTATTATGGGTTTCATTTAGTTTTTCCTTAAATACGTTTTCAAAATTCATGCTAAAATTAAGGTTGATAAAAATAGAACTTAACAATTTAATATGACACTTGGATTGAAGCTGATTATTCAAAATATTTTAATTTTATGTTAATTCAGTGGAAAATGGAAAAGAGACATGTATGCAACTAAGACATAATTGTTTCTGATAAACAATGAGTAACCTTCAAAATACCTTTGCCATAACCTTAATAACTCATGTTTATGAGAATTAGAACAAAATTGATTAAAAACCTACCACACAATCCCAAAACAACATTGTTTCAGCATTCTAGTGTTGCTTTTCTTAAATTAGGGCACATCACTCCATAATATTATATAGTTTTACAACTACTTTCTTTTAAAAATATTATCCTGAGACAGGATCTTACTATGTGTCTTTGGCTAGCCTGAAACTGGCTATATAGACCAGGCTGGCCATGCGCACAGAGATCTAACAGCCTTTGACTGCGCTAAGTTTAAAAGTGTGTACCACCATGCTAGACTCTAGGGTTTTTAAACCTTATTCTTTGGCAACTTCATATATCTGTATCCTGAGTTTGACCCTGATTGCACTCTGTCTCTCTATTCTCCTACAGAAACCCTTCTTCATCACTTGAAGCCCTTTCTTACTTTGATAGCCTCTTTTTTGTTGTTCACCTACTTCATCATGGTTATTTTCATAAGTATAAGAACACGGGGAGGAGTTACTAGAACACGGGGAACTGATCGGTAGGTACCCCACTGTGGGCGGGTGGAGGACCCACTTCTTTCCCAGAACCCATTAACCGCCAATAATTTTTCTGTGGAGTGGAAACCTACGAGCCCTTCTCTCATAGACTTTGAAAGGTGAAGGACCCAGAAATGCAGATCATGTTCGTGTAACCACAGCTGAGGTGGGACAGTCTGGAAGCTCTTCTTCCCAACTTCCAACTCTTATATGTATCCCGTTTCCCGCTCTACGATGTTCTCCCGAGCTTCGGAAGAGGGTGATACAAATGTTCCATTTGGAATTCAACACTCAATGCTCACTTTAACCATTTGTGAGTCTGTATGAACTGCCGCCCCTCCCCAAAAGAAGCTTCTCTGACGAAGGCTGAGCGTGGCGCCGATGAGTGTGACCAGTGCTGGGGTCCCAAGTCCCAGTCCTTTTCCTGACCTCTCTTGCACCGTTTTTTCTCTAAAGACTTGACATGAAATCAAGAATTTTCCCACTCATATCTCTTTTCTGTTTCAAGCTGAATAAGGAACATTTGGAAATTCTTTATGCTATTTTGTTTTAATTTCTATAAATCACAAATTAATTCATAATAAAAGGTTATTTTTAAGTACAAAGGAAGAAAAAGTTGCAGAGCTTAAAATAACAGAAATATTTTCTCTTTGAAGAATCATGTTAAAGGAAAGTGATTACTTTGAATAAAATGATGTAAACTGGGGGATTTTGTACACAACATTTTAGTCAAGCCAATCTGGAGCCAGTCTGCTCACTTGCAGTTAGAATTTAAATTATGTAGATATAATATACTGTATAACATTTACAAGTGTATAATATATGTATGTAGATATGCATAATATAATGTTATATATAGAAAGCTATAATATAAATTATGTAGATATAATATTATATAATATGTGTATATGTGCAATGTATATATATGTATATATGTATAGCATAATACAATGTAACATATATGCAAAGAGTTATAATGTATATTGAGCAATGTAGTAGTAGCTAATCAGAGTAAGTTGTAAGATTAGGAGTATGGTAAACTAGAATTCTTCAAGCCCACTGCCTGGCCCATCCGTTTCCTTTCCTTTTAACTGACTTCTTTTTGTTGTAGTTAAATTGCTCTCCTGTCTTTCAGTGTAATTCTTTCTGTTCCTTCTTGTTCTTCCACTATATGAATACTGAATCGTTCAGTATCTCTTGTTCTAACACTGCATCTATTGTAGCATGTCTCACTCTGTGGACCATGGACAACTTGCAGACAATTAAACAGAATGCTTGTTACTGATATTGATCTAGAGGATCCGAATCCATGGACATGGGGCTAGGAAGAACTATTTGTAAGGTTTATTTACTTTTGTTTCATGTGTATGAGTATCCGTCTACGTGTTAGCATGTGTATGCCCCTTGTAAGTGTCTGTTGTCACTGAAGCCAGAAGAGGAAATCAGATTCCCAGAAACTGGAGTTATAGGTGGCTCTGAGCTATTGTATGAGAGCTGGGAACCAAACCTAATTGTCTGCAAGAGCAGCAAGTGTTTTTAATCACTAAGCTATCTCTCTAGCCCTGGGATTAAGAATCTTACCTCATGAGAGTTATGGCTTGTAACATTAGCTGAAAATATCAGAGATATCTTACTTTTTATTCTGTGTTGACCCTTCCAACAGTCCTTTATATCTGTTTTTGCTCAATCTAGCAAAGAAGTTAGTCTTGGAGGCACTGGACATGTGATCAGATTTCCCAAGAAACAAGTAAAAAATGGTTCAGAATGAGATTCACAATGTAAAGGACAAACATTTTCTTATTCATCTGAATCTGTGTTGGCAAAACCATGACCACTGGATGGTCATTGAATATCATAGCATAGAGCTTAATTTTCAAATTCAAATTAACATTTACATTGATGTTGATTTTCATTTCCGCATCAACAGATGAGCAGCTGGATCCTCCCCTCATAAATGTCTCACCTACACAGGAAGGAACAGAGGCAAGACAGAAGACTCGTGCTTCTGAGGAGAAAAGAACCCGAGACAATCAGATTCAACGAAGAGAAGCCAACAGTGCTGTGGGGCTGAGCAAAGCCGTTGTGCCGTTTTGTAATCTTTTAGAGTGTCAAAGGTTAGACCAGAGAGAGTCATCTAGACACAACTGTCAGCTTCAGAGCAGAAAGATGAAGGTCCTCCATAATGGTAGGATATGCAATTAAAGCAGAGGCTTTCTATCAACATTGTATGGATAACATTACCAGAAGTAGAAACAGGAACGTCAGAGACTGTGAAGGCTATCTCACAGAATCTGGCTGATATTAAAAATTGAGAACTCTTGGGATGAAGCAGGAATAGAGCAAGAATTAAGGTTTCTTTCACACTCATTATCCAATGCTTTGTAGGGTATAGTTTTAAAAACGTATTCCATTAAGAAGTTAGTGAGATTTTTTTTTTAAAAAAAATTTAATTGTTTTGGTTAAAACAACTTGTAAGTATTTTTCACCAAACCCTAAGTCTGTAATTGTTGATTAGCAACATAGTTAGAAGAGTCTTTGTTTTCCTTCATTTTTCTGGCACAGATGATATATTTCCATACTCTCTAGGGAGCCCTGGTTTCAGAAATACTGCTACGGATGTGTGTGCTTGTTCATGTAGTCTCGGGGCTGTCACATCGACACGTGCCTACTTCATCTTCCTAGCTAACATGTTGAAAGAGATCACAGATTGGCCCCCAGCCATGGTTAGCCAAGGGTGAAATAGTCTTTGCTTCTCTTTGGAAATTTTCCGCTTTGCAGGCTTGGCATTTGGTGGCTGAAGACAAGAGCATTAATTTCCCAACTGTGGGTATTTAACTTTTAAGGCTCTGCTTTACCCATGTTGGTGTGTAGTTGGATAGGCCTCTGGTCTTACTTAATAGCATTTCTGCAGGAAGAAAAAAAAAATAAAATGTTGCCAGAGAATAGTTTAATACATGACTACTTTTAAGGATTATCAGCAAGCTCCAGGTTGTTGAGTTCAGTGAGTTCCAGGATGGCCAGGGATATCTTAAGAGATCTTTTAAAATAGTAGAGGAAATAATGACTCTTATCTAATTTATTATGAAGGAGAGATTAAAATCTCACTCATTTCACTATGAAAACTAAGACTAAAGGATTTAGGTAACATATCCAAGATCACATTGCAGTTAACAAGAGTTGCTATTTTTCAACAAAAGTCCTTGTCCTAAGATTTTCTGTTTTACCCAAGCTTTATTCCCACGTTTACTGACTGCCTTTATGTTCAGGGTTAAGTGTATTAGTTACTTTTCTCAGTTATGTGAAAAAAATACGTGACCTAAGCCTCCTAAGAACACAAGATTTATTTCGTCTCATAGGTTGAGGGAAAAGTCCATTGTGTCATGGAAACATGGCGGTGGGAGCTTAGGCATAGGGTCATGAAGCAGAGAGATGAAGGTGTGTGCTTAAGAGCATTGTCTCCTTTTTAATTGGTTAAAAACCCCAGTCCATGAAAGGATGCTCCTCCAGCTTCAGGATGGACCTTCTAGATTAAACCTAACCTCAGTAGTCCCTCATCAATATGCCCGGAGCACATGCGGTCTCTCTCCTGAGCCAACTTTAGACTTCATGAAAACAGCTTTCCTTCATGGGTGTCTCATGGTCCTGGCACCTCCAACCTTGAGTATATACTACAACTTAGACTTCATGCAGTGGCCCCTTGATTTCTTTGGAGGGAATCTTACCCTGCCACACATGACCTGACCTCTCTGGCCTTCATGAACCTTGGCAGAAGCCCCCACAACATCCTCATTCTTTATTCATTCCTGATTGAAAAAGAAAGTTCTGCTTCCAACTCAAGATGTACCTGAGCCCTCTTGGACCACAGTTGCATGGGAGTTTGTGTTTGTGTATCTTCCAGGCTGACTCTGAGACATACTTCCCTAGACAGCTAGCAGGGAACCTCTTCAGTGGAATTCTCAGCTTAGGAACTCCCAGTCAACATCATTACAGCTTTGGCCCACTCCTAAGTACAAATGTTTGCATTCAGTTATTTTTTTTTTCATTGATACAGTGAAGTACTCCGAAAGCCAAATAACAAAGGAAGAGTTTCTCATGGTTTAGAGTTCAGTCTGTCATGGTGGGGAAAGAATGGCAGCAGGAGGGGAGGAGAACTGACATTGTATCTGTGCTAACAAGCAGAGAGGGATAAATACCACTGCTTCTTTTGTTTTCAGTCTTGGACACCAGCCCATTGGATGGTTCTTTTTTGGGTGGGTCTTCACAATTCAGTTAACTTAATCTAGATGCTCTTTTACAGAGAGGCCCAAGGGTTTGTCCACAGGTGACTGACAATCAACATCCATTATTACAAGAAACATTGTCTCTGTAGAGTACAGCCTCTGTTCTCACCTTCCTGGTGGCCCTAGGATCAGCCCATGGAAAACTATTTCACACAGTGTACCACGATCTTCCAGCGTATTTAAGACCTCTTTTGGTGGAATGCATGTTTAATCTAATCAACTACATGCCTAATCATAATGAGCTTGGCAGATGACACAATCTCCAGAATTTCCCCAAAGATTCATTGGTTGTATACAGGGTCATCTTTTTTACTTCAAACAAACAAGATCATCCAAGAAAGTAAATAGAATACCAGTTTAAAAAGCATTTGTTTATGTGTCATGCACACACACACGCGCATGTGTGTGTGTTTAATTTTGTTGGTTTTCTCTTTTCTACACAAAAAGTTCTTTTTTCATATCTCTTATATCTAAGGCTCTGTTTCTAATTCATCACTGCTAGAATTTGCCTCAGTATGAACTTAAAGGAAAAACTATGGTGAAATTTGCTGTGTGTGTCTTTAGTATAGTTGTGCAGTAGTTTATATCCTGACAAATATGTGTTTGGGTATTTCTAAATACCCTAAGATGTAAATGGTCAACAGACATGAATTTACTTATCATGGAAGAAAATGCAGGTTGTATCTATGACTGGGGATGGTGTAAGACACACGACTTCAGTAGTAATTAATAGAAACTATAGTAAGAAAGGAGATCATTTTATTTTAGATTTATTACTAATTTCTTGAACATTAATTTTATACTTCTCAGAATAGGTATCAAGACTTGGTCTTAATGACCTGCTTTGAAGGTCATTAAGGAAGTGAGAATGCATACTAAAAATAAATGTACATTAAAAATAAAACATCCAAGGAGTCTGCTACTTTCTGTGCCCATTCACTTGAGAGACATGGTACCTTGTTTGGCTTTTCCTACTTCCCCATTTCCTAGTTAGTCTAGGAAGTATTGCCTCTAGCCCTTTTGAAGACAAGGCCAAAACCTATGGGATATTTTCAGGCACTCAGGGAAGTTGGAAAGAAATCTCTTTCCCTTCAAGATTTCCCTGAGTTGAGATTTTAAACAAAGGTGTTTGAATCAGTGGGGTGTGGCTAAGGGCAGACTGTAAGATCGCTCTGTCACAAACTTTGAGGAAGGGGCTTTTCTCCTCTCACCTGTTGCTTCCTGGTTTTTGTCATACATTCCTGTAATCAAAAAAGAAATATCCAATAACTATAAGTTTCAAAATGGTGGAACTTATGTCTATTTTTTTTTTACATCCATCAGCTCTGCAGTGGAGGTCTTGCAATGCATTAACACTCTATCCATTGTTTACTGAGTGACTCCATATGAGTAGGTGCTACTGTATTTCAGCATTGTGAGAAGACTATCTATTGTTGTGTAAATTTAGAGGAAAATTCAGAGGGAAGAACATCAAATAATGAAGTTTCTACCATATAGGAAGTAGGGCGGAAACAAATGGGAGGTCACATCCTCTGTCACATCCTCTGGTTACTTCTTTGAATCAAGAGAAAAAAAAAAAGAGAGAAGCTATACCTTAGCACATACAAAATGCACTTGGAAAAAGTGGAGTAACTCTGAGCTGCAGCAAAGGGAATAGCATGACACAATGGTTTTAGGTTTAGTGACCCAGTGACAAACAGCATAATATTTCACAAATATAGATTTGAGTATATATATTTTATATTTGTGTATATAGAGAGCATCTTTTGGCAGGTTCCTTTTTTCTAGAAAATAATAGGATATAAAGGGTTTGGATTTTTCCAATTGAGAGTATGACACTCTTGCCATCAACAAACACAATAAAAAAAATCCCATCTCTTGGCTAATACTTAAAGCACTGTGGTCAATTTTAAAATTAACTTTTGTTCCTGGGTGGGGTGGTGCAGGCTTTTAATCCCAGCACTGGGGAGGCAGAGGCAGGTGGATCTCTGTGATTTTGAGGCGAGTCTGGTCTACAGAGTGAGTTCCAAGACAACCAAGGCCGCACAGAGAAATCTTGTCTCAATTAGCTTTTGTAAATAATAGAAGTGCCTTTTTGGTACAAACCCCTGTTTCTCTTTTATAGATCAATATCAACGTAGCTCTGTCATATACTAATGGAGATATATAAGACAAACTTTGCCAGACAGACATGTCTCTTGCCTTCAGTTCTAGTGTAAACTTTTTCACTCTAGAAAAAGAGAGGAAAGTGCTGACTACAGACTCACAGATCACCCTGTACATTCCAAACGTGTCCTCCAACTGAGTGAAAATCCAATAAAGTGTCACATAGCCAGCTTGTCTTATCAATTATTCTTCACGATTGTGTCTCTGTCGTGAAATATGAAACAATCAGGCCTTCAAAGATGCCCGTGAAGCATAAGAACATGGAAAAGCAGCCAGGAAACTACAATATTAGAAGTGGCTGTGCAGAGCACCCAGCTGCAGCCAGGAAAGAGCCATCGAAGCTACTGTCCCTTCCTGTCCATGTGATCAGCCCCTTCCACAGCAGAGCCCACTAGGTGTGAAGACTCAGGTGACTAAAAGGAAATGGCCTGAGTAATGATTTTGAACTCGCCACTGGTTCCACAATCATTGCCTGCTTACCAAACTATGGGATCCATCTTTGAAGGCTCTAGAAAGGCTTGCAGATATTTCTAAGTGGACTGTGTTTCTGAATTTCCTCACCCTCTGCTTCACTGGCTGCATTTAACTGGGATGGCGCTTTTCCAGCATGGCTGTCAGAATGCTATAAAACCAGTGGAGTGCATGTGAAGGGAAGATTAGTCTGTGAGCACACCAGTCCCTCCAGACCTCCAATTAATGGTCCCAGGTTATTGGGCAATGTAATCATCTGCATTGGCTGGATTCTATAGTGTTCCTATGCAAAGCTGAATAGGGCTTTCCTGTGTTAGGATACAACACAGGAAAGGCCAGCCCAGAAGCAAAGCAAGCTGCCAGTAGATGTCTCTGTGGTGCTTCTATTCAGTCATACGATCCTCTGGCTGCAGGTCTGAAAACACAGTTGGGAGATTTATAGTTTTTATTTCAGTTGGCTTTGGGGGAGGAACCCAATTCCTTGAAAATATTGCCAAAGTCTCTAATGATGACATTTCTATATAATTTAAAATGAATCTAGTCATTCATAGTTATAAAACTTAACCTCAATTTTTAGTATATTTTGGGGGATGGAGATACTAGGATATAAAGGGTTTGGAGATAGCCCCTAGTCATTAATAGCTATAAAAACCTATCCTCAATTTTCAAGTATACTTTTGGGGCTGGAGATAGGTTCAGAAGTTAAGAGGACTGTCTATTGTAGAGGACTAAGGTTTGATTCCCAGAATCCATGTGGTGTCTCACAACTCTGTAACTCTAGTCCAAAGTAAATCCAAAGTCTTGTTTTGCCCTCTGTAGTTCCCAGTCATGCATGAGTACATAGGCATACATCCAAGCAGAAAACATCGATGTAAATAATAAAATTTAAAAATTTTAAAGTGTAATTTATTTACAAGCATGAACAGTTACAAAACCTTGAACATATCTTTTTAAATAAACAAATTGGTCATTTCAGAAACAGAGCCCCAGTGAAGGAAGTTTACATAAACAGAGGATTCTGATATGGAATATTTGGGGGTTGATTATTTTTATTTAGCATAACTTCCTGGAGATCTCAGGATGTCACAAGTATCAGCGGTTTGTGACCTTTTTCTTTCTGGGTAACATTTCAGAGCATATAAGCATCTCCGCTTAACCACCCCCTTGTAGAAGAACAACTGAACAAATTCTGGTATTTAACCAAAAATATCAGGAGTGTTTACAGACAGGTATTTATACAAAGATCTATTTAGATTTCTAGGACTTCTGCTTTCATAATAATTAGTAGGCCATGAAGTAATTTCATCTCTGAAAGAACTTTCTAAACAGTATCAAGAGTGATCCCCATTTCTTTGCACCTGTGGCAGCATTGGTGTCCCTACCATTGATCTCAGCCCATTAATATGCAGAAAGTACTCTGCTGTAGTGTTAGCTGCATGTTTTCAATAAGTAATAGTGCAGACCATATTTCCATATGTCCCATATAACTGGCTACATGAGGACAGTATCTATTTATACAGTTAATTCTATTTCTAAACAAATTGACAAATATGTTTGCCATGAGTTTTGCAGATTTTTTAACCTGGATGCTACTTCTTGTTGAACATGGTGCTTTAAACATTCTCTTTCGTTCTATAATTTCTTTTATACTTTCATTTTCTTCACCTATGCGTTCATAGAGCAAAGACAAGGTTAGTATTGATGGAGTCCTACTTGCCAACTTTCCTCTTTCTGGGTCATGTGTTTGGTGTCATGAATAAAAACTGTCCAACATCATATTTTAAGAATTAGCATGATTTTCCCCCCAAATCTTAGTGTTTTATATTTCACATTTTACTTCATGGTCTATTCTGCACTATTTTTCTGCATGTGTAAGGTGTGTGATTCAGGTACAAGTATATTTTTAGGGGGGCTTTGGCTTAGTTATCAACTTTCTCTAGGACTGTTGGGTTGATTTTACATCTTTGTAAAAGACATCATTATGTACATTTTTCTGTTTCTGTATTTAGATCCCCTGGTCTTTTCTACTGGTCCAAGTATATATCTTTATTGTCTGGACTTTAACATTGACTTGACACCTTCTCATTCTTTCCCTGTTAGCCTAATATTTTCTCCATTCTCATCTCATAAATCCATTCTCATAAATCCCCAGTGTTCTCTCCCAACCCTACCTTTCTTTCCCTTACTATTAAGCTCTGTTTGAATGGCTGTGACCTATCTCAGTAGCCAGTTAACTCTAATTTGTATTTAAAAATTAGTTAGCATCATTACGTACAGTGGACCGCTTGCTCATTCCGAAAATACGTTTAGTCTCATTATTGCTTCTACTCAAGCTATCTGATTGGGTGTTCATTCCTCAAGGAGGATAAAAGAGTGTGTCCACTAAATGTCAAGATAATGAAGAAACACGTGATACATTTGGATTGAGAAGACCAATCTATATTTAGATATTTTATTATTAATTTTTTTCATGCAACATATTTTGATGATGTTTTCCCTTCTCTTTACTTCGCCCAGACTCTCCCAACTTCGCTGCTCACTCAACTTTATGTCGCAAAAGCTCTCTCTGAAAAAAAAATTAAACCCCAAGAAATGAGAAACAACCACTGATGCAAACACAGAAATGAAAATTAAAACAAACAAACAAACAGAAGATCAATAAGACAATTCTCAAATGAAGCAAAATACAAAAATAACCATTGAGTTTTGTTTTGTGATGGCCAATCACTCTTGGGTATGGGACCTGCCATGGGGTGTAGTTAATATACCCAATGACTCTCCATTGGAGAAAGGTTATTTCTCTTTTGCCAGCAGGTATCAGTTGCAGATAACTTTGGGACTAGGGGCAAGAACTTGAGCAGTATTTGAGGTCAGTTCTTCTCTTGATCTTAACCATTTCATTCTGACTGGAGTAAGAAGAAATCTCAAAATGATTTAATGTATTTTTCCATAATTTCCAGAGTTGCAGAGAATTTTGGAGATTTATTATTATTATTATTATTATTATTATTTAATCTTTTTTTTTTTTTACAGTCCCATCATTTTCTCCTTTCTGGTTTCTCCCACACCTTCCCAGTTTCTTCCATAATTCCTTACTCTATTCCTCTTACCGCATCCCCACCCCACCCTCACCAGACCTCCCCACCTCCCTGGGCCTCGAGTCTCTTGAGGGTTAGGTGCTTCTTTTCTTTGAGGCCAGACTAGGTAGTCCTTTGCTGTATATGTGTCCGGGGCCTCATATCAGCTGGTGTATGCTGCCTGGTGGTGACTCAGTGTCTAAAAGATCTTGGGGGTCCAGGTTAGTTCTTTCTGTGGAGTCACCCTCCTCCTCAGCTTTTTCCAGCCTTTCCCTAATTCAATGCTAGAGGTCCCTGGCTTCTGTCCATTGGTTGGGTGTTAGTATTTTTTTTAAATTTATTTATTTATTTTATGTATACAAGCACACTGTAGCTGTCTTCAAACACACCAGAAGAGGGCATCGGATCCCATTACAAATGGTTGTGAGCCCCCATGTAGTTGCTGAGAATTGAACTCAGGACCTCTGGAAGAGCAGCCAGTGCTCTTCACCATTGAGCTACCTCTCCAGACCCAGGTGTAAGTATTTTTAACCATTTTTATTTCTTCTTTTGACAACCCTATATTCAGATCAATAGCTCACTTTAGCTGGGTCAACTGGGTCATTTGTTTTCTTGATTCTTTGTTTAATTTTTGCATAATTTCAATATTAATTGTCTATGGAATATGCAGTTGAAAACATCCTCTCCCACCCTTAGGCTGCCTCCTTACTTGGTTGTTTCCTTTGCTGTAGAGAAACATTTAATCTAGTAAAGTTCCATTTGTCCATTGTTGGCCTTAGTTCTTGAGTGAATGGAATCGTATTTAGAAAATCGTGTCCGACATGCTGTTCTTGTATGGTATTGCTTAGTTTTTCTCTAGTAATTCTGGTGTTTCAGATTCATGCTGAGGTCTTTAATCTATTTGAAGTTTATTTTGTGCAGGGCAATAGTTATGGGTCTAATTTTATTCTTCTACATGTGGACAACCATTTTTCACAGCACCATACATTGAAAATACTATCTTTCCTCCAGTATTTATTTTTGACATCTTCATCAAATGTCAGTTGGGGTAGTTTAGACACTCATGTTTGGTCCTCTATTTTGTTTTGTTGGTTGATATGTCTGTTATGTGCCAGTGCCATGATGGTTTTTTATTAGTATCACCTCTGTAATACAGTTTTAAATCTGGCATGATCATATTCACAGTTGTCTTCTTGGTTAATTGTTCTCTTGAGCAGAATGAAGTGTCCTTCTTCATCTCTTCTGGTTAACTTTGGTTTGAGGTCTGTTTTGACAAACATTATGACAGTCTGCTTGTTTCCTGGTATCATTTGTTAGGAATACATTGTTCATCCTTTCACTTCAAAGTGGTTGTAGACAACAAAAAGTTGGGTTATGTTTGCAGATACATTGTGCTGACCTAAGTCTTTTGATAAGGAAATTGATGCCTGAATATTTAGTTATTATTGAGAGGTATATGTTGACTACTTTCATTTTTTGATGCTTGTGGTTTAGTTCTATTTTTTGTTTCAATTTTGTTTATATCTTCATTTGTCATGTTTCTGTAGTCTCTCAACTATGTTTATTCCTTGCTTAAATCTGAAGTATTGGTTCCAGTATTATCTATAGGGCTGGTTTGGTGGATGTGAATTCTTTTAGCCTGTATGTATTATGGAAAGTTTTTTCCCACTTCAACCATGGCAAATAGTTTTGGTGAGTAAAGTAGTGTGGGTTAGCATCTGTGGTCTTTTAGAACTTGGAGTACATTGCTCTTACAGCTTTTAAAGGTTCCATTGAGAGATTGGTTGTTGGTCTGCTGGTTTTGTTGTTGTTGTTTAATATTTGCAGTGTCTTTTTTCTTTCTGCTTTAAATACCCCCATTTTGTTCTCTAGAATGTTTTAACTACCATATGTATAGGGTGTTTCTTTTCTAGTCCTATTTGGTATTCTGTATGCTTTTTGTATCACATCTCTTTTTAATTTAGAGGAGGTTTTCTTATATGATCTCATTGAAGATCTTGTCAGTGCTATTGTTCTGAGGTTCTTCTCCTTTTTCTATGCCTATAATTCATAGACATTTTCATGGTATTCCAAAATGCCTGCATCTATCTTTTGTATACTTTTTAAAAGGATATCATTTTCTATCATCGAGGGCCCAGTTCCTCCACCTTACCCTCAAGTCCAATGTTTGATCTACTTGATCTATGACTAAAACTTTTCCCCAAGTTTTCTAAATGGGTTTTTAAATTTTTTTCATTTCAGCTTTAATTTTGCTTGGCACTTTACCTTTTTATTCATTATTATGTTATAATGAGATACATATTATAATACATAGATCTATGTTTTATATATTACATAGTAATATGTAATATATAGTATATAAAATATAAATATATAAATAAACATAAATATATAAAAATAATAAATGAAGATATTAATAATACATTTACTACAATATATTAATATTTATTTATTGCTATCATAAATGATATATTTAATATAGCAATATATACATATTAAATTAAAGATATGTAATACATAATATAAGATATTTATTATATCACTTTATTCATTATTATTTACTCAGGTGTTTGCCTGTTTGCTCCTTGTATTTTTGGCTCCTTCAATCACGTTTATAACTGAACTTTTAGATTCTATGTCCTCAGTTCTGTTTAGCCAACTCTCATTGGAGAACATTTCTACAGGACTTGTGTTCCTGGGTCTAGAGGGGGACGGTATGGGCAGAGGAAATTGGGAGACTCACTGAGACAGCTTTCAGATTTGGCTCCTGCTTTGCCCAGACCAGAGTATCTTTCTTGTTTGTTCTTCATTTTATCTGCTAAAACAGTGTCGCTTGCTGAACCTAGTGCTTGCTTCTTTAGCTAGTGTATCTCACCATCTCGCTCCAGGCTTCTGTCCCTATCTTCCAAAGCCTTGGATTATCAGCAACTTACGATGGCCACAGTATTCTTCCTTGAGTGCCTGAGATCCAAACTCAGATCATCATGTTTGTGTAGCAGGAACTTGTACCCATAGAGCCAAGTCCCTAGTCCCTTATGAGCATTGAAGAATACATTCTTATTTTCAATTGTTACAGCAATTGCATATTTATGTGATATTTCACCACATGCACACAATGTGCGATGACATATCTGTCAACTCAAAACTTATACACATAATTAAGTTTTAGTATTAATATATTAAGGGAGAATGCAAATACTTTTAGCTTTTAGTGTTTTTATTTTGGGGCTTCCAAGATGGGCTAGCAGGGAAAAGTGCTTGCACCAAGCCCAAAGACCCAAGTTTGATCTGTGGAGATAAACAGACACGTATAAGTTGTTCTCTGACTTAAACATTCACAGTGTGGCACATGTGCATGCACACACCCACACATCCACATGTGCAAACACAGAAATAAATATATACTTAAAAATAAAGTGGCTGGGCAGTGGTGGCGCACGCCTTTAATCCCAGCACGTGGGAGGCAGAGACAGGAGGATTTCTGAGTTTGAGGCCAGCCTTGTCTACAGAGTGAGTTCCAGGACAGCCAGGACACAGAGAAACCCTGTCTCAAAAAAAAAAAAAAAAAGTGAAATCTATTTGGTTCTCAATCTGTGGGAAATGACCCCTTTGGTAGTTGAAATTTTTTTTCAGAGGGGTTACCTAAGGCCATTGGAAAATACACTATGATTCATACAGTAGCAAAATTACAGTTATGAAGTAGCAGCACAGATAATTTTATGGTTGGAGGTCATCACAACATGAGGAACTGTATTAAAGAATTGCACCATTAGGGAGGCTGAGAAAGTATTGGTTTAGAGTCTTTTCTTAAGTAACTGCTCACATTTTGTAGCTAGCTCATGAATCTTTAAGGACAAAAGTTTACTTGTGACTGTGATTTTATGACTGATGTTTCATAAGAGGTCTACAAAAACTTCTAGACTATGCTTTGAGAACACAACTGTCTCTATGTTTGCTGAAAAATGGTTAGCCCACAATGATAGAATGTAAATTTGAGAGGTCTTGATGGGTTGACAGTGAAAACCATGACAGTATATAACAGAGAAAGAGGAAACCTAAAGGAAATGTCCAAAAAATTTTCCTGGAGAATCAATTAGATAGGAACTAAGTCTAATATCAAATCTGTGTCTTGTAAAGCTTTGTCAGAACTCAAGATTCAGAGCCACAGCTGAGAACACTAAAAGCATTAAATTCAAGTTGTGGCTAAATAAAAACACATTTAAAAAAATCATCCATCTGAGGGAAAGCATAGACAAAGTAGAAATGCCTCCCAGGACTGGTTGCATAGCAACCAAATAGGGATGTGGTAGCAGGAAAGGTCCAAACTGACAAGGAACCAGGTCAGAAGCAGCAGGCTTGTAAAGAAATGTCAGCAGTGGCAGGATAGCAGCTGTATTTCTGAGGTGAATCGCTCACAGAAGAATCCTGAGGCCTCAGTGGGGAAGGCTGTCTCTGTCTGGTTTTGTTGGGTGATTTCAGATACAGAACTGAACTGGTTGGAAAACCCCAATAAGCGAAAGAAGTGGAGAAAGGCCTGCTTATGTCACAACACGGTAGGTGACATCACGTGAGAGGAAGAGATGACCAATGAATAAAAGAGGAGACTTCAGATGGCAGGTTTGAGGGTCGTCTCTCTGGTATACTCCGGTGGGAATCACTGCATGCCCTTCAGGGATGGCATTAACCACATGCAAATATGGTGCCTCTATAATGTAATGACCTTTTAAGTGTCCTATCACATTCATACCATTATGTTGGTGGATAAAGCTCCCAGCACATAAGTCCTTGGGACAATCCAACCATATTTAATCATATAAACCTATAAACAATCACATGCAGATCAAAAGAAACTAGCTGTTGAAACATTTTCATTTCCCTAGAATTTGTATTGCTTGGAAAAGAAGTGAAGTGGATTATGGGATAAACTGAGCCAATATTTTTGTTATTTTCAGAATGCAAATATTTTTAAATATTATAAGAACAAATTATTAATGAAAAGACGGAGAAGACATGCTTGGCTCTAAATTCACTCTTTTACCACATATCTAAAATAGTGAACCATGTGGAATGAAAATGTCACTTGGTGGAAGAGGATTTGTCTGGTCCTGGTCTCATTCCTAGCATTGTGAAAACCCACTGAAGGAGAGAGGGATGGGGGTGGGTGGGAAGAGAATCATTTCATAGTGAAAATTATGCACAGAAGCTGGACTTGCTTGTTTAGCAATCTCTTTATAAATATTTAATGATTTCCTACTTAAGTGCAATGGAAGTCATGCAAAGAACTATGAGTCTTTACCCTCTGGGTAACTGTAACATAATCAGGAAAACAAGTCCAAATAAGTGAGAAGCTTAACTAAATGACAAGGGAAAAGAGGACTGTGTAAACCCACAGCCCTGGCCGTGTACTGTACTCACACTTTTCATGTCTGTTATTTTCTTTGATATAAATGACAATTCTTTATATTAATGTCCCTTAACCCCAGTTTGGACTGTGATATCCTTTAAGAATCTTATGTTCTCTCTAGAAAAAAAAAAGAGAAAGAATAAGTATATTTACATAACATTGTATAACAGGGCATCTAAGGATCTGTTGGATTGCTTTCATGAATTTCAAGATAAATAATACTTTGCTTAGACTTATGAATCATTGCTCTTATTTAATTAAGCATGAAACAGCCTTAGAAATGTGTCTACTCAAGTTACTCTACAAATTCATGTATCAAATTAATTATGAACTTGAAGTTCAAGCCCGTTCCTTGCTAGAAGAATTTCCTCTAGTTAGTGTGCTAGATTTTAAAAGAAAGTACAACGCACAAAATTTATTTTTAAAAAAATATCAAGACATGCAGTAGTGGTGAGAGACTTAACAAGAGGATGTGGACTACAGTAGAATGTTGTTCCTGTCTCCATGACAGATTGCTTTTTTTCGCTAGTGCTTTCCTCTATTAAATATTGATGAGAACTTTCTGGAAATTTTAATTAAAAGTTCCTTGAGGTCAGAGACTGTAGAAGCCTTTTGTTTGTTCCAAGTAAAAGGAATCCATTGATGCCGGCTGAAGTAAGTAGTCCAATCAACTGATGGAAGAGCCATGAATACAAGGAGGATGGGTTCTCATGGGAATGTAACAGGATGGAAGACAATGGAACATCATCTAGGAGAGCAAGGTGTGTGTGTGTGTGGGGGGGGGTTTCCTTCTCTCTTGATTTGTAGAACTCCTTGATTCTTACAATCACAACTTTTAGCCTTTTAGCAAGTATTGGACAATGACCAAACATAACTCCTGAATTATATTGTTCTAGCTTCCAGGAACCACTACCACCAGCCTGCATCTTCAATCTCTCCAGTCCCAGATTTGGCTCTACCTTCCTCACAGAGTTCAGATGGCTTCTTCATTCTGGGTCAAGTCTCGACACTTTTGATCACTTACTGTTGAGAGCAAAGCAAAAACCAGCTACAAAGTACTCTATGAAGGACCCATCTCAGCGAGAACTTGCCAGGGAATGAAGTTGTTGACTCAAAGAGGTGGGGTGTAGAGGGGCTATAAAAAACAGAGGGCAAGTGTTTCAGCTTTATGCTATAGTTTCAGTCACAATGCTCAATTCTCCGTTAGCAAAGATATCAGATACGCTCAATACAGCAAACAAACAAGAGTTTTTGTGTTTCTACAAAACGAATTTGTCAACACCAAGATTACATTTGGTTAAGACTTCACAGACTGTGACATATTAATCTCCTTTTGCTTTGGTTTTCTCCAACAGTTTTAACACTTGAAGTCATTCTTAGGTTGCAAAGAATATTCATGCAGACTGCAAGCCAGACTTGACTCACCTGTTGCTGTGGGACAAGTCGGTTTGGGGTGTGAAGAGCTTAGTTCCTTGCAAAGTTGTTTAAGTATTTCTCTACACAGTGACCTGGATATCCAAGCTTTCTTCTTCTTTCAGTTAGAACCATTACAGTATGCAGCTCCCAACTCCACCATGGCAAGGGCAAAGAGAGACTGGAGGAACACATATGTTCTTTTTTAATTGTATATTTTATTTATTTACATTTCAGATGGCATCCCCTTTCCCCATTTCCCTCCCTAGAGCCCCCTATCCCATCCCCCCTCCTCCTTTTTGCTTTTATACCATTTTAATTACATGCAAATACTAAGGTGAGTTCTAGGTTGAGGAACTAGCAATACGGTAGATGCAAATAGTCAAGGAACAAGCAAGACAATAAACACAAATAGTCAAAGAACAAGAACACATATGTTCTTAAAGCATTGATCTAGAGATAGTATAATTTATACATCAGTCATGAGCCCATTGGTCAGAAATGGGCACATTATCCTAATCTAAGTGTCAAATACAGGGGTACATAAGATATCCTGAAAATAACATCTATTCCACATGGTTAATCCTAGTAATAGACAATAATTTATTTTTATGGCTGTCAATCAAACACATTTCCGTGTTTTGCCTTCCCCTTGGTTTATTCTGCACTGCACAACTGAATGCACAAAATCTCAGAAAATTTCCCCCAAGTAATTTTACTGTACAAATGAATGAACATAGATGTAGCATAGAAAATTTAACAAACATGAAAGTCTATTTTCATTGTTTCTTTTTTGTAAATAAATATTTGTTTTTAAATAAATATTTATTTGTAAATAAATATTTTATTTATTTACATTTCAAATGCCACCCCATTTCCCCATTTCCCCTCCCTAGAAGCCCGCTGATATTTGGCAGTATGATCTGGGATTCTTTTTATTACTACATTATTAAATGACAAAAAGAAACCTATGCTTTTTCCACCATAAAGGCTATCCACATTTGCAGCTCATTAAAATGATTAGAAGACATCTTCAAGTGTCCAGTAATCTGTGCCATTTCAAATGCCCAGGCAAACTAATGTGCAATTGTAGTACAGAGAAACTCTTCCATCTTCAATTTTCATGTCTGTTTACTAGGAACTATATATTTTTCCCTGAAAGAAGCAGTAAATAACATTTTGAACCTTTTATTCATTCATTGTGAGTTTCGCATCATACACTCCAGCCCCATAAATCTCCCAGTTTCTTCATATTTGCCCTTCACCCTTGCAACACCCCCTCCAAATAACACACACACACACACACACACACACACACACACACACAACCTAACGCATAGAAAACATCTCATCATGGAAGCACTAAGTGTGCCACAGTGTTTCCCACGGTATACCTCTCTCTGTTTATATGTCTACACTTGCAAATGTTCATTGCAATGAGTCTTTTTTCTGGTTAAAGATCTCTGGCCTCTCTGGCACCATCAATATTGGATCCTCACTGGGCCTCCTCCAGTTATCCTGTTGTTGCCCTGTATCATGGAGATCCTGCAACTTTGGATTACCAGGACTGGCCTTTTCATACATCCCAAGTGTTCCAAAATGATGTTGATTTGGGGTTGGGCCAACTCTGATCTCTGGATCTGGACCTGAGTGGTGGCTGAGCTGGTCAGAGCACAAGTTCTTCCTTATTCACACCACTAAGGAAAGCTCTCTATCACTGCTTCTGATAGGTCAGCCAATGCGACAGCATCAAGAGGCAGAGTCCGATCTCTGGTTCTTTCTCCTGGGCCAACCTCACTGTGCTACTCAGGCAAGACACATGCTCCCAAGTGCTGCGGCCTGTGAAAGGCTACCACTATCACAGCTCTACCACTATCACAGTCATGGGGCTGGCTCGCCTGTGCCTTTGCCATCAGGATGGGGTGATACAGTAAGGAGGCAGAGCTAGCTCTCCTCTCATGCCCTCGGGGCCAGCTCTCTCTCTCTAGCTCTTGGGGCCGTTTTACTTGTGCTCCCACCACCAGGGTCAGCTCAAGCTGGTGAGGGGCAAGACTGGTTCTCCCAAGCTCATGGACACTTAGGCAGCTTTTCCAAAGACCAGAGGTGGTGAGGGACCTGGACATCACATCCGCACTAACACCATCCCACAGCCTACGAGTGGCAGTCAGATTTCCCACACTTATGCCTTCTAGGTGGCTCATCCAAACCCTCACCACCAGGGCCAGCTTTCGTTGTGTGCTGCCAGGTCAAGGTTCAAGGTGGTGTCTCCCAAGTGCTTCAGCCAGTGAAGGGTGGGGCAAGTTCTGCACAGCCTCTGGACATCCGTGTATTTGTTGGTGGCTGCTTCAACCAGGCATGCCCCCATGTTCTCTAGTGGCAATATAAGCCACAGACATTGAGACAGATCCCTGCCACTGCGTAGCCATGGATCCAGACAACTCAGGCTGGCACTTCACCATAGCCCCAGGTGGCGGGGACAGGCTACTCCCCTCCACTATCAAGTCTCCATTTTCATCTCTTCATAATGCTCAAGTCACTCCACGTCCCTTTCTCTCCCATCTGTCCACCATATACTCGCACATTGTGGTGGCTCCTGCTGCAGGCTGGCCACATGGCTGGTGGGCCCCTGGGTAACATGCTCCAGCAAGTGAGTGTCTATGGCCCACTTGTGCCAGTTAGCAGAGGACAGGTCTGTGGGTGGCATGGCAGTCTGCAGGTTTTTATCTATCTTCCTTCTCCCATGCTGTATGTGGTAGGCAGGGCCGTTTATGTGTGTCTATGGACGGACTGTGCAATGGGGAGGAGGGCAGGTTGTTGGACATCTTTGCCTGTCCATACCATGTGGCAATGGTGCAATAAAGGTCTCTGTCTCTTCTTCCAACTGCATTGAACTGCCTGGATTTGATTTGATTTTTATGTATTCAACAGAGCTTGGACCATTAAGCCAGGCATCAAACTAAGATGAACAAAGGACTGCCATCTGCTTTGCCCAAACTGATATAAGAACAACAAAGGTGTCCCTTTGTACATTGTAGGAGGCGGTAAACTATATCCTAAATGTAAATTTTTTTATGTCCGGTTATCAAACCATTCCATCAACTCAGCTCACCTCACTAAATACACAATCTTCAGATAACACACACATACATACATACATCATTTTTAACCCTTTCCCTTCCCGGTTATTCTTTTGTTTTTGTTTTGTTTTGTTGTTTTTGTTTTCTTTGTATAATGTGGCTTGGGAAGACTTTTTAGCAGCTGAGAGCTACTCTTATAGAGAACCCTGATTCAGTTGCCAGCACTTACATGGTGGCTCACAACTTCCTATAACGCCATTTTCAGTGGCCCTGACACCCTTTTTTGGGCTGTGTGGGCCCTGTACACGCAAGGTACACATACATACATGTAGACAAAAATACTCACACTCAAAAAATAAGAATAGTTAAATCTTATTGCTAAGTTCCTCTGACAGAATAATACTATTATGTTTTCCTGAGCGCCATGACCTCTTGACTCAGGTTCTTGACCAGTGCAAGGAAAATGTCTTCTAGACACAACAGAACTGAGGCGCATATAAACTCAGGAGACTGCAGCAGCGTGCGTAAGACCTATACAGGTTCAAGCCAGCTGGGGTCCTAATGCTGATGGGGAGAAGTAAACACGAGATCCCACCTCTAACCAAGATATTTGCAATTGATATCCACTGGTTTTCTCCAATGGACTGTCATGTCACTCAATGCATCAGCCACACTCCAGGGCAGGATTCATGACAAAACCAAAATTAACTAACATTTTTTATACAGATTTTTGTTTGTTTTATGGGCTTTTTTTTTGTCTTGTTGGTCATTCACTTGTTTATTTTGATTTTCATTTTTGCTTCTTAAGAATAGAGTGAAAACAAGAGAGAGAGGGGGACAGACAGACACACAGAGAGAGACAGAGCGAGAGCGAGAGAGAGAGTGTGAGAGCGAGAGAGGAGAGAACATACATTTGAGTAAGGAGGTAGAGAAGATCTGGGAGGAGCTGGGAGATGGGAAAACATGATCAAAATATACTGCATAAAAGTTTTTAAGTAAATAAATAAAGTGAAAAAATAATCTCTTAGAACTAAACCAATTCTTTAGCTTTAATATGTGCACATGCCACCACACATGCGTGGAGGTCAGAGGACACCTGTGAGGAGCCAGTTCTCGTCTATCTTTGTGTAGTTTCTGAGGATTGAACTCTCATCAGACTTAACTAGTAAGCTTCTTTATCATCTGTACTGTCATCTATACTTTTATTTTGCACAGTTTCTTTTTCACAAAAGCTATCATCTGGATGCCCTTCACTGAAATGCTCATCTTTATGAAGCAAAGTGCCTAATTTTGATCAAACATTATTTCCTAAAAAAGGTGAAACTAAGCCATGGAGAAATGTGTCTAGTCATCATATGAACTCATGATTTCAGGAGTGCATGCCTACGCCATGCCTGACACCGAGCAGTGCGATACAGTGTATACAAACGTCTACAGTGTATACACAGCTAAACAGTGAAGTGTAGCTGAGCCATCTCACAGTTTAGAAATAGAAACTTTCTAAACTTTCTTCTCTATTTTTCCACTATGTAGAATTATGACTCACCATTACCACCACCCTGTCTTGGTGCATTTTACATTTCATTCAGATTAAATTTTATACTTGTGTATTCTCTGGCTTTGCAACTTCCTTTGTCCTTATGCAATCTCCTCTTCAGATAAAATTTTTGACACTACTGTAGATGTGAATCATACAATCATCTCCTTGGTGATATAGCAGCATACATTTTATAAGATTTAATGAAATTTTGTTTTGTCGTTGTTTAGTCTTCTTCATGACTATACAACACAAATATACTACATAAGATATATGAATCTCTCTTATGTCTGAAACCTTGAAGTGAAATGTACAAGGGAAAACAGAAAGAACATAAATCCTATAGCATTTATGGAGGGAAAACAAATGATATTAAATATCGCACATATTTCTGAATTTGATAAGAATTGGTGTTTATGAGTCAGTCATTAAAAAATGCAATCTATAATCAATACATTACGGTTGCATTCCAAAAGTATCTGGAAGTGACTTACTCTCAAGAGTGAGATCAAGCCTGTGCACTTTCTGAGGACACTGTATAGCACTGCTCATGTCAGGCATGGCGTAGGCATGCACTCCTGAAATCATGAGTTCATATGATGACTAGACACATTTCTCCATGGCTTAGTTTCACCTTTTTAAGAAAATAATATTTGATCAAAATTAGGCACTTTGCTTCATAAAGATGAGCGTTTCAGTGAAGGGCATCCAGATGATAGCTTTTGTGGAAAAGAAACTGTGCAAAATGGAAGTATAGATGACAGTGTAAGGAGGGTGACTTAGTAGCTAAGCAACGTGTTGCAGAATCAGGAGCTGTAAATCATAATTACAACATCATATACCAGTTAGAACTCATACAGCTGAGAACTTGGAGTACATGCCGGCTGGCAACTGGCTCCCAAACTGAGTTTCAGTCAGCTGAGAAATGAAAATGAATAACGGCATGCTCACAATTATACAGATTGCTTCAGCACAGAGGAGGAATGAAAAGGAATTAATTCAGGATGTGAGCAAGCCTGATGACTCAATAGCAGAATGAAAGGAAAAGGAAAAATATAGGAGATACCAAAAAATATCTCCAATTCTCTGATGTCTAAAAATTCTCTCAAATTGCTTCAGAATCTCATTTGAATGACTTCTAATGATGCAATTTTGGAAATGGTTGGCTTTCAGACATCTTGGTCCTCGTAGAAAACAGTCTCAAGTTTCATGAAGAATCACAGGAAGAATTCTGTTTGGAGGCTAAAATGAGCCATTTTAGGCTTTACTTAAAAGGTAGCTTGCTGATAGAGAAATATATCAAAAAAAGAGAGAGAGAATGATTTTTAAATATTTTAAAAAGCCTTTCATTTTGTCCCATTTGTGCTAACATCAAGTGAGCAATACTGAATTTAGGACTAACACAAACTAAGAAACTAGGTTAAAACTCTGCACTGACTTTCTCCAGACATTAGCTTTCTTGCTTATTTCTCAATTATTAGCGGAATTGAGCATCCTTGCATGGAGTCTTTCTTTCTATCAGAGTATTAAGATTTAGATCCTGCCATATTTTGAAAAAATTCTGTTCTCTGGTTGGAAGATGAGTTGGCTCTTTCCATTACACTAAGAAGGAACTGCTGCAAGAGAAAACACATGGTTTTTAGAGTTGACCATGATCCCCTTATCTTTCAGTAGGGCCAACAGTACTGGACTGTTGTATTACTGGGCTTTGGTACCCACTGCAAAGGAGAGGCTACATACTTAGGTTTTTTTTTTTTTTTCACTCCAAAACTAGAATAGGTTTCTTATAAGAACAACCAGAGAACCAGAGAAAGACCCAGAGTTTGTCACTTATGCACCCTTAAAGAAATGTCTGTAATTTCTAGAAAGCAAAATGTTCTTGTAGAAGTTTGCATGTAATCCTATTATCTCTTGTGGAAGTATGCAGAAACTCTCCAAGGGAGGTCAACACTGCTTGGAATAACATACTTATCTCTCAGTTGCACTTCTTCAGTGAGCAAGTCTTGCCTGATTACCACTAATAATGTAATACACATTCCTTTGCCATTATTCTTCTCGTCATTTCTACTGTCTATATTTTTCACAGTGCTAGTTTGAAGTGATATATTTGCTAATCTCTGTCTTTATAAAACAGATGTAATTTCAAAAATAAGAATTTAGTCCATTATTATTCAAAATAAGAAATGCAGGGACAAAAATGGAGCAGAGATTGAAGGAATGACTGACCAGTGACTGGCCCAACTTGGGATTCATCCCATGGGCACCAAACTGAGACAGATGTAGGTATTCATGGTCAAGCATTGGGCTGAGGTCAGAGAGCCCTATGGAAGAGTTAGGGGAAAGATTGAAGGAATTGAAGGGATGGCAACCCCATAGGAAGACAAACAATGTCAACTAACCAGGACCCCTGGGAGCTCCTCGAGACTGAGCCACCAACTAAAGAGCACACAAGGGATGGTCCAAGTTTCTCAACACATATGTAGTTAGGACTACCTTGTCTGGTCTCAGTTGAGAGGATGTAGAGACTTGATGCCCTCAGGGAGGATGGATGCCTGGGGAGGGAGAGCATCCTCTCAGATGTGAAAGGAAGAAGAGATGGGGGAAATAATTCTGCAATGGCTTGGGGGAAGAGAGGGGTCAACATTTGAGATGCAATTATACTAATACTACTAATAATGAATAAACATAAATGTTGTCATATTCAATAAACAAAATTTTAAGTGGGCTTTGTCTTTTTGTACCAGGGTCCTTTATGTTGGAGTTTGGGTCTAAGTTCTCAAACATGCTAGACAAGCACTACCAGTGAATTTTCTTCCCAGGTGTCGATTCTTAATGCTCCTAATGAAATAGGTGGCCAGATGGTTGATAGACAGAATTTGATAGACATCTAAGGAAAAAAAAAAAAAAAAAAAAAAAAAAAAAAAAAAAAAAAAAAAAAAAACCAACAACAACAAAATAAAACAAAACAAAACAAAACAAAAAAAACAACAAAACATCACTTTCTCCTTGGGACTCTTGAATGTGGATAAAAATGAGTGATAAAATGTCACAGTATTCAAAGGTTAGCTTTGACTGGTGGCTTTGTAGCTCATTAAGGATAAGGAAAACAGTACTTACAAAACATAGAAAATAATTTGAATATAGGGTCAGAGAAGAGGCACACTAATATATGCATATTTCATGTGCAAAGACAAGTAGTTATTAAGGTTTGTGGAAGGGAGTGTAGCAAGTATTAGAGAAGTAGGTTCAGCCAGGTCTAAAAGATGCTTGATTAAGACATTTTATATTTTTGATTCCAGGAGTGGGTAATCCATTCACAGCTAATCAATATAGGAAAATAGCATAAAATATACATACAAAATATGAGTGCAGTAAGAAATGATTAGAAATATACAGAGTAGCCCAGCTGTAGAGGAGAGTAGACATGGAGAGCAGTTGGGGATTATTTTAATGACAATGTTCATCAGCAAAGAGGAATTCTTTTTTTTTTTTTTTTTTTTTTTTTTTTTGGTTTTTCGAGTCAGGGTTTCTCTGTATAGCCCTGGCTGTCCTGGAACTCACTCTGTAGACCAGGCTGGCCTCGAACTCAGAAATCCACCTGCCTCTGCCTCCCAAGTGCTGGGATTAAAGGCGTGCGCCACCACCACCCGGCGAGGAATTCTTTTAAAAAGAAAGATATATGCAAGACATATTATGCAAGAAGAATAGAAAGTTAATATAATTTATTTTCGAAGTCTTAGGAGATAAGGAAACCCATCTCCTTCCATAATATACCAAACACATTTAATTATGTAACACATTGCAATCATCGTGTGATACATAAGACTCATATAAAAGTAATTATAAAAGTAAAAATGGCAGAGAATGAAATTTTTTTAGCTTACTTCATTGATTTTTTAAAAAAAATTGGCTATAGTTTTCAAGTTTTATTTGATCAAATAAAAAGAAACACAAGCAGATCATTATGTGCCTTATGGCTGGTGACTTGGCAGAATATCCCACAAGAAACACAGGCTCCTGACATTGTGTCGTTGTTTTTGAGAGATGAATTTAGAATCTCCTAGAACTGGTAAATCTGTGAAATTCATAGGAAAATAGTTCTAATAATTAGGGGGCGGGGGAAGGTTATCTTTTTTAAAGAAATAAAATAAGAAAATAATCTTGTTTTTAAGAAAAATATTTTTATTATATTTCTGTTTCTAATATAAGAAAACAAGAAAGATGAAATGTATGGTGTAAAGTGTTTAAAATGCTGTGGGGGATGGGCATGCCAGCTCATGTCAGTTGAGGCCACAAGCCATTTTTAGGGTGACACTGAGGATGACTGCCTCTCTTACAGCCCTTTTGGTATTCTACACAGAAGTGAGTATCATAATAAACAATAATCTCAAGACAAACCACAGTATCACTTTTAAAGACTTAACTTATGACTTCTGCATGTGCCTACTTACTACAGTTATGAATTCTGGGGTCAAACGCAGTTGATTATTATAACAATAAGTAGGATTGGAAAATGCGTCCCTGCAACATCATAAAAGAGCACCAACTTACATGCTAAAATTATGCTGATAACTAGTACCTAAATTACCTCTTGTTACAGCTGACATTTGCCTGTCTTCTACATTTTTATTGCTTTTCAAAAATCAGATAAGATAAATCATCAAAGAGTCAAAGAGCATCTTTGTCAATTTGGAAGAGGCAGAGTCCTTAAGAGGACCCAAAGTAAAAGCTGTAAGAGAAAGAAATGATAAATTGAATTACAGGAAAGTAAGAGAGCCCTGTTCAAATGATCAAAATTTAAAAATTAAGGGCGGGGACATCCTGATTAAACAGCAAGTACAAAAGAAAAGAAAATTTGCAAGCAACCTATTGGATGAGTGTGGATATTTATGACACATGTATTTTTTTCATGATTTTTTTATTGAATATCTTATTTCAATAAAAATATTGAATATTTTTATTTTTATTGAATATTTACATTTCAGATGTTATCCCCTTACCCCATTTCCCACCCTCCCAGGAACTCCCTATCCTAGCTCCCTTCCTTCTGCTTCTATGAGGATGTGTCCCCACCCATCCTCCACTCCCACCTCCCCACCCTCGAATTCCCCCACACTGGGTGTTCAGCCTTCATGGGACCACAGATCTCCTCCCCCACCTATGCCTGACAAGGCCATCCTCCTCTACATATACAGCTGGAGCCATGGGTCCCTTCCTATGTACTCCCAGGTTTGTGGTTTAGACCCTGGGAGCTCTAGTTGGTTGGTATTGCTCCCCCCATGGGGCTACAAACCCTTTCAGCTCCTTCAGTCTTCTCTCTAACTCCTCCATTGGGAACCCTATGATCAGTTCAATGGTTAGCTGTGAGCATCCACCTCTGAATATATGACACATATATTTAACAAAGATGAAAATTAAGAAGTTCCCAAAACCCAGAAGAACAGTGACTAAAAGACTTCACCAGATATGTCACCAATGAAGGATATTTAAAGGATCTCAAACATGCAATAAGGACTGATAGTAACAAGAAATAACTAAAAGAGAAAAAGTCTTCAACTCTATCTCATCTCCATCTCTGTCTCCGTTTCTATCACCTATATCTATATTACCATTAGAAGACATAGAGATTCATAAAACCATTTTTGAAACCTTTGGCAACATCTCCTCATAAAGAAAATATAAAAAATTCCTCAGTGTTATGCCTTATAGATGAATACAAAACAAACGTGTAACCTATGTTCAGTCACCAAAAGATATGTGACAGTGCTTTTGATGGTACCCTGTCTACAACTCTTTGAGGAATCTTCCTGATGACATTAGCAGGAGATTGAGTATATGCATGCTGATATGATTATCAGTGATCAGAGAGCCTGAAAAATGCAAAACTACAATAAATAATGATTCCTAATAAGGTTGTACCAAGGGGACATATATGAACTGAGAGGATATAATTTATATAAATACTTGTACAAATATTTATATAAATTTAAATAAATAACTATATAAAATAAGCAAATTGGCAAAACGGTATTGGTTTACAGGTGTAAAGATAGTAATACCTTTTCAGATGCAATAGGTTGCTTTTGTTGGGAGGAAACATGAGAAATCCTTTGGGATACTTGCAGTGGGCAGCTTGCTACTCCTTTGGCAAATCTGTATCTCCAAAAATATTTATGATCCATAACAGCAGCAAAATTATAGTTATGAAATAGCAAAGAAATTAATTTTATAGCTGGGTCACTAAAATATAAGAAGCTATATTCAAGAGTCTCAGCATTAGGAAGATTGAGAACCACTGTTTTAGAGGAGGTCACTAGGTGTGAAGGATAAAATAGGACTGTGAGTGACTTCCTCAGTGTCTTGTTCCTCATGAATGAGCTCACATCTTTGACACTGTCATGAAAAAAGTAATCAATTCATGATGGAATGTCCTGGATTTTCAAGAAGGATAAGCATCTTTTCAGTTATTTTGTTACATCTCTACTTGGAAATTTATTCTTTATCTAGTTTGGCAATTTTTCTATTTTAATGACTTCTCATTTTCTTTACCTTTTCTCTTAATTACATTCACCAACCTTTAATGCAGAGTTTTCTCACTTTATTGTAACTTTACAATGCTTAAATATAAATCTTTCATCATCTATATTTAATACAGTTTAGAAAACTTGTTATAAGAACATTCCATAACAGTTTCTAACCATTCATCCATTTTTCACATATTTAATACATTTTGATTTTGTTTGTGATATGTTTCTATGGTACTTAACATTTCTATCTCAGTCAAATGCCTGAAGGTGCCAATACCATGTGATAAGTGCTCAGTTGTCACTTAAATGATTATTTATCACCTAACTACCATCTATCTATCTACCTGTCTCTACTTACCTCAGCCTGTCCTGAATTTTTTAAATTTTTTTCCTCTTCTGTCAAGTGTTCATATTATAGGTATGCACAATTACACTCAACTTTATTTATTATTCATTCATTCATTCATTCATTCATTCAATTATTCATTCATTCATCAGTCATCCTGGGTCTCATGGATGCTAAAATCATGCTCCACTCATTTACACTCCAAAACTCATTAGTGGTTTTCAAGACTATCTGTATAATACATAGTATTTTGTATACACATTTCTGTTTTGTCTTTAATGGTTCCAGGATGAGATGTATAAATTCCCGACAACATCCTTTTTGAAACTATACTTGTTTTACCACGTAGTTTGACAACTAGTATGACAAGGACATCCAACAACAATTTTTCATATCGTCTTGTTAATGCTTATGGAATCCTTTGGTGGTGATGCTCATGGCTACCATTTTGTATTTGTAAAATGCACTGTTGACATTTACTATGCCTGCCATGTGTCCCACCCTACCATCTTTCATAAAGATCTAAAGATCTCTGCAGTTCTGCAGCTTTTGCTCTTTTCCAGTTGGACATTTATGTGGGAATTTTACATATTATTGTCATTATGAATATTCATGTTACATCACCTTTTTATCTTATTAGTTATTAAATGTTGAGAATTGATTGGTTCTAATGCTTTGAATTAATCTGGCCCCCAAATCAGGAATCTGTGGCCAAACGCTGAAGGTCTTTGTTCCCAATTGGCGTTTGATAGATTGATAAAGAGTCAACAGCCAATGGCTGGACAGGTAGACTGAGGCTAGACCTTTGACTTAGCATGGACTAGGAACTGGAAGAGAAGAAGGACAAATTGTCATGACAGGGAAGAAGAAAGATCAGACCTAAAGGAGTGCCAACATGTGAGACATGGGCCACTTCCCCAGTTGTGTTTAGGGTAGCCGAGATGAAATACAGATTTTAAAAGATGTTAACTCAGGAGTACCAGAGGAGAGTGTTTGCTAGCAGTGAGGAAGGATTGGAACTGCCCAGCCTTTGAGCTAGTCAACATATTTAAAATAAACTGGCATGTGTGTCTTTCACTCAGGAATCCAAAGGGCTCTGGCAGGTGGCTGGAAGCACAACCTGCTGGGAGCACAAAGAGGTTTTAGCCAAAATTACTTACAATTAAGGGTCCATAAATCCATTATTTAGCCATCAAAGTAGCCGAGATTAAGTTTACATTTCTGTACTTGTTATTTGCTGTGAGTGATTGCAGGGCCTTTCACTCTTACCTAAGTAGAGTCAATACTAAAGCCAAGTTCCACCCTTGCCCACTCTGTCCCACACGTGCCTCTTAAGGCTTTCTCACCTTGAAATAAATGCTGCATTCAACCAGAAGCTTTTTGTATGTTTAAAATATTTCTAAGTTACATGGTTCTACAAATACTAATAAGGAAGAAATAGGTTTTGTAGTTCATTTGTTTGTATTGTTTTGGTTACAAACTACTTCTGGAATTTTGTGGAAACAAATAAAGATGGGACCTAGAAGGAGCTCCTACTGCAAGTGTAGGTCTCTGAGCATAATTTCCATCATACTCACCTGGTATTACACCTCCTTAGCTAGTGACTTTAAAACCATGGTTCCCTAGGCTATTTCAGTACAGTGCTGTCCATGTTTCTTCCAGAGAGAATAAATGAGTAATGCCAGAGAAGAGGTATTTCTTGTATTTTAATCTGGACCAGTGGGAAAAATACTCCCAGTAGTTATGGTGATCAACTATGCAAGGCAGGTTATTAGCTATAAATTAGTTAGCCTTCAGAGAAGATTGTTCAGATGCCTGGGCTTTCCCTGTTGCTTTCCATTCACTCCAGTTTTCTATCCCCACATGCTCTCTCCATACATGTCCATGTGTGGAGGCTAGAAGACAGTCCTGAGTGTCATCCTCCTGTAGGCCATCCACTGCCTTTGAGACAACTTACCAATTATGCTTGTCTGCCAGACTCAGGGATCTTCCTCTGAAACCACATAGCTGGGATTACAGACCATGCTATCTATCAAGCTTGGCATTTTTTTCTGTGTTCTGGGAACTGAATTTGTTTCCTTCTGCTTGGAAGAAAGTGCTGTACCTACTGAATCATCCTTGCAGCCCTTTTCTCTAGTATACTTTAGAAGAGAATGTTCGTAGTACTTTATAGAAAGGGTTTATTTAAAATGTGCAAATTTGTACACTCAAATGAGAAACTGTGGAGAATAATAACATATGGTAGTCAGTAGATTTTATGAGCTTTTTTTTCAATTTCCTTTTATTATGGAGTTTTGATTGTTTACAGTGGAATAGATATTGATCTCATTAACTGGTCATGATCATTTTTGACCTCATTTTAAAGCTCAGGAATGGATTTCTCTGTTCATGTGAGGTAATTGGACATTGGTATGTGGCTCTAATGAAACATACTTGTTATATCTTGGATGGGTTCTGAGAGCAACAGAGTCCATCATTTTTCTTGGCTCCAATCAACCTGGCAATTCTCTCACAATAAAGCACAGTACTAATGCCTTTCCTTGGGCTCTACTTTCTGTGTCTAGGAGACCGAGGCTAATACGATGATCTTAAACTATTAAATTTTTATGATCTTTGGGGGGGTTTTTGACATTAAAATAAAGACATCAAGCTGGTGGGAGGGCTCAGCAGGTAGAGGAGCTAGCTGCCAAGCCCATGAACTGAGTTATAGTCCTAGGGCTCACATAGTGGAAAGATAAAGCCAAATCTCACACAATAAAATAAATAAATGTGATCAATTTTTTAAAAAAAATAAACAATAAAATAAATAGATCTAAATCAATTCTGTGATTATATTATGCTCTAACATAAAAATATTATAATCCAACATATTTTTTAACACAGAAACTAGTAGAAACTATAATGCCCAGTCAGGATTATTGGGTGAATAAGAAAAATAAGATAAATGAATCTGTAGACAGCAGAAACCTGCAAAATGCACTGCCCTGGGCTGACAACTGCTACAGAGCAGATGACACATCGTGGATCTAAAAAAGATGCTGAAATTGCATCCTTGTGAGCATTACCATAAAAATAAAGATTAAATGAATGCTGGAGGGAAGTGAGTACACCCTGCTGACTACATCGCAGAAGCAAGAGGAGCTTCATGCATCTATCAGTTCTTGCTTCCGGAAGACCAGAGTGTTGCAGGAAAACTGGCACTCCTGATTACTTCACTGCAGAAATAGCATTCGTTTGTGTATTAAAGAATTCCGTTCTGGTCCAACGCTTCTAAGATTCAGTTCTGTAGGATGCTGATCTCAGTGCTCAGTACATGCATTCTGTGCCACTGAGCTTTGCAGGTTCAATTTGGGATAAGACAGAGGACATCCTGGCACATCACCTGTCATAAAAATTTCCAGTGACAGCCAGTGAGCACAACGTAAGATTCTTGACAGTATGTTTTCATACTTACATGAGGTATTGCCCTTCATTTTCTCTATGTGTTTGGGGGTGACATGAGCCAAATACACAGAGAGGGCAAAGTTGTTAAAGAAAACATATTAGTCTAATTGAGACTGTATTAGTTGATTGTTTTGCTATAACAAAATAGCCAACTCAGGACAAGTTATGAAGGAAAAAATAGTTTGCATGGCTTACCATTCAGGAGGTTTAAGGAAATGGTACCAGTGCCAGCACCACACTTATAAGAGACTCATGATAAATATCATTGCAATGGCAGAGCAAGTGCAGAAGACACAAAACGAGATAGGAAGTAAGGAACTGGAGGGAAACAAAGCTTGTGCTATTTCTACCAACCCAATCTTCCAGAAACGAATCTCATACCAGAATACCTCCATTAACGCTTTGCAAGTGTAATGCCACCATGAGGCAACTATTTCACCAACACCTAACTAACTCTTAATGGTCTCATCACCTCAACACACGATGTCAGTTAAATTTCCAGACTATGGGCCTTGGGTGGCACATTCCAACTGTATCCAAAAATCCAGAAAGTCTCTTTACTGAACTAGTGAAGAAATGGAAGACAAGAGAGGTGAAACAACATACCTCTCATTATACAACTGGAAAGTGACAGGCCCTTGAAAAAGTCATGTGTCCTACTTTTGGCTTTTCCTCCACAGCTTACAAAAGTATCTCAACTAAGCTGATGGTCAGTAAGAAAGAAAAACAGACACAAACTTGCCATTATCATTTTATGTTGTGGTGAGTAGTTTGCTAATAGTTGACTACGTTGCATGTTGAAGATAATTCAAATTATGAAAACTGTACTTTTATTCCCCTCTGTTATTTGGAACATTGTTAATAAACTATCTTTAATTTCTTTACATTTATTTGTTTGCCTGTATATGTGACTAATTTTAGTCATTAAGTCACCTCCCTACCTTATAGGAAGCCATTGTACAATGAAGACTCAGTAATATAGTACCTTACAAATACTGAAGCAAAATATTGCCAGAAACCACTATGTAGAAAAACTCTGTATGACAGGCATAGGCAGAGACAAGCTATGGAAGCAGTTCAACTCTAAACTAATGTTCAAACTAAGCAAACAGCCTAGGAAAGGAAATTAAAATCAGAAAGGGAAGCTCTGGTCAATTATTAGGAGTATTAATTACCACTTAAAGAAATAAGAGCATGCAATTAGTGTGACTAAACATTTCCAAATAGGAAATATAGGGCCAAGTGAAGATACATTAAGAAAAACTTCTAGGGAATTACGTTGGTGGGAAGTAGACCAGATGCATGCTACTTCAAGCTAGTCTATAGGTAACACTGGCAGACTGAAGTTGGGATGGGGGCAGGGTATTATAAAGAGAATGTAGGCAAGTGACTGCCTGGCATGTTCTTGAGAGACTTCCTTAATAAGATACTGGAAGAGAAGCAGTTAGGAGCAGGAAGAGCAAAGAAAAATTGAACCGACAGGCCTTGTAATCTAAAGACAAAGGAAGGACAGAAGAAAGGTCAAAGGCCTGAGAAAGGCCAATCAAGGCAGGCCCAAAACAAGTCAGTCGCATTGCAGCTGAGAGAGGCTTGTAACTTCTAATAGCAAATGGTGAATGTTGGTGCTTAGAGCAGTGGGAAGGCACTGGGTGTGCACATCCCTCCTAGAGATCTGGCCCTCAATAGCCAAGTAGATGTAAGATACATGTGATCTTCTGGAGGTAAATGTGACCAGAACCTTATACAGGGCTTGTACTTTGAGGTGAGTTATTTTTAGGTGAGTTACATAGCTCTGTATAAGGCCATACCATGTACAGAGCTTGTATTTTTAGGTGAGTTACACAAATCTGTGAGTCAGGATAGTTATTACCAAAAAAAAAAAAAAAAAAAAAAAAAAAGAAGTAGTCAAGATGTGTAATAACCAGGAATTACCTCATTTATGGTGTATTCATAAAACACGATGTCTGAAATATAACTAAACATTGATTTTGAGAACTGAATGAATTATAAAACAAATGTAAAATATAATGTATAAAATTGTGGCAAACTCCCCACCTATGCTCAATAAAGATATAGCTTTAGGAAGCATTGATTTATTTCTTCTGCTCTTCCTAGTTTCTTTTTTTCCTTCCCCTCCTTTCTTTCCTCTCTTTATTCCTCCTTCCCTCCCTTCATTCTTCCTCCCCTCCCTTCCTGCTTCCTTCTTTCCCTCCCTCCCTCCTTCCTTCCTTTTTTTCTTTTTGCTTTTCTACAAAGGGACAAATAGCTTTATTACCACACTGTTCAACTTTATCGATCAGATCGCTATAAATCAATGAACAAACCTGAGTTTTGATAAAGCTTTATTGACACAACAGATGACAGGCTGCTTTTGTCCCCGAAGTGTGTTCTTTGATGATCCATTCCTTTGAAGTATATGTTACAAATTAGTACATGATAACAGTATTAATAATTATATTAAATATAGTGATAATTGACAGACTTTTAGGTGATCATCTTATACATTCACCTTTGTGAGATATAACACAACCCCCACCGTGTGTGTATGTGTATGTTGTGTTGTGTGTGTAAGTGTGAATCAATTGTGGACTTTAATTTTTACTTTAGGATAGTTTAATATTTTCATATTTTCTATGATAACTAACTTTTATTTTTGTAATCTTGGAGAATTCTTCTGTATGTGAAATGTTGTAGTAAAAGAAGTCTGAAGGAGATATACATATTTAAACACGTTTCCTGATTTGAAACTCAGAGCCTTTATGAAGAATTAGAAAGTTACATTGACCAATAAATTTTGACTGAATCTTTCATCAAGATCACATGTTAGTTCTGACTCTTGGGAAATCTGCAATTGTAGCATGATGAGTCAGCACTTGCTAAGAGAACATAGGTCCCTGTGAACAAGGTAAAATGCTGCCTAACTTAGTGTTGGGATTAGATAGTGTCTTAGGAATTCTGTTGTCAAGATAAAAACAAAACAACCACAACGTGACCACAAGAAACTTGAGTAGGAATGGGTTTATTTCATGAATCCTCCTACAATACAGTCCATCATCAAAGGAAATTAGGACATGTATTTAGGGCAGGAACTGCTCACCCTGCCTTTTTGTAGCACCAGAACTAACTGCCCCAGGCAGCACTGCCCACAATGGACTGGACCCTGCAACATCAACCACTAATTTAGGAAGGACACTTGTCTACAGATCAATCTTATGGGGGGTTATTTTCTCAATTGGCAATCCCTCTTCTCAAATGATTCTAGCTTGTGTCAAGTCAACATGAGACTGCCTAGCCCAGCTTTTTATAGCCATATGTGCCAACTTGTCCCTCCTACCCTCCTCTTACATGGCTCCAGTAGCTTTTTAAAATTTCTCATGCATTCCATGTTCTTGCTCTACTTTGACATTTTAAAATCTTTGTACTTCTTCCTCTCTGTGGAATAGGGAATTACATCCACTCTGTCTCTTAGTAAGACAAATATTACATGTTATTTTAAGACTGATATAATATTTTGTATTTAAAGAATACTAATATAATAATGTCTGTAATGCCAATAACTATATCGTAGTTAATATAAATTGTTTCACTACCCCAATTTAAAATTAATTACTAGATTAGTTATAATTGTTTGCATTTTCAATTATAATTTTTTATCACGTTTGCTTATGCATGTAAACGAGAAATTGTTTAATGTCACGTTTATTAATATTTCCAGGATTTAAATTTTTACTTGAGTAGAGTTCATGATTTTACATTTTATGATTATATACTATTATTCAGGTAAATGTTTAACTGGTTTCTTTGTCATGGCCATTTGAGCATTTCAAATGATTATTTAAATGCTTGACATTTGGCATGAGCATTCTCCTGCATTCCTCTAGACTACTGCTCTCCTGTAG
Source organism: Arvicanthis niloticus (assembly GCF_011762505.2). Taxonomy (NCBI): domain Eukaryota; kingdom Metazoa; phylum Chordata; class Mammalia; order Rodentia; family Muridae; genus Arvicanthis; species Arvicanthis niloticus. The sequence goes on from NC_047671.1 coordinate 18,997,469, forward strand.
AACTATTGGGTTGCAGAAAAATACCTGTACTTTACACTTTCATGGCTCTAGAATCAATCCATCACACTTCCTGTCTCTCTTGAGTTTGCTATGAAGACAGTCTTTTCAGGAACTGCTTAATTTTCAGATTTCCACCTTGACTGGGATATGCTTTCCCATAGTCCTTCCTGCTACGTTTAATCTTTGTCTTTCTGTCCCTCATTTTTAGCAATTTTATTGAAGCCTAAAGGACTAATATTAACGTCACATTGATTCAGAGAGTTTAATTCATTGACGGAAGTGCCATGGGTGTATACTTCTTGTTCTCAGGACAAGAGGAGCAGAGACTAACAATACTTACCACTGAACTCAGAAATCCATCACTGTCTACCTTTCTAGATAACAGAGTTTGGTCTTTAAAGTTTTTTTCTGATCTTTTGACTTTAAAGTGATGATTTAAAAGCTTTCCTCCTTTATATATTGACATATCCTTATTTGTTTCCTTCTGACCAATTTTTAGTCTATAGCATTCTGGCAATTGTATATTTATCCAATTTTACGTAGTTCTGTCTGTTTGGTTGAACTAGATATTTAAATATATGTATATTTCAATCTTTATATACAGTGTAGACTTTATGGTTTTCCGTGGTTACACTCAAATTTTTGTTATGCCTATTTTATTTAAAAATCTGAATAAGCATAAATGATAGTGATAAATGTAATAAAATATCTGAAGATCATTTTGATCTACATCATTACCCTGCTACTTTTATATCATTCCATTATTTTCTCTCTCTTCCCTGGCTACACAAATTAAGATTTGCTGTGTTTTCCATGCTTGAATATATAGCTCAATTATAATTACCTTACTTAACTCCTCCTTCCAGAGTTCAGATAGCTATGCAAAAGAGGAGTCAGAGAGACTGTAAGAACCAGAGGGGACAAATGACACCAAGGAAATAGTGTCTTCCACACACACAGGACTGATGCATGTATGAATTCAACAAAGCTTTGGCAGCAGGCACAAACCCTGGACAGTTTAAGTCAGATGGGACCCAGCACTGAGGTGGGGAAGTGGAACAGGCTCCTGCCCTTACCCAAGAAGCATTCTGCAACTGACTCCAACTTGCAAAGGAAAAAATAGTTTTCGCTAATGGAATCTCATTTGGTACATTAACTACACTTAATTGCAGACCCCAGCCCTAGCAGTGGATGGACAACATGAAATGAACCTGATGGCATTTAGTAGATATTTTTATCTAGTAGTATTTTGCTTGGGTGTTCTTTGTCTTACTCATCTTTGCTTTGTTTGTAGATTATGGTTTACAATTTTGCTTGATGATTTGTTTGGTATGTGTGTCTCTGTATATTTCTTGTGTTTTTAAAGATAATTTTATTCTAGTTTGTTTGTTTGCCTGTTTGTTTACTAAAGAAATAAAGAAAGGGCATGGATCTGGGTGGGTGGGGAACTTGGGAGGATGTGGAAGGAATGGGGGAGGGGAAGGAATGATCAGAATATCTTGTATGGAAGGTCATTTAAATGAAAAGAAAGGAAAAAAGGTGACATGAGTCCTCCCTTTTCTTTGTGTTTAGCATCTAGTTCCTGCCACCTGCTGCCTCTACTCCACCATCATGAACTCTGACCCTCTCCAACCCCAACTGTGAGCCCAAACTCATTCATCTATAAAAACAAACTAAGAGAGAAAATAATTCCCTTGCATATAGTGTTTTGTTGTCTTTCTGGTGTTCTCTTTGAATTACTCTCCCATTTTCTGTACTTCAGAGATTGTCTTACTGAGTTTTGTTTTGTTTTGTGCTAAATGCCCACATTTTTTTTCTCTTTTACAGTCTTCAACTCTCCTTACTATAAGTCTCAGAGGGATGCCCAAATGTAAATTGACTCTACTGTCATTTATTTTCAATAGATGCCATGGAGGAATTTATAATTCATCTCTTTATAAGTAACCTGTCCATTTCCCTACTGCTGAAAAATACTTTTTGCTTCTGATATTAAGTATCACTCTGATATTGAATATTACTCTTATATTCAGTATTTTTATGATAATTTTGATCTTGGATTTTCAATATTACTGTTACATTTTAGTGCATGCTGTATTATATCTCTGTGGTGCTTTAAATATGCTTGGCCCGGAGAGTGGCACTATTAGGAAGTGTTGTTTTCTTGAAGAAAGTGTGTCACTGTGGGAGTGGGATTAGTGACCCTCCTCCTAGCCATGTGGCAGCCAGTCTTCTGACATAAAATATGCAGCCCCCAAATGCTTTTCTAGACATTGCTAATAGCCAGACTTAAGTTTTTAGAGAGCTGAGTATCCATCCTCATCCTTTCTGGCTACATATTCTGTGGTACTTACCTCAGGGGTATACCTCATTACTCCAGATAAGTTAAGCATTTGTTGTTGTTGTTATTTTTGTTTTAGTAATATTTGGTGAGTACTATAAAAGATCTCTGAAGGCATTGTCTATCTTCTGTGAGATAATAATATGGGTATGTGTATGACTTTGTGTGTGTGTGTGTGTGTGTGTGTGTGTGTGTGTGTGTGTAAGAGAGGCAGGGGACTTTATATGATTTTCACTAAAGATGCGCATACATGTGACATGTATGTAATTTAACAGATTTTCCTCCTGAAACTAGAAATTTTAAATAAGTTATTTATGTCATATGAGCAACATTAAAAAATTGAAATTAGATGGAAATGGGAAAGTTCTGGGAGTAGGAGAAGGAAGGACAAAACAGAAGGAGAGAGGAGGGGAGAAACATAACACTAAGAATGTTGGAAAGCCATATGGAATAATTTACCTGAAGTTCAATAGTATGTAGAGAGTAACAATATTTATTTTAAATAGTTATGCTACTTGGGATGATAATGACCCCATGAAGAGCCATAGGCTCTCTAACAAAACCATTATACAAGGCACGAGAAACCCTCTTTCAAGTTGTTAGCCTGGTAGTCCAAGAGAATACCAAAATAATACAGGCTATTGCTGTTGTACTTGGTTGCATCTCTGAAGCTGATGGTAAGTCCCTATGGCTGAAACCACCATGTGCTTTGAGCACAGAACTCAGAGGCTTCCATCTATCTCTGACCTGAAAGCTTCTTTCCTGAGGCATAACTTTCATAGGAAAAGAAGGTATTAGGTAAGTATCAAAAAACCAAAGGAGAAAAGAAATCCATAGTCCACTAACTATGTACAAGAATGATCAGCAAAGCAAAATATTAATACAGGGGTAAGAGTAGCTCTCATAGCTTGGTGCTAATCAACAGCCATTTAAGTGGACTAAGTGCCCATTCAAAAAGAGAGAAATCGTGTCTGATACCCTAAACCTAGACAAATCCTCACAGCTAGTTAGGTCATAGTTCTTAGGAAAGAACTTACTGCTGCCACTTTCCTAAACTTGTATAAGTTTTAACTGCATTCTAAATACTCAACCTTAAACCTACAGGTAAGTGCAGCTCTCAGATTTCATCCAAACAGCTTCCTTTTTTGCATACGATGGACCATTACAGAAAGCCTTGTGATCAAAATACAGGAACAACTAACCATAGAATTTATAGCCCCAGTTGATGCACCCCTAACACAATCTCTACACCTAAGGCTCAGTGAATGCCATGGAAGAAGGTGTGGAAAGATGGTAAGAACCAGAAGATTCTGATATGTGATTGACTTTATCTTCTACATATGACAGGGACAATGCACTCATGATATAGCAGCAATATGGCTCCCTTCATAAAACCTGTATAATGACAACATTAGTTAACATTGCAGCATGATAGGGAAAATCTCATGATGTCCCACTCCTAGATGAACCACAGTAGGCAATTAATAACTACTGAGAGAGGTAGAATTTGTTGTTACCAAGGATGAGTCCTAACTGGTTATCCAAAAACCAAGCGGTTGGCTCTAAAACCATATATATATATATGCAACAGTATACAGACTCAGAAGAAAAAGAGGTCATGAATTTGAGAGGGAATCAGGGAAAGGGGAATGAAAGAGATTAGGCAGAGGAGAAAGAGGGGGCTGGAGTGATGTAGGCTTATAGTTTTAAAAACCTATTTTCAATAAGGATTCCCAAATGCTTCAACCCCCCTCCTAGCCCACTGTAGAAAGGTAGGGGAGAAAAGATGGCACATAGGACAAGGGGATGTGCACCTGTTTAGAAAGAGTTCTTTGAGTGATTCCAATCTCTGTTTGTCAGGATAACAGCAATCCAGTTCAGTAGTGTCAGGATAAGAAACAGGAATCAGCAGCAGTGGAACAATCTATCAGAGACCCCCAGGCCCCTGCTGAATCGGCACAAGTCACCAGGACCAGCTGGGATGCCAGGAGTTGTCTGCCTTGTCTCTCTCAAGACTCGAAACCAATGAAGTGTTGCAAAGCCATGCAAGAGCTATCACTGTATGTTGAGTTCTATTTATATTATTTCCAAATATATTTATATTATTTCAAGTATCTTCCCATGGAGCTTGCCTCAGCAAAACACCATGTGAGTCTGTATCACCTGACATGTTCAGAAACTGTCACTTCAGAATAATGTAATTATATATAAGTTAAAATAAAGTAAAGATTAAAAACTAGTATGAGTTATAGAAAATAAAGGTTAGGATCATTGGCTGAAATTGTCACATATATATATATATATATTTGAACATTGTAAAATATATATTGTAAAATATATAGATATACATATATATATATATACTCATACACATATATTGATACCTACATATAATATACATATATTTATATGGGGGTTGTTTTATATATTTATCCATGTATAAAACATATTTTATATTTATTTATTTATATTTATATATAAATGTAAAAAGCAATACCCATACAAATATATAGTATATATATATTATTGTATATATTGTATATTTTATTATATGTAGTATATAGTTTTGGCTATACTTCTTTGAGCTCCTGGTGACTCACAGGCACACACCCATCCTCGGATTCGTGAATGGAAAACCCACACACATACCAGTTAATCTTAAAATGCCTTGGCTAACTCAATGACTGGGCACTTCTAACTCTTCCCCTGCTATCCCAGGCCCAATCAGGGAAGTGGCCAGTGGACACTTACCTGAAAACTCACATGGCTGGTTGACTTTATATCCTGCTGCTACTGTGTCACCTTCTTCTTCCCTAGTTCCTGACTCTCCCTGAATCTTACCTGCTTAACTCTCAGTGTTACACCCTGTGCTCATCCATTGGCCACTGGCATCTTTATTGATAGATCAAAAGCCAGTTGGGGACAAGGACCTTCAGCGTCTAGACATGCAGATTCAAAGCATTAGCACCAACCTTCAACAACTATAAACATTATATAACTAATTATATATTGTATATAATATATATATTATATAAAGTAATGCCCATACATATAGACATACATACATATATACATATACACATACATACATACATACATACATACATACATACATATATACATGACAAAACATGTTTGAAAACTTCTGGCTTAGAAACCTGCTTTTTTTTTTGACATTTTCTTTGTGTGTGTGTGTGTGTGTGTGTGTGTGTGTGTGTGTGTGTTTGTTTGCTTGTTTGTAGTTAATTCTCATCTTTATGTGTCATTTCAAATGTCAGTTCTTAAGGAACACATTTTTTTGTCGTACCAATATGGATCTGGTCATATTGTCAATTGGCTTCAAGATTCATTTTTTTTTTTAATTTTGAAGCCTTTATCTCTGTTTGTGGTTGAAATTTTATAGTGATGTTTGAATAATGTCTGTCTCTCCCAGCCAACTGTGAGCATGAGGAAAGTAATTACCCGTAACATTAGTCTCTACCATTGTGAACTGGTGCCTAGTACTCAGTGCCTGCTAAGCACCTCACAATCGTACACTCAGCAAGCAGATGTGTCCTCCCATGAGCTCATGCCTCATTATCAACTTTTAGTGCTCTCAGCAATATTGGCACCCTCTGACTAGCATAATATGTCCACTGTGCACATTTTTCCTCACTCAATATCCTGATATTCTGTGAGTTAACTCTTCAAGCCATAAACATACCTAGATCCTGTGACAATGACGAGGGACAGATAGAGTAAAACCCTTTACCCTTCAAAGGTCCAAGCAGTGCAATGTAAATTTGAAAAGTGGCTTATTCATTGTGATCAGTTTACCTTTTCTAATTGTATGAACACTAGAAGCACTATAAAGTAGAAATATTAACTAAAAATCTTTTCAAGAATCTCTGCTCAAAGATTTTGTGAATGGATGGAAGGGTTTCCCCACAAATAAGTAATAATGACATTATAAATGTCCAATTTAGTGTCCACAAGAAAGGGTATTCAAACTGTTTCACAACAAAACATAAAACAGAAGTAGTTTGTGGTCAGGCTACAAGCTTCATAATTTAATAAAAATATTAAAGGATATCATAGAAATACTGCTTATTGTTCAAACACTAAAATAGCTCTTTAAAAAATTCTGCTGGAACTTGTTACTTATTTGACAAGTATTTTGCAAAAGTTAAATCCTTTCTTTTAGCGTGCATGGCTAAAAGCAAGTGTCTACACATCTAGATTTAGTTCTTTCTAATGGAGAAAGGATATAACCCTTTGCAGAATTCTGAATACAGAATCCTGTATTTTGAATAAAAATTGTCTTTTTTATTATACCTGAATTTTCAACAATGTCTCACCACGTTCAATTTACCTCATTGTTAAAGGAACAGTAAATATCTTTTGCACTGATATTTTACCAGTGTCAATACAACTGCATTGAATTCTGCAGACATAGTGATAGTCCATCTGACAAGTGATAGTCCAGATGTGGAGATTGCAGGACTGACATCTAACTTGTATACGACTCAGCTACTGCACGGAGGAGAGCATAGGCGTGCTGGAGGTTGGATGTTGACCTTGTTGACCTTGAGAATGGCTGCACATCAGGAAGGAGATTCTGCAGAGGGAATGAGCAGTCAGTTAGAAAAGGGTTTAGGAAGTAGGAGATGGTGCAGAGTGTGGCAATGCCCATTTTTTAGAATGTCTTTTTTTTAAAGCTATAACTTAAAAAAGAAAAAGAAAAAACATGTATTTTCATTTTCAATACAGATAACACCATCCTGAATCATCAGGCACGAATTGCTTGAGTTTTTGACTGTATTGTGGAATCCAAGTCTGTATAAAAGCTAGTTGGACTGGTGGGACGGGCTTGGCAATATGATGTCAATTTATCTCATGTCTTATTGTTTGATAAGTTATGTTGGTTGACTTTTATTCTAAGTATGTTCTCATGCTTCTTGGATTATGAAGAACACAACATACTTATTTGTTTAAATAAGTAAATTGCCCTTAGTACAGAAATACAAAAAAGCACATAATTTATATTTTACATGCCTTCACAAAGTAGAGCTTTAGCTTTATAATTATAAAAATTGCAACTTATGAAACTACTCCTTGACACCCTCCCCTCAATGAGAAGAGTATCCATGCTCTGCATAAGTGCCTCCAGCCTTGCACCAACTCTCTGCTGAAGTTTCACTGCTAGGTCATACTTAGGAAGAAAGTGAGATTCAAGGTGCAAGAGATTCAAAGTCAGAGACCTTTTAAAGTTACTGACATCTGTGCAGCTTTCAGAGTAACCATGTTCAACTTTAGTTACCAAATTTAGTGTGTTCATTTTATAAAAGCAAAGGTGCTTTAATTTTCATAGTAGGGTTCTGTTTCTATTAGCAATGATATCTGTACTATGCATTAAAACAGAATTTAAAGTGGATTATCACATAAAGCCTAGAGGAAAGTTAGTATTAACCCAAGCCTATGGGGGTACAAAAAGGCCCCTGTCTAAATGTGTGTCTGGATACTCAAAGCTCCTAATGAGTTCAGCCTACTCCCATTTATGAAGTATGATCAACTGCCCCAGTTCACTAGCATATGTATTCAAATAGAGGCTCCAGTTGTCAACAACCATGGGATTGAGCCATTACCTGCTCATCTAGAAATCTGAGTTCCTTACCACACAATCAACATAAAAGGCAATATGGCTCCACATCACCTCAGGCACACTGGCTTCTGGGTAATTGTTCCCAAGAGATGCGATACCAACACTTCCCTCTCTATTGGCTGAGGAGATCATCACTACATGGATGTTACTACAATCCAGGGCCTGGTGAGTCCACAGTGATTCCTCCAGATGGCAAATCCTACAGTGGTGAGGACTCTGCAGACTATGGGGGAGGGGAGGAAAGCCTGCATATTTCAAGCTTTCTGAGCCCCAAAGTATTGAAGAATCCATACTTAGTTCAGACTGTTTTAACAAAGCCCCAGAGATGAATGACTTAGAATCAGTAGGAAACTTTCTCAAGGGTTTGGAGGTTGTAAATCTAAGATCAAGGCATTGGTTCTGGTTCTGATTCCGGTTCTCTTCTGGGCTACAGACTGTTGACTTGTGTGTCCAAATATTCCAAAAGGAGAGTGAGAAATCTCTTGCAGTCCCCTAGCTACATTCCTTGTGGGGTTTTTTTTCCTTGATGTTTGTGGGTTTTCTTGTTTATTTTTCAGAACACTTTACTTTTTTCCCAAAAGTTTTAAGATTTTCTTATTATATTTTTCACCCTAAATGGAGGTCCTTCAACAGGTGAGGATTCTTTCAGTACCTACATTTTTTACCCCCACCTGTCCTTATTGCACAGATACCATGTTCATGTATCTTGAGGGTCCAGCCTTTGCATAATACAGCATTCCTTCCAAGGCTCTCTAATGCTCACAGAAGTAAGTAGCTATAGTAAGTAGCCTGGCAAAAGATACACTGGCCCCTCAGTAGCTACACAGATACTTCCGTGCCTCTAGCCAAGTCAGTCATGGTTTCTTACTTACAATTGTCTCTTAAGGGGATATTACTGCCTTTTTTCTGCCATTAATATTTTTTTTTTGTTTTCAAAAACATGTTAAATTAGGAAGAAGCACAAAGAAACACAACTTAGAAGCAAGTCCTAATCTACTGGACTCAACCAAGCAATCACTGTCTGATTCAGAGTTATGCTCCAGTTAACCTGACTCTGTTATGACACACAGACTCCTTGTACTATGCAGCACCCTAAGCAGTTAAAGCTCTTTGATGTACATGTGACTTGAGATCCAGTCCTTGATTTTCAGGTACTCAGATCATTAAAAACTTTATTCTCCCTCACTGATCCATTCAGTGTGAACCTTAGGCTTGATAGATCTCTGATCTTCATGATAGAAAACTCTTGAGTTGTTCATAGTTGTTCTTGAATTTTTGTTCTTGAACTCTGGAGTCTTGTCTTTTCTGATGTATGTGCTAATTGCCTTATATATTTTGTTACTAATTATTCAACATCATCTATGCAACCTGACTGCTTGGCCATGAGGTGGGTGCTGTACCTTTTATCAGCAGCACAACCAGCTCTGTTAGATATGGACACTGTCCAGCTGACCACTTGAGATGCTAGACTGTGATCCAAGGCCTGCAATGCAAACCTACCTTTCCACACACACTTACCTCTCCACACACACCTACCTCTCCACACACACCTACCTCTGCCAATTTTGCTATTTTGATGTACTTTTGTTAGAAAAATATCAAAATTGATATGAAGTTGACATTTCAGATTTTAGTCCCATCTGTGCTAACTTGCTCCCTGCACTCAATCTCTTAGCTGGAAACACTGTGTAAAAAGAAGCCTAACCCTCCAGCTCAGCTGTGCACCCAGAGCATCAAAATGTATGACTTACGTTACCCATCATCTCAAGGCAAATATTTGACATACATGTGATTTTGTACTTGTGTGCATATGTTGTTTCTGTTTGTTTGTTTTGTTGTTGTGTTGTTTTGTTTTATAGAGACAGGGTTGTTCTGTGTAGCTCTGGCTCTCCTGAAACCAGGCTGGCCTTAAACTCAGAGAGATATGCCTCCCTCTGCCTTCTTAGTGCAGAGATTAAAGGCATGGGGCACTATACCTGGGCTAATCCTCTAATTTAAATTATTATGTGGCTAAAGAGTAGTCAGCCCTTGTGAGGATTAGTTTCTCTTGCAGAGGACCTAAATTTGTTCCCCCTCACCAGCCCCCTGCATCCATATCAAACTGTTCTCAAATATCTGAATTCTAGGTGCAAGGGACTTGCTGTCTTCTTCTGTTCTGTGCAAATACCTGCACAGCACATGTGTTATACACTCACACACACACACACACACACATTCTCTCTCTGGGTATCTCTGTCTGTCTCTGTCTCTGTCTCTGTCTCTCTCTCTCACACCCCCCCACACACACAATAAAAACACATCTTTTAAAAAGTGAAATAAAATAAAAATATTATGAACTTTGTAGGAGTAATCGTGCCCTCAGAGTGGTACCAGAATGGAAGCAGGTGCTTAGAGATGTACAGTAAATTGAATTTTGCCAGCTCAGAGATTAACTTCAGTAGCTATATTATGCACAGCAACTTTTTAGTTTGTTGTCGGCTTCATTCGTTTCCCATATGTTTACTGAGATTCTACCATATATTGAGTAATCTTCCAAGGGTTTACAAAGTAAACCGAATAGAGTCTTTTGCAAGTGGTATAGTATCGTTAAATGATAACAGGGTCACAGAAAATTTAAACGTTGTGAGTGAAACGCAGTCTGGTGATAGAGATGGGAGAAACAAATAGAGGAAGATGAAGTGGGGGGTTTATACTTTTGCTCCCTTTAAAGAATAAGTTCCCAGCTGGGCAGTGGTGGTGCATGCTTTTAATCCCAGCACTTGGGAGGCAGAAGCAGGCAGATTTCTGAGTTCGAGGCCAGCCTGGTCTACAAAGTGAGTTCCAGGATAGCCAGAGTTCCAGAGAAACCCTGTTTCAAAGAAAAAAAAAATAAGTTCAAAGGTCTCTATTTGTTTTCTGTTTGTTCTTGTGTGTGTGTGTGTGTGTGTGTGTGTGTGTGTGTGTGTGTATTTAAAGCAGGCTAGGCTAGGCTTAAATTATTAGAACCTCTAAGTATTTGTAAATGGTTAAAGAAATTCCTATATTGCTCCCTTTACAAAGTTAAATGTGGGCTTAAAAGAAAACACGAAATAAATACATCTCAATAAACATGGTGTCCATGAAAACTAGTTACCTGTCTGGTGGCCTTTAACGTTAACATCGTTAGCACTCTTTGGTCATCTCTAATCCCTTTATTCTCAACAGCATAGCTTGTATGACATTAGCAAACTAATACTTACTTAGCATCCTTCCATAAACAATGCCTGCTGTTGCTGCTGCTTAGCCAGGTGACCTCCTTAAACCCTCCTGGTGGCAGCCTCTGGCAGAGACCAGGGCGGCCTGGTGGAATCTCCTAGCTTACTAACCTGAGCAGGCACTAGGACCGCCCAGACACTGTCTGCTGGAGCGCTTCTCACCCTGTCAGAAGGACTGAGCCGGTTTAGCTGTTACACAAGAAGAGAGCAGCGGGCTCCGACTGCCTCCCTTTTGCAGACGAGAAGGTATAGACAAGCTATTTATCACTCGGCTTTTGTACAATGTCTGCGTGCTGTCAGTGTTCACGTAACCCGATGCTCTGCCAGCTGTCCAGCTCTAACGGGTTACTCTGTTATTTTATGTTAATTCCCACAGCGGACGAAAGCCCCAGTGCTGTAAAGAAATGGGCTAGCTAGTCCCCTCGAGGCTGTGGTCTGGAAGCATCTAGAGGTGTAAGTACCTGGTCTCAGATCTCTAAGGCACTGGCTGTGTTCTGTTCCTTGCTCCTTTTCCTCCTCACTGAAGGAGCCAATGTGCGGTGCCATCTGCATGTTTCATTCACGAAGAGCAACAGAGGGTGACAGAAACCGCAGGTGATGGGGCCCTGAAACTCCACTTTGGAGTGGCAGCGTTCCTTCCTGTAGGTTTCAGGTTTGCTACAGAAGCTGGGCTTGCACACAGTTTGGATAGGGGAGTGGTTTTGCTCAGGGCGTCGGAGTGCTGGCTCGGTTTCTGCTTTCTGTTTCCAAAGGTTTCAGCGGTCCTTTCTAATCATTGCTCTGGTGCAGGGTAGGGGTCTCTCCCTGATTCCTTTATGTCTACAGCTCCTTGCTCTTACCATTAGGGTGGACTTTCAGAAAGCTGATGAGACGTTCATGTCCCAGAGTAAAGCATTAGAAGAGAAACCCACTTTATCGACCACTCTTCCACTCTGTGGCACGGTTAGGAGACGGCACGTAGAAGCATGAGAAATTAGCAGCTGGAGTCTCTTCTAACAACATGTGTGCTGAGGGAATTGTTGACTGTTAGAAAACGTAAAGGAACATGGTTTTACGAAGAAAACTGAGATTTAAAAAAAAAAGAAAGAAAGAAAGAAAGAAAGAAAGAAAGAAAGAAAGAAAATCATTTACAAGCCCGTTGAAATGGCCTCCCAGGGCCTCTGTATTGCTTTTAACTTTAAGACCTGGTTAGATTGTTAGGTATGTTGGGTCCTCCAGTAATCCATTTATATGTGTGTTTCTGCTGCCAATTGTAGTATGCAAATCCAGAGAGGTTTATAATATTAAGGTTGTTAATAGTCAGTTCATGGTTTACAAGATAAACCTGGGGAAAGAAAATAACCAAGATGCAATGCAAGAAATGGTATTGTGAGTTCACCAAAAGCAATGATTAAGGAATTTAGAAAATCCTTTTAAGGGATCAAGAAGTTTTGTATTAGCTGGGGGGTGGGGTGGGGGGTGGTGACCTTCCTTTAATCCCAGTACTTGGGAGGCAGAGGCAGGCTGATCTCTGTGAGTTTGAGACCAGCCTGCAAGTTTCTGAAACACAGCAAGTTTCAGAACAGCTGGCTTTATACAGAGAAATCTGTGTGATGTCTATTCCTGGTTGTCAACTTGATTACATCTGGAATGAACTATAATCTAGAAATGGAGGGCACACCTGTGATCCAGATCTTGCGGCTGGAAGACAGGTTTCTAACCTGGATTTTGACATGGCAATCTTGAGGCATAGTGGCCATGAAAAGCTTAGGCCCAGGCAAAGTAATACATGCCTTTAATTCTAAAAGACTGAAGCAAGCAGATCTCTGAGTTCAAGGTCAGCCTGGGACAAAGCAAGTTTTAGATTCAGGCCTGGTGGTACCCACCTTGAATCTGAGCCACGCCTTCTGCTGGAGGCCTACATAAAGACATTGGAGGAAGCAAGACTCTTCTTGACTGCTTGCACTTACTTGCCAGCACATCTGTTGGAACCCACTTCTACTGAAGACCAGCTGAAACAACTAGCCTCGTGGGACTGAGCAACTATTAGATTCTTGGACTTCCCATCCATAGCTGCCCATCGTTGGGTTAGTTAGACTAAAGTCATTACAATAAATTCCCTTAATATACAGGGACATTCCATAAGTTCTGTGTCTGTAGAGAATCCTAAGACACCCTGTCTCAAAACAAGACAAAATAAACAAAGAAAAAAAGAAGGTTTTGCATTTAGATGCCTGTGTATCTTACACATTGAAATGTATTTTATACATTGTATAATAAATATACATTATATACATATAATATATACATACATATAATTTACACATAATTGTATAGTATAGAATAAATATATCTCACACATTTAAATATTTGATACATTAAAATAAAATGCCCTAAACAAAAACATGTTCAGTAATGAACCCTTTGCAAATGTGCCTATAAGTCTCCTAAACTGTGTTTGACATGTAAAGAGAGTGGTGCCTACGTTTTACTACACTAATTGAAACTTTTCATGTTTTAAATATTGAGCTGTAATATTTACCTTATAAATATAACATATTAGTTTAAGTGAAGTTAGAACTAGTTATAACTATAAATTTGCAGTGTCTTTAGGATGTAACAACTATATAAAACAAGAAAATATCAATATTCCTACATGATATTCCTTAAGCAGAGAAAATCATTTTTATTGTGGACTCCTGGAGAAAAAAAGTCAAATTAGACACAGTAATTGCCTTTCACTAATTTGAGAACCCAGGGTAAATTTTAATTCTATGTTTCAGTTGTTGACATAACTGTGGTATATACTTCTGTAAACTTTGTGTGAAGTTTTGTACTTTTTTTAAAAAAAAGATTTATTTTATATGTGTGAATACACTGTCAATGTCTTCAGACACACCAGAAGATCCCATTACACCAAATTTTATTACAGTCAGTTGTGAGCCACCATGTGGTTGTTGGGAATTGAACTCAGGACGTGTAGAAAAGCAGTCAGTGCTCTTAATGGCTGAGCCATCTCTCCAGCCCCTGACTTTCATTTTTATGTGCTTAGCACCTGTACTTTGTTTGAAAACAGTGGAGCCCAGGATTAGCCACCAAAAACTGAAGTTAAACCTTCTAATAGAGATTTGCCGATGGGAGGGTGTAGTGTTCATTGAGTGGGTAAAGAATGAGACTGTTGGAAGGGAGGGGCCCTCCTTCTAGATTCCTGCAGAATGAAAATCACAACTCATACTTGAATTTTTGAGTAGTGGTTGCCCTCCATAAACCGCAATTGGGTAAAGTTGCATGTAACTTGAGACTTTTCTTTTGAAAGCCAATTAAACTTTTTGTGAATTAAATAAAACACTGAATGGGAAGTCACTGAGAGCACAGTAAGACGTCAGGTTCACACTGGCATAGTTGCATGACCCAGGAAGGACAATATATATATTGTAGTCTAACAAAAAGAGAAAGTTATTAACTACCTGGCTTTGAGGGCCAAGGAATTATCATTTCCATAACTGGTCATTTCTTTAAAAAAAAAAATAGATAAAAGAGTTTGAGCAGTGCCTGGCAGCCTGCCTACACCTGTAATCCCAATGCTTAGGAGCACAAGCAGAAGGATTGCAGGAACACGTCTAGCCTGGGAGCTGCACAAGAAAACACTACTTCCTAAACTGGATTCAAAGAGAAGAAGATAGTGAACATGAAGAGGAAGACTAAAGAAGAGGAGATGGAGGAATTGTACACACAGCAGAAAGCTTCTGAAATCTAGCCTTTGAGTATAAAATCAATAAAAGTCTAAAATGTGTACTATGCATTTCTTGATAGGCAGGCTAATCCAGAATATTGTTTTAGTTTTCGCCTCCTGCTTCACATAGCAATGCAGACATGGCTGTCATTGTCAAATTCTCACTCAGGCTGAGATCTTAGTCTAAACGGAAAGAAGAAAGAGAACCTGTACATCAGCATGCACCTCTCTCTGGCCCCAACTCTGGATAGAGTGTGACCAGTTGCCTCATGCCTCATGCTACTGCAGCTGTGACTTGCCTGTCAAGACGCACTGTATCTTCAAACTGTGAACAAAGACATAACCCTTCTCTTCCTACATTACCATTGCCAAGCCTTTTGCCACAACAATGAGAAAAACAACTAAGATACATTCCCTGTAGCAGTTGGAAAGAGACAACACGATTGGGGAATCGTCCATACAATACGACCAATCAAAATGCAGAACTGTAGAGCCAAGTGGATAACTGGACAACACAACTCCCACACCTAAGGCTCAGAGAACACAGAGGAAGAGGGGTAGGAAGACTTTAATTGGCAGAGGAATGGGGCATTGTGAATCTGCATCTCTGAGGAATGTCAGCAGCTATAGCCATAAAGTCTCAGTCACCTGACTTCCGAAACATGGGCTGAAAGGGGACAGTAGATGGGGAAGAGCTGGTGAGGCCTCAACCCTACACAAGGAACTATGGGCAGCTAAGGAATGCTGAGACTCACCAATTGAGTACCTAATACCAAATGGTTATCCCCCAGCATATGCATACATGTAACATTATACAGACTGAGCAGGCTGTATTTACACATTTAGGAATATACAGGTGTGTGTGTGTGTGTATGCGTGTGTATGCATACAATTAATGAAAAACGAGGGCATGAATTTGAAAAAGAACAGAGGGGTATGAGGGAACTTTAAGAGTGGGGGTGGGGGGAGAGAGGGAGAAATTATATAGTTACATTATAATCTCAAAAAAATTAAACAGGCTGCATTCACATGGATTAGTCTGGTCTTCTATAAAACCATAAACACTGTGATTGACCAGTGTTAATTATGATACTATTTTTCCGGGGAAGAGTGCACTGAGATGAATATGCCCAGCAGGTTAGACTCATAGCCCATGGCTAACCTATACGTACTCATACTGGGCTCTGCCCATCAAACACAATGAGAGATTCAATATGAACAAGTCTGGCGCATCACAATGTAGAGCCTAGAGTTCAGATTCAAGTTCAGATTCATAGATGGGGAAAGTAACTCACTGACTGCTACAGCTATTTCCATTTAAACACCTGGAATTGTGCTATCTCACTGTACACTGTGCTATCTCACTGTACACTGTGCTATCTCACTGTACACTGTGCTATCTCACTGTACACTGTAATATATGCACATGCACACCCATAGCCACGTTTATATAGGCAACCAATTGCTTGAGTCAATTTTTAATTTTTTTTTCACACACCATATTTTGGTCACATTATTTCTCCTCCCAACTCATCCAGGATGTCTCTGGTCTCTATTCACCCCAAATCATATTCTTTTAGAGTTAGTTTTTAAACAGTAAACTACAGTGTCATGATTTAAACTTTCCCTTCCATCATTTCTAAGGGACACAGTTAAGCAGAAGTTAAGAAGTTTAGAAATGTCATGTCATTAAAAAATAAACTGGAATGGAATAGCTAGACACAGACAAAGTTGTTTTGTCAAAAAAAGTCAAGAACTCAAATTAAAATGTTGAGTTGAAAAAGACTGGCATAGGAAAGAGGAATGGTGTGTGTGTGCGTGCTCGTGTGTGCACGCACATGTGTGGGCATGTGCACGTGCACCTGTGCACTTATAAGCACAGGATTTTGATAGTGACAGCCATTGATAAATTAATAAATTCTGATTAAATCCTGTACAGAACTATGAAAGTTCTATATCCTGTGAGGGTGTAGGGTGTGATAAATCAAGGTGTTCTGAGCAACAATTTAACTAATGGGAGAGGCAGAACAAAAATTTAAATTTAAATTCCTAAAATGTTTTTCAACTTCATTTAAGATCTACTTGCAGTCTGGAATGCTGACACTTGTGTGTTCTAGAAATGTAAGTCCTTCCTCCTCCTCCTCTTCCTCCTCCTACTCCTTTTCCTCTTCCTTTTCTTCCTCCTCTTGTTCTTCTTCCTTCTCCTCCTCTTCCTTCTTCTCCCACTCCTCTTCCTTCTCCCCTGCCTCCTCCTCCTTCCCCTACTCCTCTTTCTTTTTAAATATTACCTGTTAGAATTGAATTCTATGTTAATCATCAAATTGCCATTTTTAAAATATTTGTTATTAAAATATTATTTTGCAAACTAATCATGGGTTTATTTGTATTTCAAATACAAACATTTAAGGTGTGGAAAGAAGAGTGGATTTCATATATAATCTGAAACATAGCAGTTATTGATGAATATTTTAAAAGTTGAATAAGGGCTGGAGAGATGGCTCAGTGGGTTAAAGTTCTTTCTGCTTTTCTAGAGGACTCAAGTTCTGTTCCCAGCATCCACATCTGTTGGCTCACAATTACCTGTAACAAGGAGTCTGACTCATCCTTTCTTGCCTCTGCAGGCACCTGCCCCCCCCAAACATGCACATGTGTGTGCACACACGCTCGTGCACAAACACATAAATAAATAAAATAATAAAGATGTGTTAAATGTTGAATAATAAAAACATTATATTAATAAAGTGCTAAAATTTTGAATTAAATAATCTGTAGTTAGTTATAGATAGGCATTCAATAGACAAAATTCTTAATTACATATCATCTTTCAGTGGCATGTATCTAGTAGGGTCAGTAATTCTTTTTTAAATATATATTTAAGCACACATTCAGTTCTATCTATTTGAAATACCAAAAAATTACAACTTAAAAACAATCATGTCATAACTACGATTTCTTTCAAAAGGCATAACTAGAACTTTAGTTTATTTGTAACCATTAAATCTCATAAATAATACCATCAAAATCATAAAACATTCCAGAATTAACTCATATAAATATTTTGGCATGACGATAAATGTAGAATATAGAAGAAGTTTGCTATTAGTAGACCCTAAATGCAATCTTGAAAATATTTGCTCTTTAGTAGACATACTTTACAAAATTTAAATTTAATTTTCAAACTATGGTTTTACTAGTGAGATGTAAAAAAATGTGGTGGATTTTGTTTCTTAGTCAAGAATTGAATATCAAAATTAATAAGAATTATAAAAATTATACCAATCGAGAGAACACAGTTCCTTTTGAGATGCGTATTAAGTACCTGAAACTTCTGGCTGGTTGACAAGACATGACTTAGCAACAGCATATTTGCAAACATTTCGTGGTTTGAAGCCTCAGGAAACTCAGGATAAATGGTCAATACAAGTGGCTGCTGGAAACACTAGTGTGTGCTTAGGCAAGTGAGCAAGGGGTCCAGGACCCAGATGCTGCTAAGTAAGTTCTCACTCACTCAAAGTAGGAAACGTCAGGATTCTGTGCTCTTGCTGGGTTCTGCATGCTACAAGGGTTCCGGGTTACTCAAAATCCTATCAAAGTAAAAAAACATAAAGATACTTTAGACTTGCAAGGATACACAGCACTTTGGAGTATAGAAAGAGAATAGTTAAGAAAGCTTTTAACCTGTCATCAACAATTTGTAAGAGAAATGGGAGTTGGATTTAGAACACGATGAAAGAGTCTTTCTCTACCAGTGGTGGAAGCCCAAGGAATCCAGAGCTCAGTAGTTTCCTTAGAAATAGAGAACCCTCGGGCAGAGTGGTATGTTTAAGACACAGGATCGTGATATGAATTCAGAACACGTTTGGGAAGGAGATCTGGTATCAGATAACAATGACCAGTGACTCTTGCCAGTCATATCTCTGACTTACATGTGTAATGAATAGAAAAGGGATTTTGAGGACTATCAAATATAAAGGCATATAATAAAGGCATTTGATACAATATTTACTGTAAGTGTTACAGCCCTTCGGGGGAAAGGTTCCCCCAGTGGAAACTCTGCAGCTCCAAGGGGAAAGATTTCCCCAGTGTGAGTGTTACAGCTCTGAAGGGAAAGGTATCCTAACAGGCAGGAGCCAAGGACTATCACAAAATCACACCACACAACAAACCTCACGCAAAAAAATCAAATCACACAAGGGATTTATTGGGAAAGACAAAAGAGGGTGGCAAAACAACTGAGTGGGAGGCGAGTTTTAGAAAAGGGTTCTTGGGATTGCAAGCTCAGGGATGGATGAGTTTTCAAAACCCAGAAGTGGGCTCAGACCTTTTACTTTGCATGTATATTAAAAAATGCCCACCTTTTCCTTTCTTTCCATGTCTCAGTGGCAATTAAACTTTATGTTAGTGTGTGTTTCACAAAAAGGAAAATAGAGATTCAAGTTTCCCAAAAGTGCTTAAATTTACTGAAGGGAGGTCTTCTGATGAAAAGGAGATGATAAAAAGGGAAATTATTCTTTAACACTCCACACCACTGTGTTACATATCCCCTCCCTTGAAAGTGTCCCTAACTGGCTCCTTACTCATTTTTTTTTACTTCAATGACATAAAGCACTCCTATCTGAAGATTTAAAGCTAATAACAACAAATGATACAGGAACACGTGTAAAGTCTGTCTGTCTGTCTGTCTGTCTGTCTGTAATGTTTGTCTGTCTGGGTTACTTCATTCCCAATGATTGTATTTGACTTCATCCTTTTATCTTCAAACACTATAATTTCATCTTTCTTAACAGCTGAATAAAACTTTATGGTGACAATGTATAACATGTCCATTATCCATTTCTCAGTTGATGGACATCCAGGCTGTTCCCAGTTTCTGTCTACTGTGAATGGAGCAGCAATGCACACGGAGAAGCAGGTGTCTCTATAGGAGGAAATACTTGGGTATATGCCAAAGACTTCTGTAGCTGGATCACATGCTAGATCTGTTTCTAGATTTTTGAGGACCTTCCACACTGAAATCCATATTTATTCCTCCAGTTTGCACTATCACTGGCAGGGAATAGGTGTTTCTCTTTTCCCACATCCATACCAGGATTTGTTGTCATTTTTAAAGTCTTACTTATTCTGACTGGGGTATAAATCTCAAAGGAGTTTTAGTCTAAAAGGGGTTTAGTTCTCTGATATCTAAAACCTACTACTGAATTAGCTTCTGGGAATATGTATGTATATGTATGTGTATGTATATATATTCATATACATACAAATATAGATGTGTATATTTTGTCTCTGTGTGTGTATATATAGTATATGTGTGTGTCTGTGTGTCTATATATGTATGTGTGTTTGTGTATGTGTGTGTGTGTATTTAAAAGTTTAAAAGGAGTCACCTTATTACAGGACAACAATGACTCTATTAGAAGCATACAGAATTTTACTGAAGCATACTCCATTAGAGCTAACAGAATTTTGGACTCATCGGCAAATGAGATTTCATAGGACCCCAAAATATTATAGGCTATTTTCAATTTTCTTTGATTACCCCCCAGGACTTAACAACAAGATCCTGTTGTAGAAGTAGCCACATACTTGAGTCATAAACCTTGGAGAAATCAAGCTGCTGTTCACCTGCAAGCTTCATCTCTGTTGCGTAGCTTTCTTAGTGCTAGAAGGTGCTATACATGCTACCAGAGGAGAAAGATAAACACTGCTCACTTAGTCATAAGTCTTGTATGCTATAACAGTGATCAACCTGACAAGACATCCCATTGGTACAATAGTATCACAGATGTCATTGGAGGGAACTGACCACTTTCTGATTGTAGTTAAGGCCTGTTCCACAAATTAAAAGTCATACTTGACACTAATGCCAGGGCCTAGAACCTAAGGCTAGACCAGTCTTAGACCCTAGTGGAGAACCTACTACCATTTCTCTGCAAAATAGACATAAAGTATTAAATTGAATCTTCATGACTTATTATTATACCCATAGAACTAATACAGTAATAAATGAAAAGGGAAAAACAATATAAATATTTATGAGTAAGAAAGTTGTTGTTAGAAGTAAGAATTATAACATTATGGGCTGATAAGACTGATTAACTATTACTTGACATAAACCTAACAACTTTAGTCTTTGGAACTCACATGGTAAAAAGAGAAAATAAAAACCTGCAAGGGTATTTATGCATCATGAGAAGTGTGTGTGCATTTATTTGTGTGTGCCTTCACATATGCAAATACACCCACACACTTGCACGCATGCTGGCAGAAACACACACAGTATAATTTTAAAAGAGAACAATTGTAACAATACTTGATGAAATTTGTTGTTTTCTAATGTGGTATCTCTTAACTGTATCACAATGAATAGTTTATATAATGTATATAGTTATAACATTTCTATTTCTTGGTTGAGTGAATAGAACACAAAACATTAGTATAAAGAGGGTTGGGAAAACCGAGAGACAGGAGTTAAAACAGGAAGCTTAGGGGGGGGAAGTTTAAATATTTGTAATATTTAAAAAATATTTGTAATATTCTAAAAAGAATTTCAAGGGGAGATAGAAGACAGGAACAGAGAGAACTCACATTCTAGGGACAAGGCCTAGAGTTTCTTGGAGAAAGATCCTCCCCCAAAAGATGCTGAGTGTGCACAACCCTAGTCAAGGTCGTGAGGGGGAGACAAAACCCTAGGTACACTAGAGATAGACTGTGCTACAGCAATGAAGACAGAATACAGGTGTTACTGTAAAAGCAAGTTGGATGTAAATTCTAGAATGTGGTAAGATGGAAAGTGAGGTGGAGCTTACCTGTGTAACAACTGTCTAGTTCATGCCATCTGCTGCGGTAGCCCCTAGAGAAATGACATGAATTTACAGGGGACTCTGTGTACCGCAGTGGATTAATAGAAGAAACGAATAAGCAAGAAGGGATATTTTGAGTTTACCTTTATGGAAAGGCAGTTTGACAAGCTTGTAAGAGTTTCTCCAAGCAGAAACTCTTACAGACACATGTTTCTAGGATTGACAGCCCAAATTCTACACAACGTGTTTAGTAAATGTTGTGTAGTAAATGGAGAGAGGGAAATGACTCTTCAGTGACCTTTCTTGATTTGTGTCACTATTTCCATAGGTTTAGGTGCCTTTGTGCATTTAGTTGCATTTTTGCCTAAAAGACGCTATCTAGGATTACTACTGCAGTTCCAAGGATATTTTGAACGAAAAAAAAAAATTATCCAAAGCTGAAATACAGATGTGGATATAGACCACAACGAATGAACACACAGTCATCCATCAGCCACCACTGGATATTAAGTGTTCCTCATTAGCAAGCAGAGTACGTTTCTAGCATGTTCTACTCTTTGGGTGCCCATTCTGTTTTCTCCTTGGCTTCTTTTTGTTGTTTGCAAAGCTTTGTTTTATAGTTAAGTTGATATGTTTTTCTCTGAGAACGGGTTGGCACAAAACATATCATTTTTGGTATTAAAATAATGATCACTCAATTAAAACTGTTTAATCACAACAAGAAAATGCTTTTTTATCCTCGCCATGAGTCACACAGAGTTTCAGCAGGCAGCAGAGTCCAAACTGACCAGTCGTTAACAGCTGGCAGAAAATGGCCACCAATCCTCCAGCGATCACAAGAATCCACGGCATTGGGGTTATTTCTAAGGCACCATTTCCCCTCCCCCACTATACTCTTTGGAGGTGCAGAGATAAAAAAAAAAAAAAAAAACCTTTCTTTCAGTGGCAACTCAAAATATCCTTACTCATGATTCTGACACTAAGGCCAAGCATCTGCTGGATCTACTGTGGTAACTATGATGTCTTGTGGCAAATCCTCATTTTCAAGGTTAAATATAACCCATAGTTGGATTGTAAGACAAAAGAGGAAAAAAAGGCCAAAAGATGGTGCTGGGTTCCTGGAGCTAGAGTCACTGGTGTTTATAAACTGGTTGTGCACTGGGAATTGTACTCTGGTCCCCAGCACAAGTGCACATGCTCATACCAATGAAGCTGTCTTTTCAGCACCTTATAATTTTAAATGACACACTATTGTGCAGATTTATGGGCCACAGTGTGATAGCTGGATTCATGTATATAGAGTAGAGTGAGAAATGTGTATAGTATGCAGTGAGAAATCATTTCTGTCTCCTTAACCAGTCACTGCTTCTTTTTTGTCAGGAGCATTTGAAACTCTCCATACGTTGTATAAAATATACAATGTTTAGTTGTAGATCAATGGTTGCATGAGAACCCAATTTCCAGCTAAAAAGTGAAGTGTGTGTGCACATGCGCGTGCACACATGTGTATGAATTACTGTATATTACATGCTTTGCTATAGAATTTATCTTTTAATTTTAATCTTTGTTATAGAACTTAATCTTCCTACACTTATTTTTCTAATTTAGAAAATGTTTCTATTATACAAAGAAGTACCATTATTGGAAGTGTCTGGCATCACGAGTTTTGTAAATTTGTATTTCTTCTGTTATTTTCATCACTGTCTCACCTTTTCTTACATAAACTGTCCAAAATAAGCTTAGCATCCAGAGCTTCTTCTGACCCCAACACCACTCCAGTGATCATTTTTGAAACGTTTACTTATTGAGGCTTTGCCATTTTATATAAATCCACACTTAATTGACACTCTGTCTAGATCTGTGGCATTTTCTCTGTCAGTCCAAGAAGGATTGGGGAAATTTCTCATCTGAGTGTAGAATATGCTGTCGGATAATGATGACCTCTTTTTATGTCTTAGCAAGGAGGAAATACTAGAAAAGACATGAATCTTGTGTCTTTCTTTGTGTGTGTCAGAGGTCATCTCTCTGAAGTGCAATTGGCCCCATTAAACAGCAATTGCTTTTGAAAGTTATCACTTAAAGTGGTGTTTCATCAGTTACAACAGAACTCAACACTCATGGGGAGACCATGTCTTCTTCTGTTCTATCTTGTTTTGGATCAAGAAAGATTCTTTCTCTCAATAACATTCTACCTATGCTAATGCAATCTGACCTTTCAACTTTCAAATATTTAAATTAATGTTTAGAAGGAAGTTTTGAAAACCCCACCAACATTTTCAGTATAGAGTCCAGGTTACAACATCCTAGATCTGGAAAGAAAAGCCATATCTTATGATTCTCAAAGTGCTCTTCTACAAACATGATTTTGTCGAAATGGAATTTCTAAATTAAAATGTAACTCCCTGATAAAGATAAAATGGATGAATGAATATATCAGACTCTCCCTCCTTAGCTCATTTGTTAAAGAAAAAAAAATCAGAAGATGTAATGACTAGTTTAGAAACTACTTAAGAAATTGGTTTATGTTAGCCCTTGTAAACACAAGGATTAGGATATATTTTTATGAGAAGTCTCATCTGGGGCTATCTGTTCCCAAAGATAAAGCATACTTATATTTATATGAGACAAAACCCTGTAAGCTAACTCTGCAAATCAACAGATACTATTATTAAATCTGAAATGAACTCAGCCCATTCCCTTGAACAGTCCTGAGGGACCTTTGTCAGCACATGCTATTGAACATTATTTCTGCTCATCTCTTATCTTGTCCCATGGTTTAGAGCAGAGAAAGCATGGCCAGCCATGCCTGTGAGCCAGCCCACTGCCTGATCCATGAATGGTTTCTTATTGAAAGACAGATTTAATCTTATTCCTCAGATGCATCAAAAGTACTCATTAATAATGCAGTTCTCCTTGGCTTTGCCATTCTAGGGTTTTAAACAACCTAATTTCTTTACCTCTACCTGAAAATTTTCATAAGAAATGCTCAGTTAGACTTCTCATTTCTCTCATTCCTATATCCTAAGACTAGAAAGCCAATCCTAAGACATCTCTCTTCTATGTTTCCTTCATATTATCTTTACATTAGATGAAGTCTTCCTTATAAAGATGTCTTAAATTTGCTACTTAGAGTACCTAACTCATCTCTTTGCTTGGTCCTGTGTTTAGGAAGCAGGTGCTCACTTGGTTCTTTCCTGGGAAACTTTGACAGCTCTATATATGTTCTTAAATCATAAACTGCTGTATTTGATTAGATAGGACTTATTCTCAAGCAGTTGGAAAGATTGCTCATTACTTGCTTCACATGCATGCAGACTTGAGTTCACATTTCTGCCACACTCATAAAATCTACAGGCAAGACTAGTCAATGCCTATAACCCAAATACTGGGTGAGGACATGAGAAGTGGGAAAGGGGTATTTACTGGGCTTGCTGAATACAAAGATTGATGAACTACCCTGTTTCAGGGGAATAAAGCAGAGAGCGACAGACTAGGCATCTAATGTCCTCCTCTGGCCTGCATGTGTTTATTATGGGAATGTACACCTCATACACAGGTGTATATAGCACACAGATACTCACACACACACGCACACATAAATGAGAGAGAAATAGAGAGAGGGAAAGAGAGAGAAAGATAGAGAGTTTTGTAAATTATATTCCAAGTTTAGATTCAGTTAATGTTTGGATTTACTCAGTTACATCCTGCTACCAATCAACTCTGGTTCTTCCTTGACCTAGGCAGATAACTTACTACCATGGAAAGTAAGTAGACTAGAAATATTTGATTTGAGTCAAATAACTACACTGCAGTTTTCTTTGTGAGTTCACCCAAGTCTTCCCAGTTAATTGTTCTTGGTGTGGATCTAGGATTGGCAGTCTGCTTTCATGTAGCATTGATTGGCAGTCCACAAAGTCATAACTATTCTACTGGTCCATGAGCAAATTGCACAGGCAATGCCAGGTTGCGATGCTGTCACCTTGCTAGGCCTTGGAGAGGACTTGGTACCATATTTTCTGAGTGTCCATGCTTGCTCTTTCTTGAAAGTGCCAGTTTGACTCCTAACAGAACATTTAGATATACACAGAGAAGCAAAGAACTGCTTGAAAGACAGCTCATGACTAATGTATTACCATAATCAAGATGAACAGAAAAGAGAACACAATTTGTTAGCAACTTTTCATAAGATTCAATCAACATTTTCTCAAGAGTGACAGCACAGTACAAGACTCCCAAGACCTCTCTGCTGTTGCGCTTACTGGAGCCCGATGTTGGACACCAAACTGTTGCAGCCCGTACTGCCCATTCCGGTCCGAGGGTCAGGGTCTAGCGAGAGAGAGAGTGGGGAAAAAGGGGAAGAGACGCGAAGAATGGAGACAAGACAGAGATTCTGATCAAGTCTCGTTTATTGAAGGGAATTTTGAGCTATTTATAGGCTTTTGCCACGTGCCTTGTAGGCGCGTGAATACCACGTGCCTTGCAGGTGTTGATATGACGTAAGCCTTACAGGCGTCTATAGCGTGGACAGCACGTGCACCGCAATGCCTTGCAGGCTTGGATAGCACGTGCGCCTTATAAGCATGTATGGTGTAGATAGCACGTGGACAGCACGTGAACTGCATGCCTTGCAGGCGTGACTACCACGGGCACCTTGCAGCTGGGGCCAGTAAACAGCAACACAAAATATGTGGGATATCAGAGTGTGCTTCAGCTATCGTAGGCTATTGAAAACCAAATCTTTCGTCAGGGTATATGGTTCCAGATGGCTGCAAAGTTGATCTAGCCGCTTTCTGCTAAAGTCGGCTCCCAACACTCTGCGAAAGCATATGACCCTGAAGTATTTGTATTCACATTTACCCTGTGAATAGCTAAAGGAAGAGTAAGCACCATTTAACAAGCACTTCTTGTAACAATATTAAAAACATCTAAATGTGAAATCACACACAGGCATGATGAGCACACACAGTAATTATTTCCAAGATTTTTCTGTTTTTATTCTTTTTTTTTGAGTTAAAGAAGAAAATGTTAAGATTTCTCACATTCTTTTCAATTATATAATTCTATAGCTGTTTTGCAGACTAGCCTCCAGAACTACTTAAATATTTGCAAAAATGACTACCAGCATAGAATAAATCTACACATATATAAATACTTTGATATAACTTGTTAAATGACAAAAGAATTTGTAGTGGGAGATATTTAAATCTCCAACCCAATCAGGACCAGTCAATGAAAACATGACTCACCAATTATGAATATAATCTGTAAGCCTAGATTGGGCAGATACCCCTACACTACTCTGTACCCCTTCTATGAGACTCTTCTACCTCCTTTACCCTCGTCGTCCTCTCTCTCTTCTCTTCCCAGTCATCGTCTTCCTCCTCCATTGTCAGATAGTATGTTTTGTTAAGAAAAATTTGAGAAAGCATATGAATGTTGACAATTTAGTAAGAATGTGTCAGAATAAAAATGGCCAAGTTAGATTTTAAAACTGGCTGACATCTACCAAGTCATAAATTACTGAAGCTGTTTCACTAGGCCAAGTCGTGTTTGCTCCTATGCTAGATGGCCTTTGTCAACTTGACACAACTGAGTTACCTGGAAAGAGAGAACTTTAACTGAGAAATGTGCTTCATCAGATTGGCCTGTGCAGGATTTTCTTGATAGCTAATTTATGTAAGAGGGCAGAGCCTACTGTAGGCAATACCATCCCTAGGCAAGAGAGTCAGGGCTTTATAAGAAAGGAACCTGAATGTGAGTCTGAAAGCAAGCCAGTAAGCAGCTTTCCTCCATTTTCCCTGCTTCAGTGCTGGGCTCCAGGTACCTGCCTGAAGCTCCTGCCCTGGCTTCCCTTGATATTTTTATATATCCTGTAAATTGAAATAAACCTTTACCTCCCCCAAATTGTTTTTGTTCATATTAGTAGTTATTGCAGCAATAGAAAGCAAGTTAGAATAGGTCTCAATTACAAATTTCTACAAATCCAATTATTTTCTAGAACTTTAATTGATAATTTTTTAAAAAAAATTAGTTAAATTAAGTGCACTTAGACCTAGACCAGTGTTCCATAAGATCATTACAATTTATTTGATTCTATTTAATTCCAAGGTTATAAAGTCAAATCAGTAAAAATTGAATAAATATAAAAATTTCCTCAGTTGTATTTTTTATTTTGTTTCTTTGCTTTAATTCAATACAATATGAAAATTCTCTCAGTTGTATTATTTTTATTATTTTATTTGTTTGTTTGTTTGCTTGCTTGTGAGATGGGATTTGTCTATGTATTCCTGGCTAACTTAATATTTGTTACTCCCCTGCCTCAGCTTCCCAAGCTCTAGGGCACGCAACACCACGCCTAGCATACTTTGTTTTTCCTGAGAGAATTGCATACTCATTTGAAGAAATTTGATCAACAGGGATAGAAAACTTGAAAACATTGTTTTTCAAATATTATTAGTTTTCCTTTTTGGCAAAAAAAAAAAAAAAAAAAGAAATAAAAGACTGAAACGCATTTGAGAAAATATACAATTCAAATGATGGGTAGCTTCTCACTTATGTTTCTGTTTGTGTGAGTAAAGTACTTAGCTAGGCACACTCATGTTCCTCTAGAGTCACCTCCTAGTTTCATAGTCTGCCACTGACCCTGGGGGGCTGTCTTATATAAGTAGGTTTATGTCTGGTCAATAGGAAACTTGTCTTTGATTAATTTATTGACTTAAACAAGCTGTGGGTTCTTAGGTATACAGTCAGAGAAAACGGGTTTCTGCCCTTGCCTGAAAAATAAAATAGTGATAACCTTATTGACTAAATAGATCAACCTTTATTGACAGTATTAGTCATAGGACATCTATGTTCAGATGTCAAATGATATTAAACTTGAGAAGCTTATAAAAGTAGAGAGAAGAATGGACGTAGTTTTATTTTCTTAACTCTTTTGGGACAGTAATTGGCATATTGGCACCTTTCCTCCCTACCCTCCTCTTATGATGTGTTTATCCATGAGCTATGAATTTCTGCCAATATTTTTTTATTTCTTTTGTAGAATATGATCATATAGCAATCTGTATTTTCACAATTTAACTTAGCATCTGGCAAAGAGATGGTCAATATATGTTTATCAAAGTGGTTTGGCTCCTTTAGGTTTATCTGGGTAGAAATCACACAGAAGCAAGTAGCAGATCCTTTAATGGTAACAGCCCCAGAGGCTCACACGCTGAGCATCCAAAACAAGAAGCTTTAAGAGCTAAGTCTTGAGAATTAGAGGCTTATGACTCTTAAGCTTTCAAGCCAGAGGCTAATTGCTATAAGTGCGGGCGGTTATTGCCCTAGGCTCAGTATGCCAACACTTAGTGGCTAGAGCATAGCTTCTAAATGTTGAGGGTAGAGTCCAAGCCTATCCTCTGCGGTTCTTCCATGGACTCCTCTACTGACAGGGGTGTGAAGTGTTTGTAACAGCAGCTCCCATCCTTGGCTCTGCACAGGTTCTCTTCTTCCCTCCAATCTCTCACCTTCTCGATGCTTCTACTTTCTGCCCAGTCTAAGGTTCTGCTCCCAGCCCTTCCCTGGAGCTCCTCAGCTATCTCTTAGTGTTATCTAAAAAAAAACAGATACCAAAGTTTGACAAGGCAACTTTGCTATGGCATACATCATATAAAATAAGCCAACTACTTTGACTGTATGTCTCAGTGAGTGTTGAAGAATGCATATCTGAGTGTAACCACCATTCCAGTCAAGACCAAAAAGTGTCAGTCTTCTGTAACATTCCTTTGCAATTAGCCCTGGCCTTAGTCTACCCCTGATATACTACTGTTGGTCACTGTATGTCTTAGTCAGAGTTTCTATTCCTGCACAAAATATCATGACCAAGAAGCAAGTTGGGGAGGAAAAGGTCTATTTAGCTTACACTTCCACATTGCTGTTCATCACCAAAGGAAGTCAGGACAGGAACTCACACAGGACAGGAACTTGGAGGCAGGAGCTGATGCAGAGGCCATGGAGTGGTACTGCTTCCCACGGCTTGCTCAGCTTGCTTTCTTATAAAATCCAGGACTAGCAGCCCAGGGATGGTATTGCCCACAATGGTCCCTCCAACTTTTGATCACTAATTAGGAAAATGCCTTACAGCTGGTTCTCATGAAGGCATTTCCTCAAAGGAGGCTCCTTTCTCTGTGATAACTTCAGCTTGTGTCAAGTTGACACACAAAACCAGTAAATACACTGTAACATAATTTACTCCTTCTGGAATTTCACGTACATAGAATTGTGAGTACGTATTTTTCTTCATGTTTAGCTTCTTTCATTTAGTGAAACATTTAAGAGATCTGCTTAAATCCTTGCACATATCCACAGTTCAATTTTTTGCTTTGGTTTGTTTCAACTTCCTAACATTATTCTACCACATAAACAAACCCATTTTTTTTGTCCATTATCTTATTGATGTATGTGTGGAAATCCTGTTGTTTTGCAGGGGCTAACATGATAAAGTTGCCATGATCCTTTGCATAGCAAGTCTTTGTATAGACATGTTGGTATTTCTCTTGGCGAATGCCACAAAATATAATGATGAAGCCACAGAGTAAGGGTGCATTCATGATTATAGGATGCTAATGCTACAGGATTTCCACAGTTCTCTCTCTGTCTTACTTTTCCTAGAACACACTACAAGGACTAATTCCTTGGTACACTTGATATGCCCGATGCTTCTAAAATCTAATCTGCCAGTGAGCATTCTGTGACTTCCGTTTCCTTCTGCTGATAAACACTACTTCTGACCTGATTTGCGTAGGCACATCTGGTATGTGTATGTCTTCTATTGGGAGAATTTTATTCAGATACTTTTGCTCGCATAGATATCTAAGCATTCTCTCCATATTATAGATATAAAACAACGTTTGTAAAATGTACTAGAAATATTTTATCCATTCTGAAATTTGACTTTTCAGTTTTATAATAGATCCTTTCCTTATAACAATGCTTTACATTGATACTATCCTATTTTCCCATTTCCCCTCTTCTATTTTATAGACTGTTGATGGATACAAAAGTTAATTCATCCATGCCTACTGCTAGAAAATTGCAATTACTCAAGTGACTTTTTCTACAGAACAATAACAGTATGACTTGCCCTCTAAGAGGTGACCACAGTGAAGCTCTTCATCATCTAGTTTCTAGATATTGTAACAGCCCCAAACTCTGACATCTAAATAGGAAGAATTCTAGACCCTCGGGGTTCGGGAGGAAATGACATGATGTTCTCTCCATCTCTACACTGAATAAAGATTTTGCAGTCAGGCCACTTTTCTAACACAGCATGCTTTTTTATTCCCGGCAGCATTATGGCATAATTCATGTGGATGTTAGACCAGGAGAGGAAATGAGAAAGTTCTCACCAATTTTTCATTCACAGGACACCTGCCCAAGTTGCACAGCTTGACAGCTGAACATCTCCAGTCTGCACATCACTCTCTCTCAAATGGAGTCAGGCCTCCAGAGCAGCTG
This sequence comes from Arvicanthis niloticus, assembly GCF_011762505.2. NCBI lineage: Eukaryota > Metazoa > Chordata > Mammalia > Rodentia > Muridae > Arvicanthis > Arvicanthis niloticus. The sequence continues at coordinate 19,028,691 of NC_047671.1, forward strand.
AAGTGGCCCCATGGGGTCAGAATGAGATCTTTGTAATCGGGCAAAATTAGGTATGCATGCTGGATTGGCAATTTGGGCAAGTCGCTTAAGTATCCGGAGCCACTGTCTCCCTTGAAAGTAGAACTCAAAGCCTGGGTTACACGTTTTATTTTGTGAGCTCTAAGTAACAACCTTTTTTCCTCTTATTGACTGGTGATACCAAATTGAGGAAGAGATTCTTTTTTCTATGCTTCAGTTTTATTAACAGGAGAAAGAGGGACATGACATTGATGGAAAATGAAGATAAAAAATTGGTCTTTGTTTTAATAAATCCCACTTAGGCTTTTTCAGTAATAGCCACCATCTATCACATTTTATCTTTTTGGTCATGTATATGAGATTAAGGACCTTGATATACAAACATTAGAGACACATGATGTCATAATTACTTTCAAAGGTAAGACCAACACTTACTAACAGAGTTCATGATATCCGATGGGACCATATAAAATCTTCAATGAGTGATTCCAAATTTAAACAATGCATGTAAAGCTATAGTAATAAGACTAACCTATTTTCTCCTGTAAGTGCCAAATCTGTCCTGGCCTCCACCTCACTTCCCCACCCTGGTCCTGAAGCCTAAGTGCACTCCATTCCGTAGTATTTCTTGATGCTTTTGTAGGCAAAGATTTATCTATATGTTCCCCTCTTTTTGTGACATAAACGTATGTTATGGATACCTCTTAAGTATCTACTAGCTTTAAAAATATACACATACGAAGTAGCAGATGAGCTATAAAGATCCCAGAATAAAATTCTAAGAAATTTTCGACAGTATGCAATATGCTGCTCGGCCGAGCTGCGCAAGCAGCAGCTTTGATGAAAACTGGTCTACCTCCTGGATTCATGGCTTGATTCTTGAACCCACAGGCAGAAGGTGACAGTAAATTCAAACTCAAACTACAGCTTTTGAAGACTTTTTCTAGAGTTTAACTACTTGCAAAAACATGCACAGGGAATTCTGACATTCTTCCTTCTGGCAAAATCAGTCTTCGGAGGTTGGGGCTTAGCTGAAAGGCTTCTGCTGCAAAGGAAAGTGCATCCCAGTATCAAAGGGGGATGCTACTCTCTTCATTGGAGAGCAAGCACTTTCATATCCAAAACTTGAAAGGAAAAATGCAAAGCTTGAAAAAAAAAAGAACCCAAGGCAGTCTTTTTGTTTGTTCTGATTGTTGTTGTTGGGGGGGGGGAGAGGGAGGGATTAGTAGAAAACACTTCTATTGCTTGCGAAAAGGAATTAATTGTAACTGGAGGAAGATGGGTGCCTCTTTGAGCATCGTCTCCCTAGACACTTACATGAGAAGCCTTAATGTCGGGAACAGTGTTGCAGTTACTATCATAAATGCAGTCTATCTCTTTGCTAGAGTGTCTGGACGTAATTCCATCCTCTGATTTGATGTGAGTCCAAAAGTCTATGTATATATAATTACTTACATCTACAAGGTAAAAAGGAGAAGGAATCTGGGATCTGTGATATAAATATTAGGTACAAGGTCACTTAAATAGTCCATGTTTTCAGTAAGAATTAACGTGCTGTTTGTACAACAGATTTATTCCCATCCAGATATTTTTGCTTCTGCCGCTAAATTTATTTGCATCTCTTGAGTACAAAGCAAGGAGTCTGATGAACAGGTGTCCTGGAGACAGCTGAATGGTGGGTGTAAGGCAGTCTGGCTCCCACATTTTCTGTGTTGCTAGAGGGTGACAGAGAACACAGCAAATCCTGGGAACCAAACCATAGGGAGAAGCCTGCCAGCTTGATCATCAAGACCAAAGACTTTCCGGTTGTGAAACATTTGAAAGCCTCTATAGATGTTGGCAGTGTACCAGGATGATAGTATAGGTCTATCTCCTAAAACGGATGCTCTGCAGCACTGTAAAATTGGCATCTATGTCCTCGTGTAATGCTTAGGGCCAGCTTTACACAGGGGGATCGGACCACAGTATACTTGGAAAAGACACAGGAGCTACCTATCCTCAAAAATGGGCTTTATAATTAGGATTGGTAAATTCAACAGAAGATAACCCCTTTCTGGTCCTGCGGTCTCCATCAGGCAAGGACTTCAAGCTTATTGTTTATGTCTGTGACTGTGTATCTGATCCCAAATGCATATTACCATGTAGCAGTCGGGTACCACATTGTTGAGTTCTTATGATTTCAATTACTTTTCGCTTCTGCATCTCTCAAGCTTTGCCTCCCCTATATTTGAGACATTACAAAATATGCTTGGGTTTTAGAGACAATGCTAGTTATTAGACTGTGAAATCAGAATTTCCAGTTTGAGCATTTTGTATGGTTTTTATTGAAGCTTTCTCCGTGACTGATCTAATCCTATTTAAAATTATAATATTGTTTTGTATCCACAAAATCATCTGAGCCCTCCAAAGGATTACCATATTTCCTGAGAGGATTATGTAATTAAAAATATAAACACAGAAGGGTTATCTTGAGAGTCTTCTGAAAGTCTGAAGGAGGAATCAGTGAATTTGATGAACTGAGTTTTTCTCACAAGCCTTACTCTGCCCTGCAACACACTTTGGGGTTCACTGTAGTGAATGTCACAGGCAATTTCTTCTTAACAAAATGAAAATTTTCTAAGTGAACAGGCTTAAGTTTAAGTCGATTTAAGGCCCTCTCTAAAAGAATATGGTCCTTGAGTGGGCAGGGAAAAGCAGCAATTGCATGTCTTCTTACAATATGACCTAAAACAAAGTCCTCAGACTGTGGGAAACAGAAGAAAGCCAGAGTTCTAGACTCAGCTTAAAGTCTTTGAGATTGAAGCTCTGGCTTTGATTTTTTATTTTTATTTTTTTAATGAGTATAGGAAGGGGCTGGAACAATGGCTCTGTTAAAAAAAAAAAAAAAAAAAAAAAAAAAAAAAAAAAAAAAAAAAAAAAAAAAAAACATTTGGGTACTTTCTAAAGGACCTGGGTTCAATCCCAGAACCTACCTGACAGCTCACAACCATCTGTAACTTCAGTACTAGAGGATTAGACATCTACTTCTAGCCTTCCATGGGCACAGAATACATGTGCTGCACAGACATACAGAAGGAAAACTACCCATTTGCATATAAGAAAAATGAAAGAAAAATTAAACCCGTGTGTACAGATGTACAGTCACACAAGTTTGAATATGGGGACCAGAGGACAACTCTGGGTGTCATCCTCAGGAATAACATTTATTTATTTATCTCCTTTGAGACAGGGTTTCTCACTGCCTGGAGGTCACTAATTAGCCTAGACTGGCTAGTCAAATGGTCCCAGGAATCTCCTGTCTCCCTCACTGCTGGGATTACATGTGTGTATCATCAAGTTTTTCTAACATGTGCTATGGGGTCAGACACAGACCACATCCTCTTACTTGCCAGGCACATGCTTTGGGGATGGAGCCATCACTTCCAGGCAGATAATGCCTCCCAAGTGATTCTGACACAAGAGGGCAGAGCAGGCCCAGCAGCTCAACTTCACCCCGAGTGTCTAGTCCCAAACAGAGCTTAAGAATTCCTCCCAGCTTGAGTTCTCAATCTCCCTTCCAGTCTCTAAGACTTGCCAGAGCATGGTCAGCTAGAGGGGCTTTGGTTTTTGTACCCTAACTCCTTATAACATGTGCTGCTAGCTGCGAGGTCATGGTCTTGAGTCACCCTTCTACTGAGACACACCATCAGAGTCTGCAAAGAATGCCACCAAAGCACTGTTTCCCATCTTGAAATAACAGCAAAGAAGGAAAAGTCATGTTTCATTTCTAAAAGGAACATGTTCCATATGAAAAACTGAACAGGGCACTATGTAAGTAAGAGCACGAGAGCATTGAAAGATAGCTAAATTCATCAGTGATCCCCTGTGTGTAAGAAGTGACGATACAGAAGAAAGAAACATGTTCTTCCACATATTCAGAATGCTACATAGAAGCACTATAAAATACCAGCTTTCCCAGACTCGAAACACTCAAAATACTAGCTGTATCTTACAGCTAACTAATACTTCTCATTAATTTTACTCTGATTGCTTTTGCACTTTTAAAGATTCCAGTTTTTTGTCTTGCTTTGTTTTTTTTTTCCTTTTTTGTTGGATATTTTATTTATTTACATTTTAGATGTCATCCTCTTTCCCCATTTCCCCTCCTTAGAACCTCCCCATTCCATCCTCCCTTCTCCTTTTTGCTTTTATACCATTCTAGTTTCATGCAAGTATTAAGGTCAGTTCTAGGTTGGGGGACTAGCAATACAATAGATGCAAATAGTCAAGGAACAAGCAAAACAATAAACACAAATAGTCAAAGAACAAGCAAAACAATAAACAAAATTCTGTGAACAATCCCATGGTCACTGTTTCTAAGGGCTTATCAGGATGACCAAAATATCTGAGCCAACTTTCCTGTCCTAGCCCAAAGGCATTCTCATGTCTAGTTTTTAAAATGTGTATCTACAAGTTCTTAAGGAAATGATTCTCAAATCTCTGATAATTTTCATTTGAGGTTTCGTTTAAAGAATGTTTTTCTTTCCACATAGCCATGTCTGAGTTAAAAAGGCAAATGTGTCCAGTTACATTTACACATAATGGAAGGTCAGATTTTTGTCCACTTTCCAGTCTAGCATGGCTACCCCTTCAAATACTCCTTCAATTGTTAGTTAGCAGAATGAACGTTATAGTAACCCAACTATGACATGGAACATCCTATTTACTTTTTACTATGTGACTGCAGAGCTTTCTTTTCTACCTTTAGGACCCTTCATGTGTTTTGTCTGGGCTGGGACTGAAGGATAACGTGCTAACTTTACTTGAGTTTTTAATGTTTAACCTGTTCCAATGGTAGTGGATGATTAAACGGGACCGCGACCTTCCTTATTCTTTTCCTCCTCTGTTTTCACTGACAGAGCATCTACTCACCTGCAGGGTACATGGTTAGCAGTTAAAAAACAAAAGCACATAAAACATACCCTTTGACAGATCCCTCGATTTAATAACCTAATTGAAGAGACAGAGACACAGCAAACACAATGGAAAGTTATAAGTATGGTGGAAGCAAGGCATGCTGGGTACAGTAGGGGACTTTGTAATTCAATAATGTCTCATTGAGTGCCAGGCTCTGTCTAGCTACTAAAGACACATGTATGTTCATTGAATTCAAGGAATTCATGGTTTTTTAATTTAATTTAATTTAATTTTATATTTTATTTACATTTCAGATGCCATCCCCTTTCCCCATTTCCCCTCCCTAGAAAACCCCTATCCCATGCCCCCTTTTCCTTTTTGCTTTTATACAATTTTTTTAAATGTTAGTCAAAGGCTTTATAAGTTTGGTAATGCTCAATCAGAAGTATAACCCAATACCCAACCTAGATATATATACTATCTTTGACTGGTGGAGACACGTGAACATCTGCCTCCATGCACCCCCCTTCTCTCTCTTTCTCTCTCTCATCACCTTGCTTCTCCTCTCCTTCATCTTCTCCTCTTCTTACTCCATCTCTTCCTCTTGGTACTCCTTCCCCCTTAGCTCAAGGAATTCATGTTATAAAGTGAAGTGAGGATTGATTAACTATAATACAGCATGGTAAGTAGAGTAACAGGAAATGCATAGGATATTCTGAAAGCACGGAAGATCCTGGGAATAAGGAAATTCCAGATAGTTTCCTGGGAAAAGATGTAACAGAAATGTATCATGAGTGATGAGCAGGAGGTAGCCAAACAAAAAGGTCAAAGGCAAAAGTTACAAGAAAAGTTGAAAAAGTACTAGAAGAAGCACAAACCTTTGAGACAATTAAGCCTCCGTCAGAGGCTGGAGACAGTTCTGAGTGGAGAAGATCATGGGCAAGTAGGAGCACAGTAGAGACAACTCTAGGCCATCGAACAAGTTTTATGTGTGTGTGTGTGTGTGTGTGTGTGTGTGTGTGTGTGTGTGTTGGGGGGTGCTGTTTAAAGCAAATACCTGGCACTCAACAGCTCTGGCTGTTGTACACATAATAAAGCCAGTCTGAAGAAAGCAATAGGAGAGAAAGATAAAAGAAGACAAGTCAATGATGAAGTAAAAGAAGGAAAAAGAGAAGCCACAGTCCTGGCTTGGGTTGCTGGGTTTGCAGGTGGTTCTTGTAACTGGGACTGTGGAGTAAAGGATGGATGAGGTGATAAGGATGTTTCAGATCCATTGAGTGTGAGTTGTCTATGCCACTCCTGGGGGAACTTGTCACAGACAATTAGAAACTTGGACATGCAAAGGGGTCTAGGAAAGTTACTAGATTTGAGAGTCTCAGGACTAGAGAACATCAGGGGGAAAAAAAAGGACTCTGTTAAATTTAAGCGTCATCAGGATATATGAGTATAGTCATAGACCCCAGACATAAGGTTCAATGAGATGTGTGTTGTGGGACCAGAAATCTATATATGGATAATATTTCTCTCAAATCATATAAGTTATGATTGATAACATGCTTAAATCTACCCAGGTGCTATAGAAACATGCAAAAGAAAGAGGCATAGGAGAAAGATTAATAGAGAGCTGAACATACATTTATTAGACTGTGAGAAAGCAGCCAAGGAAATGGCAGAGAATCCTAGGGAATGTGAGCTCTGGATACGGCTTCCGAAATGGCTATGTATCTAATGACCACTTTTCTGGGGCTGCAGAGCAACAGTTTGCACTGGTTGAGGGCTCCTCGGTGGCTCATGTTCTTGGATCCAATTTGAGAAGTTAGGAGAAGGACAGAGCTCTTTCAGTCAAGGACGTTTATATTGGCTGCAGCACTTCAATTTGCCACTTCACAATATTCTAGCAGGGACCTTTTTGTACTAGCTTCAAGTGTAAATTGAAACAGTGGGAAACCTAGCGAGTGGCTGGACAGGAGCCTAGGTGGATTTAGACTTGGGGACTCAGACTTGAACTGTGGTTGCTCACTAGAATCATGTCATCTGGGAGGCCATGAGGGAGGCCCACCCTCAAGACATTACAGCATAACTGCGGTATCTGGGGCCCAGGCTTGCCTACGTTTTAATAGTCCCTTGGGTGTCTTTTACTGTGCAGACAAAATTGAGATCCTGGTTATAAAGTAAGAAAATGTCTGTTTTGCCAAAGCCAAGTCACATCGAGGAAATCAAATTAAAGAATAGTGAATGTGTTTAGCCATGTGGTCACGTGCTGTGGGGGCAATGGGGGATGAACGAGCAAAGTCCCAGGAAAGCAGCAAGAAAAAAGATTAGTGTTTTTCTTTTGAGACTATAATTAAAATTCTCCCTTCCCTTTCATCTCTCTAAGCACTTCTGATATATCCCCTCGCTCTTTTTCAAATTCATGGCCTCCTCTATATCAATTGTTATATTGCATGCATATGTCTATATCTGTGTATGTATATACATACACACACACACACACACACACACACACACACACACACACACACACACACACACACACTAGACACCAGTTGGTGTACTCTTCCACTGAGGAAGAACATGTCTCCTGTTCCCAGCTTTTCTTGGTTACTACAGTTCTTTGTGTAGGATAGAGTTCAGGCCTAGTGAGCTTCAACCATTGGTGTTTCCCTTGTTCAGATGACACTTGGCAGACATGTTGGTGAGACTTTATGGCAAGATCCTCTGATTCACAGGCTGTTATAATCTTTCTGCCCCTTCTTGTGAAATGCCCCCTGAGTCTTAGAAGTGGGACTGTTTTGTTGATATATTCATTGGAACCAAACTCCATAGCAGTGTATTTTTATGGGTCATGCTTTCCTGTAGTTGTCTCCTTCTTTTGTAAAGAGAAAATGTCCCCTTGATGAGGGGTGAATACTACTTTTATCTGTGGGCATACAGCAAATGTTTATAGATTTTTTTTTAAGGGATTGTATTGGTTTTGTAATTAGTGGTTGTAGATTATCTTTCAATAATCATGATTTCACTAGCACTGACTATTAATTAGATTGCCAGTACCAAGCATGGTTTCCCTCTTAAGTCCAATTAGAGAAATGTTGTTTACAACCAAGGTATGTGTGCCATACTGCACCCTTTATCCTGCTCTGCCAGTTGTTGGTGAAATTCATAGGCATCACCACTGGGTAGGACTGTTGCTTTTCTTTGGAAGCTTGCGTGATGCCTTCTGGTGCTGTGAAGCTAGTCTAGGGAGGGGACATTCAGGCCAGTTTCAGCTCAGGGGTTTCAGGGTCCTGTTTTTCTTTGTTGTTTTTAATCATCAAAGAAGCCTGTGGCACGGTAAGCATCTGAGTAAAAGAGTAGGCAGTATAAAAGTCTCTGTCAGCCTTCAGGCAGCAAAGAAGACTGGGAACATCCTGGGAATGCAGCAGAGACAGAATCTACATAGAGCAGTCTGGTGCTCTCACCCCAGCTCCACATGGATGAACCATGGCAGCTCTGGACTTAACATTCACCTACCTTAGGGTTTCTGTCTTTTTTTTCTGTTTTCTGTGTGTTTTATCTTCTTCTCTGTTTTTAGTTGGTTTTTATCTTTCTATACACTCTCAAGACTTAAATTTCTATATACTCCAAGGTTTCTAAACACTTATCCTTACTAAATGTTCTACTTTGGGCATAATATTAAAATTCCTTTAGTCTTCCTTCCTCATCATCTGTGTATATGTTTGTAGAGAGACTTAAATTAGGTAATGTACATAAGACATTTATCCTAGTGCTAATAAGTCGTTGGAAAAATTAGCATTATGTTTTAGGAAACGAGGAAGCAAACCTAGGATCTTGTACATGTTTGGGAAGGGTTATACAACTGACTATATTATTCCCAGATTCGATGTAATACTTATAATAAATTCATTAATTATTTAGCATTTATTTTTACGTAGATTTGTACCTAACAAAATATGCCTGTTAAATAAGCTATCATAATGCATCCAATGATTCAATGTAATGTACAGTTTTTTTAAAAGACATAAAATAGTGCAGTTTTAGCCAATTCTTTGAAACTTTTTTTAAGAGGGCTGACATTTTATTAAAGATGTTGGTTCTAACACCTTTTTCCCCCTTTTTAAAATTGGTTATAATATTTACATTTCAAATTTTATCCCCTTATCCCATCCCCCCTCCTTGTGCTTCTGTGAGGGTGTGATTTTCTTGTTTCTATGATGCTGTTTCCATTAACATAAACTGCCTCCTAAATTTCTAAATCCTTCCATTTGTGTTACTAAATCCCCTTTTTTCTTTTCTTTTTCTTTCTTTTTTTTTTTTTTACATTTTTTCATCTTTTTTTTAAAAATTGGGTACTATATTAACATTCAGATTTTATCCCCTTACCCCACTTCCTCCCACCACCCAGAAACCTCCTATCCCATCCCCCTCCTCATGCTTCTATGAGGCTGTGCCCCCACCTAACCCCCAGCCCCACTACCCCCTCCCTACCATCACATCACCCCCCCACTCTGTGTTTGTTTTTCATGGGACCAAGAATCTTCTCTCCCACCTATGCCCGACAAGGCCATCCTCTCCTACATATACCACTGGAGTCATGGGTTCCTCCCTATGTGCTCCCAGGCTGGTGGTTTAGACCCTGGGGAGCTCTGGTTGTTTGGTATTGTTGCTTTCCTTCTGGGGTCACAAATCCTTTCTGTTCCTTCAGTCTTCTCTCTAATTTCTCCATTGGGAAACCCTTGATCATATCAGTGGTTAGCTGTGAGCATCATCCTCTGAATATGTCAGTCTCTGGCAGACCTCTAAGGAGACAGCTATATCATGTTCTTGACAGCATGCACTTCCAGCCATCCACATCAGTGTCTAGCTTAGGTGACTGTACATGGGATGGATACCCAGGTGGAATGGTATCCAGATGGCCCCTCCTTCAGTTTCTGTCCCATGTTTTGTTTCCATATTTGCTCCCTTGAGTATTTTTGTTACTCACTAAGTAGAACTGAGGCATCCCCTCTTGGTCCTCCTTCTTCATGAGCTTCATGTGGTCTGTGGGTTGAGTCTTCGCTATTCCAAGCTTTTGGGCTAACATCCGCTTAACAATGAGTAAATACCATGTGTGTTCTTTTATGTTTGGGTTAACTCACTCAGGATGATAATTTCTAGATCCATCCATTTACCTAAAAATTTCTCGAATTCATTATTTTTAACAGCTGAGTAATACTCCATTGTGTAAATGTACCACATTTTTTGTATCCATTCCTCTGTTGAGGGACATCTTGGTTCTTTCCAGCTTCTGGCTATTATAAATAAGGCTGCTATGAACATAGTGGAGCATATGTCCTTGTTATATGTTGAAGCATCTTCTGGGTATATGCCCAGGAGTGGTATAGCTGAATCCTCAGGTAATGCTATGTCCAGTTTTCTGAGGAACCACCAGACTGATTTCCAGAGTGGTTGTACCAGCTTGCAATCCCACCAACAATGGAGGAGTGTTCCTCTTTCTCCGCATCCTCGCCAGCATCTGCTGTCACCTGAGTTTTTGATCTTAGCCATTCTGACTGGTGTGAGGTGGTATCTCAGGGTTGTTTTGATTTGCGGTTCCCTGATGACTAAGGATGTTGAGCATTTCTTAAGGTGCTTCTCAGCCATTCAAGTTTCCTCTGTTGAGAATTCTTTGTTTAGCTCTGTACCCCATTTTTAATAGGGTTATTTGGTTGTCTGAAGTATAATTTCTTGAGTTCTTTGTATATCTTGGATATTAGCTCTCTATCGGATGTAGGATTGGTAATGATCTTCTCCCAGTCTGTTGGTTGCTGTTTTGTCATATTGACAGTGTCCTTTGCCTTACAGAAGCTTTGCAATTTTATGAGGTCCCATTTGTCAATTCTTGATCTTAGAGCATAAGCCATTGGTGTTCTGTTCAGGAACTTTCCCCCTGTGCCTAGGTATTCGAGGGTCTTCCCAACCTTCTCTTCTATTAGTTTCAGTGTATCTGGTTTTAAGTGAAGGTCTTTTATCCACTTGGATTTGAGCTTTGTACAAGGAGATAAGAATGGATTTATTTGCATCCTTCTACATGCTGACTTCCAGTTGAACCAACACCATTTGCGGAAAATGCTGTACTTTTTCCACTGGATGGTTTTAGCACCTTTGTCAAAGATCAAATGGTCATAGATGTGTGGGCTCATTTCTGGATCTTCAATTCTATTCCATTGATCTTCCTGCCTGTCTCTGTACCAATACCATGCAGTTTTTATTATTATTGCCCTGTAGTACAGTTTGAGGTCAGGGACAGTGATTCCCCCAGAAGTTCTTTTATTGTTGAGAATAGTTTTCGCTATCCTGGGTTTTTTGCTATTCCAAACAAATTTGCAAATTGCTCTTTCTATCTCTATGAAGAATTGATTTGGAATTTTGATGGGGATTGCATTGAATCTATAGATTGCTTTTGGCAAGATGGCCATTTTTACTAAATTAATCCTGCCAATCCAGGAGCATGGGAGATCTTTCTATCTTCTGAGATCTTCTTCTATTTCTTTCTTCAGAGACTTGAAGTTCTTGTCATACAGATCTTTCACTTGCTTAGTTAGATTCACTCCAAGATATTTTATATTGTTTGTAACTATTGTGAAGGGTGTCATTTCCCTAATTTCTTTCTCAGCCTGTTTATCTTTTGAGTATAGGAAGGCTACTGATTTGTTTGAGTTGATTTTATATCCAGCCACTTTACTGAAGTTGTTTATCAGGTTTAGGAGTTCTCTGGTGGAAGTTTTAGGGTCACTTAAGTATACTATCATATCATCTGCAAATAGTGAAATATTGACTTCTTCCTTTCCTATTTGTATCCCTTTGACTTCCTTTTGTTGTCTAATTGCTCTAGCTAGGACTTCCAGTACTATATTGAATAGGTAGGGTGAGAGTGGGCAGCCTTGTCTAGTCCCTGATCTTAGTGGGATTGCTTCAAGTTTCTCTCCATTTAGTTTGATGTTGGCTACTGGTTTGCTGTATATTGCTTTTATTATGTTTAGGTATGGGCCTTGAATTCCTGATCTTTCTAAGACTTTTAACATGAAGGGATGTTGTATTTTGTCAAATGCTTTCTCAGCATCTAGTGGGATGATTATGTGGTTTTTTTCTTTGAGTTTATTTATGTAGTGGATTACATTGATGGATTTCCGAATATCGAACCATCCCTGCATTCCTGGGATAAAGCCTACTTGATCATGATGGATGATTGTTTTGATGTGTTCTTGGATTCGGTTTTCGAGAATTTTATTGAATATTTTGCATCAATATTCATAAGAGAGATTGGTCTGTAGTTCTCTTTCTTTGTTGGGTCTTTGTGAGGCTTAGGTACGAGCGTAATTGTAGCTTCATAGAACGAACTGGGTATTGTTGCTTCTGTTTCTATTCTGTGGAATAGTTTGAAGAGAATTGTTATTTGGTCTTCCTGGAAGTCTGATAGAATTCTGCACTAAAATCATCTGACCCCGGACTTTTTTTGGTGGGGAGATTTTTAATGACTGCTTCTATTTTTTTAGATGTTATGCAACTGTTTAGATGGTTTATCTGCTCCTCGTTTAACTTTGGTACCTGGTATCTATCTAGAAAATTGTCCATTTCATCCAGATTTTCCAATTTCGTTGAGTATAGGCTGTTGTAGTAGGATCTGATGATTTTTTTTTAATTTCCTCTGTTTCTGTTGTTATGTTTCCCTTTTCAGTTCTGATTTTATTAATTTGAGTACTGTTTCTGCACCCTTTGGTTAGTCTGGCTATGGGTTTGTTTATCTTGTTGATTTTCTCAAAGAACCAGCTCCTGGTTTTGTTGATATTTTGTATAGTTCTTTCTGTTTCAACTTGGTTGATTTCAGCCCTGAGTTTAATTATTTCCTGCTGTCTACTCCTCTTGGGTATATTAGCTTCTTTTTGTTCTAACGCTTTCAAGTGTGCTGTCAAGTTGTTAATGTATGCTTTTTCCATTTTCTTTTTGTGGGCACTTAGAGCTATGAGTTTTCCTCTTAGTACTGCTTTCATGGAGTCCCACAGGTTTTGATATGATGTGTCCTCATTTTCATTAAATTCTAAAAAGTCTTTAATTTCTTTCTTTATTTCTTCCTTGACCAAGTTATCATTGAGTAGAGCATTGTTCAGTTTCCACGTGTATGTGGGCTTTCCGTTGTTTTTTTCCATATCAAAGACTAGTCTTAGTCCATGGTGGTCTGATAGGGTACAAGGGATTATTTCAATCTTTTTGTATCTGTTGAGGGCTGTTTTGTGATCAATTATATGGTCTATTTTGGAGAAGGTACCATAAGGTGCTGAGAAGAAGGTATATTCTTTTGTTTTAGGATGACATGTTCTATAGATGTCAGTTAAGTCCAATTGGTTCATAACTACTGTTAGTTTCATTGTGTCTCGGTTTAGTTTCTGTTTCCATGATCTGTCCATAGCTGAGAGTGGGGTGTTGAAATCTCCCACTATTATTGTGTAGAGTGCAATGTATGCTTTAAGCTTTAGTAAAGTTTCTTTTATGTATGTGGGTGCCCTTGCATTTGGGGCATAGATGTTGAGAATTGCGAGTTCCTCTTGGTACATTTTTCCTTTGATGAATATGAAGTGTCCTTCTTTATATTTTTTATTACTTTTGGTTGAAAAACAATTTTATTTGATATGAGAATGGCTACTCCAGCTTGTTTCTTGGGACCATTTACTTGGAAGATTGTTTTCCAACCTTTTACTCTGAGGTAGTATCTGTCTTTGTCACAGAGGTGCATTTCCTGTATGCAGCAGAATGTTGGGTCCTGTTTATGTATTCAGTCTGATAGTCTGCGTCTTTTTATTGGTGAATTGAGTCCATTGATATTAAGAGATATTAAGAAAAAATGATTGTTGCTTCCTGTTATTTTTGTTATTAGAGGTAGAATTATTTTTGTGTATTATTCTTCTTTTGGGGTTGTTGGAAGACTACTTTCTTGCTGTTTCTTGGTTTTAGTTTCCCTCCTTGTGTTGGAGTTTTTTCCATCCATTATTCTTTGAAGTGCTGGATTTGTGGGAAGATATTGTGTAAATTTGGTTTTGTCATGGAATATCTTGGTTTCTCCATCAATAGTGATTGAGAGTTTTGCTGGGTATAGTAGTCTGGGCTGGCATTTGTGATCTCTTAAGGTCTGTATAATATCAGTCCAGGATCTTCTGGCTTTTATAGTCTCTGGTGAGAAATCTGGTGTAATTCTTATAGGTCTGCTTTTATATATTACTTTGCCTTTTTCCCTTACTGCTTTTAGTATCTTCTCTTTGTTTTGTATATTTGATGCTTTGATTATTATGTGACGGGAGGTATTTCTTTTTTGGTCTAGTCTATTTGGGGTTCTGTAGGCTTCTTGTATATTTAAGGACATCTCTTTCTTTAGGTTAGGGAAGTTTTCATCTATAATTTTGTTGAAGATATTTATTGGCCCTTTAAGTTGGGAGCCTTCACCCTCATCTATACCTATTATCCTTAGGTCTGGTCTTCTCATTGTGTTCTGGATTTCCTGGATGTTTTGTGTTAGGAGCTTTTTGCATTTCGAATTTTCTTTGACCATTGTGTTTATGTTTTCCATGATATCTTCTGCGCATGAGATTCTCTCTTCTATCTCTTGTATTCTGTTGGTGATGCTTGTGACTATGACTCCTGATCTTTTTTCTAGGTTTTCTATCTCCAGGTTAGTCTCTTTTTGAGATTTCTTTATTGTTTCTACTTCCATTTTTAGATCTTGGATGGTTTTGTGTAATTCCTTCACCTGTTTGGTTGTTTTTTCTTGCATTTCTTTAAGGGCTTCTACCTGTTTACCTGCGTTCTCCTCAAATTCTTTGAGAGTGTTGTTTATGTCCTTTTTAAAGTTCTCTATCGTCATCATGAGAAGTGATTTTAATTCTGAGTCCTGCTTTTCCGGTGTGATGTGGTGTTCAGGACTTGCTATGGTGGGGGAACTGGGTTCTGGTGATGTCAAGTAGCTTTGGTTTCTGTTGTTTACATTCTTATGCTTGCCTTTCGCCATTTGGTTAGCTGTAGTGCTACTGGCACTCACTGTTTCTGACTGGAGTCTGCCTTTCCAGTTATCTTGTTTGTGTCAGAGCTCCTTGGGGTCCTGATGTCTCTATGATCCTGAGCTCCAGCTGTTCTGGGTACAGTGGCTTTTCTAGGATATCTCAGGATATGGTGTCTCCACGGAAGTATACCAGCTAGTTGTTTGCTGCTCTGAGTGTAGTCGATCCTCTAGGATGCTTCAGGATATGGTGTCCCCTGCTCTGCAGCTCTGCGGTCTGTGACTACTCTAGGATGCCTGCAGTTCTGTGTTCCCTGACCTCTCTAGGATGCCTGCAGCTCTGCAGTCTGTGCCCACTCTAGGATGCCTCCAGGCCCAGTTTCCAAAGGTGAGCAGATCAGCTGTGTGACTGCTCCAGCCACCAGGATCCGGGTGAGAGCAATTCTTTGAAACTTAATGTAAAAAAATTTATGTCAATGCAAATTTATTTCACTTATTCATATCTATCACTTTTACTATTTTATACATGAATTCTTAATTACCCATTTTATTATTAATCCAGAATACACCCCCACAAACACATATACTTAGTGTTGAGATGCAGTTGTACCAGCAGATCTGATGCTCTTTGCATGTGTCTTCTTGGTTCTAGAAGGCCATGAGGTACAGTAGCTATGTGAATATGGTGAATCATCACCATCAGCTCCATGAAGGGTTGACTCTGCTGTGAGAGAAAAGGCTGAAAACAGCCCACCTTCCACACAGAATAAACCAATCAGCCAGCCCTTTGGAAGTATTTGTTTACATTCCTACTACATAGTGAATACATATTTTAGGAAAGAGTGTGTGTGCATGTGCGTGTGTAACTCAGTTGGTACGGTGATTGTGTGCATGCACAAAGCCCTGGATTTGGACCTTAGCACTATGTAAACCTAAAGTATTGATGCACACATAGGCTGTAGCTTACCTCTGGGAGGTAGATGCAGAAGGATCAGAAGATCAAGGTCATCTTCAAATACATGGCAAAGTTAAAGGCCAGCTGGAATAGAGGAGACCTGTTGTAATAATTATTTTAAAAACGTCCACCGGTCAGGCTGACTATCTAGGCTGCAGCATCCATGAGGCCACATGCGTGCTACAGCTAGAAAGGGCCAGTCAGAAACACCAGCCTTACTACCCACAAGACCCAGTGCGGGAGATGGCTCTGCCAATCTTCCCTCCGCAAGGCTGGGCATTGCCCAGACCATCCCACCAACCACACGGGCTTGGTACAGATGAGACTCTAAAGCTTAGATTATCCAAAGGCTTATATACTTAGTAATGATCAATAACAAGATGCCCACTCAATCAGAGGTGTGACCCAATATCCAACCTAGATATACCAATTACCTTTGATTGGCGGAGACACATGAACGTCTGCCTCCATGTTCGCCTCTCTCTCCTCTCCCTTAGCTCCTCCTCTTCCTTCTCCTTCCTCTTCCTCTCTTTACTCCTCCTACCTTAGCTCCTCCTACAGAGACCTTATCTCAAAATAAAAATTCAAACATGTTTTAAAATATGCTTTTTTGCCTGTGTGATGCCATAGTATGTGTTTTCTTATGACATGTATCTCAGCCTGAAATACACACTTGAGTGGTTGGCCATTTCAATTGTATGTAGATAAGAAGCCACAAGTGAATCAGCAGCTATTATCTTGCAGTGCCTGGAAGGTTGTGGTGGTTCACACCTGTAATCCTAACACTTTAGATTGTGACTGGAGAATTGCTCAGAGTTCAAGGCTACATAGTGAGTTTCAGACCAACCTAGGCTACCATGTGACATTATCTCAAATATAAAGCAAAGAAACAAATTGCTTGAAGCTTTCACCCAAAGGGGGGCTTTATATTCAGATCTGCCATCAAGCTATGATTGGTTTATAGGAATCTATAATTCAGTGATGGTAGAATCTATACAATTGTAAACCATGTTCAGAACTAAGTGGGCAGTTTCCCATTTAGGCTTTTTGGCATTTAACCATCTTAGAGCTAAGGAGAGTACTAATAACACAGACCAGATAAGTGGATTGACAAGCAGTCCTTCTGTGCGTATCTTACTCAGCAAATCTATTATTGGAATGCTTGGTCCATTCCACCTGTAGTTTGAAGTTTAGGAAAAGCCAGTAACAGTAAATAGACTAGTTTCATCAAAGGCTCCATCAACCTGTCAACTGGAGGAGGAGTTGACTACATTCCTTTTCTGTTTGCAAATCACAAAGGGGAAAAAAAAGGCAGGACAAGGATAAAGCCTAGTGACTGTGCATCGATGATTGTCCTCAATTCTTTGTCACTGGTGTCAAATTCTTTTTTTGGTTTTGTTTTGTTTTGTTTTGTTTTTCAAGACAGGGTTTCTCTGTGTAGCCCTGGCTGTCCTGGAACTCACTCTGTAGACCAGGCTGGCCTCGAACTCAGAAATCCACCTGCCTCTGCCTCCCAAGTTTCATATAATATGAAACTATAATGATGATGTTCAACATTGATTCTAAAATGTTCTAGGCCCTAGGGGCAAGCAGAAGGCCTGGTGTCCTGTTGTTTATTGACCACTCGTTCATTGGCTTTGTGTTTCATGTCCTGCTCAGGCCTTGGTGCCTCATTGACACAAGGTAGAGGCATCATCAAACTTCAAAAGAGTTTGTATAGTGTTGAAAGCAAATACTTAAGGATAGCCGGAGCACCAATTTCTGACATCTTATCTTTAAAAGAAGTTAAAAACAAAAAATGCTCTTCTTATTTCAAGCCTGTTGTGTCCTCCCTGTGAGAACAGTTGATGCTTCCACGCAGCCATTGGTCCATAAACAACGTCTGAGTCACACTGTGATGATTCTCCTACAAACTACAAGTGTCTTTTTCATCCTGAGGTGTGACACAGTGTTCCACAACTTGTCTACTTAGAGAGAAGTAAATAGAAAGAGAACTAGCAATGCTGGGTAAAGTACACATCAAAGTAGTAGGAGAGAAAATGAGTGTTATTTTATTCATTACAGGAAGATTTAATTACCTACTACTTTTATAGGTTAGCCTCCCAGGCATCAGAGGATAATTGCTACTGATTCACTTGTGGCTTTTTATCTACATACAATTGGAATGGCCAACCACTCAAGTTTGTATTTCAGGCCGAGATACATGTGATAAGAAAACACATACTATGGCATCACAGAGGCAAAAAAGCATGGTATGTGATGTAGGCTGGTGGATCTGAGATGTGAGCTAAGATGTGATGGCTAAAGGATGTAAAACTAGAAAAATTACTTCACACCAAGGATGTAGGTGGCAATAGAGGCACTGGAGAGCCATGTGGGAGGGAATAGCTTTTGTTGCAGGTAGAAGTGGGGTTCCGGGTTTTAGAAGGAACCTCAAATTTCAATGTGAAATAGAAAGCCACAGAAACAGTTTGTGTAAAGAATAGGATGATTTATTATATACTTTGTGAGTAAAAGTTTGGTTCTCATATGGATAGTAGACTGCAGAGTTCAAAAAATATAGGAAAGGAGGCCAGTTAGGAGACTCCTGTGTTTTTGTAGGCACAAAGGACTGGAACTTAGACATGGCAGGGCTAGAAACAAAGGACAGAGAGAAACAAGGTGTTATCACTGAGTAACAAAATATAGGGATTAAAATTTAAACCAGAAGAATCTCAAGGGAGAACATGACGAGGAATTAAGAACAGTGCTGAGGATGCCATGTTTGAAGGGATCCTTTAAGGCTTTAACTGAAAGGCAGGACTCATTCTTTAATGAAGTGGAAGGATAAGACTTTGATGAGAGGAATTGAATACCAACCTGATAGAAAGGAAGGGTAGTCCTTAGACACTATATGACAAGACCCATTTGAATGGGTAGGAAATGTCCAGAGAGATGCTCTTTCCAGTGGCAGACATTTTTCTTTACCATACACTGCATATCAAGAAATGTGCTTGGGAATCTGACATTATATTGGGTATAATTTATAGTATTTTATTTCCTTCATTCTTCCTGCAAGTTGTATCTCACGGAAGTTCTAATTTGGGTAGTAAATAAGGATTTCTGGTTAAACTGTTACTGAAGCTCGTTTTGCACCTAGCTATTTTCTTCCAGCTGAGCTCGACACCTCAGGCTGTGTAAGATTCAGGCTTTTGTTTTCCTGCTTAGAGAAGTGAGATCAATTTTGTTCTCTAAAATAAATATTTTCACTCAAATTTAGATGCTGTGAATTCAAGATTGTTCTGCTCATAGAATTTGTGTGAGAAATCCTACATTTTTATCTGTTCTGGTTATACAAATACATTTCTAGTATCAGAACACTGTCTTAATTTTAAATTTTTCTCTA
The DNA here is from genome assembly GCF_011762505.2 of Arvicanthis niloticus. NCBI lineage: Eukaryota > Metazoa > Chordata > Mammalia > Rodentia > Muridae > Arvicanthis > Arvicanthis niloticus. The sequence goes on from NC_047671.1 coordinate 19,047,966, forward strand.
TTTGAATTTAAGCAGAAAACTAATTGAGCCATAGACATTCTTTTTTAAAAAGACTTCTTTAGAATTTCTTAGTGTATTTTGGTTATCTCACCCTTACCCCAATGTCTCCCAGATCCACACTCTCTACCCTCACCACCCTATGAACCCAACTTTCAGTCCTTGTTTTTCCTCTCCTCCACCTCCTCTTCCTTCTCCTCCTCTTCTTCCTCCTCCTCCTCCTCTTCCTCCTTCTCCTCTTCCTTCTCCTCCTCTTCTTCTTCTTCCTTCTCCTCCTCCTTTTCCTCCTCCTCCCACCTCCTCCTTCCAATTTTCTCTTTAATCCACTAAGTAATTTGTGTTGCACAAATACTCTTGGGAGTGGGGCACTCCTAGAGTGTAGTTGACAACCATCATGTACCACCGCCATTAAGAAAACCTGACTTTTGTCTCTCAGTAGCTATCAAATGTCAGTAGTTTCTCAGCTTGTGGTGAGATTTTGTGACTACTTCCACAGCTTCTTCTGGGAGTTTGTCTTGTTTGAGCTTGTGCAGGTCATGCACATGCTGTCATAGTTGCTTTTTGAATTTATATGTGCAACTGCCCCATTGTGTCAAAAACTGAACAAACCAACCAACCAACCAAACCAAACACAAAACATCAACAACAACAATAACAACAAAACCCCACCACTTCCTTAAAGTCATCCACCACTTCTGATTCTCATGATTTTCTCCCCCCACCCCCATCTCCAAAGATCTTAAAGCCATTTAGGGTTGAGCCCTCTTGAAGTTTCTTATTCTCTACATGGTGACCAATTGAGAATCTCTGTGTTCATTGCCATCCATTTCAAGGAAAAGCTTCCTTGAAGAAGACCGAGAGGTTCACTGATCTATGAATATAGCAATAAGTCATTAGGATTCTTTTAAATACTCAGTCCCTTTAGCAGAATAATAGTATTAGGCTTTGCCCATAGGGCCTATGACAGGTTTAGCCACAAGTTCTTGGCCCCATTAATAGTGCCATGTATGTCTTCAATCTCATGGATCAGTTGTTTGGTCCAAGAAAAAATGGCTGGTACTCTCATAGCATTTGTGCCATGATTGCACTAATAGGCAACCATAGACAACAAGAACCAGTACACGATAATATTGGTATAGGACCTCTACTTCCTGCACTAATATATGACACATGTAAACCATCACCTATGCTCTATCCTCTATCTCTAGCCAAGTCAGTAGACAATAACAACTGCTGGGTTGCATACATCAGTCAACACAAAGTCAGTAATCCAATGTTTCCATGAATATCACTAACTCTTTTAAAAATAGATCTAGAGTAGAATTCTCCACGTCTTGCCACATGAAGATGCTCCCAATTCCAGCCCTCACTATCTCTCTGACGATAACTGACATTTTTACAATACCCTAACTGCTAGGATTATTCCTTTCTCTCTGCAGTGGATCAAAATGATGCTCTCTAAGGTTCAAAGCCACTCTGAAGCTCAAAGTGTGACCCATTTGCAGATGTAATTAGGGTAATCATTAAGACGAGAAACTTCTGGAAAAGCCACCAAGAAAATCTGTATAAGAGACATAAGGAGGCTGACAAGATGGGTCAGCAGTTAAGAACATTGGCTTCTCCTCCAGAAGACTCAAATTCTGTTTTCAGCACTTACACTGTCGTCCATAATACTCTATAGCCTATAACTCTAGTTCCAGGGAATCTGATGCCCTTTTGTGGTCTCTGTGGGTACCAATCATCCATGGTACACACAAAACAAAACAAAAGAACTAAAAAGAGAGTGAAACAGAAGATACCCAAGCACAGAGGAGTTCTGAGGATGAAGGTAGACACTGGAGGGAAGCAGCTTCAAGCTAGTAGGCTAAGTACCGCCAGCAAGGAGGTGAGTCCCCGCCCCCACCCCCAACACACACACACACACACACACACACGCACACGCACACGCACACACACACACACACACACACACACACACACACACACATCCCTGGCAGTGTCGTCTTCAGAATGTACCAGTGCTGTTCGGAGCTCAATGCCAGATTGCAGACGAATGTTTGTACTTTGAAGCTACTTGGCTTATGACAATGGTCGAGGGCAGCCTGAGAAGAGTTCTGTAGACATCATGGTCCAACCCCATTTTCTTCTGCTCCTCTCTCCACTCCCTCAGCTTTGTCCCATTGGCCTGTTTGATGTTCCTTAAACTATCAAAATGGATTCCTCTCTCATCTGCACTGAAATTTGTCTCCTGATAATACGTTCTTGTCAGCTGTGCCTGTGGCTCGCCAAGGTCCTTCCTTAATGCTTTCCTCAGGGATGCTCCATGCTTCAGCCTTTCCCTAATAGCTCCTTTTAAATTGCGAACTTTCCTACTTCCTACTCGTCTCCTGCCCTCCCCCACCCCCGCCCTGTTTCTTCAGTTTACTGTTCTCCTCGGGACTTCCCACTCTTAGGAAAGTATTTTACTCTGACTATCTTTGTATGACTCCTTTTCTTTATTTTGCACGGCATGAGGGTAGAGAGTTTACTGTGTTGTTCACATTATCATCCCCAACACCTGCAACAATATGTGTCACTGTTAGTGCAGGCGTGAAGGAATAAATGTGTGTGCTAAAGAATTTTCTTCTACTTCAAATATATGTTCTTTTCAATTTTTTTTTTATTTTTAAATTATGTGTGTGTGTCTGAGTGTGTGTGTGTGTGTGTGTGTGTGTGTGTATGAGTGTGAGTGTAGGCTTGCGTATGTAGAAGTGCAATTGCTCTAAGGGTGCAGAAGGTCAGCAGATACATGAGAACCTGAGTTACTGGCTTTTCTGAGATATCTAATATGGGTACTAGAAACTGAACTTGGGTTCTTTACAAAAACCTTAAGTGCTCTTAACTGCTAAGCCATCTCTCCACCTCCTAAATGTATATTTTCTGATTAATGCATTCATCCGTTCATGAAATATTTACAACGTGTCTAACCTCAGTGTTTTGTTGACTATTATGCAATTGAAAACTTGGTCCTTACTTCCAGGGAACTTGGAAAGCTAAATGATATAGCCAAAGACAGTGAGTGGGAGTGATGGAGAGGAATCAGAAGTGGGGATCCCACGGTTCTCATGCTGTGTGATCTATAAACTATGCTAATGCCTATTAATAAATTTGTATTTTTGACCAATATTGACAATCTCCTTACAAAACCAAGAAGGGAGAGGCCACTTGAGGGTAAAAGTGTTCAGGAAAGTATCCTCAAGGAGGTGTTATGCAATGTCTTCTACAAACAGCTTCTGATGTCTTGGCCATGCTGCCTCAGGATGTAGCGTCTGAGCAAAGCTTAGTGCTGGGGGCAGTGTGTCAGGTTTGAACTGCTGAAGATTATCAGCACATATTCCTCAAACAACAAACAACATCACTGACCAGTCTGGTGTTCTCTGTCCTGCCTTAGGCGAACACTAAAGTACCCCGAGTTTACTCTCCCAGGGAATGCCAGGAAGAAATACGGGAAGTATCTATGTAATACTAATATACTTCAATGACTGCGCACTTTAGTTTTTCTCTGGAAAGTTCAACGCTTTGTTTGTTTCTTAACTATGTAACTATCTTTAGCATAAAGCTTGATATTCAATCCAGGATTTCAGCAAAGATCTTATCCTAAATGTCAATTGACAGGGTCGATGAATGACAAGGATAATTGAAACTAGTTTGCACTCTTGGTTTGCATCAAGGTAAGGTATGTAGTTGGCTTTCTCTCTTGAGTTCTGTATCTATGGGCTTAACCAAGCATAGCTTGGAAATATAAAAGCAATCACATCTGTACCGACATCTTTCTTCCTTCATACAGTTCTCTAAACAATATAGGATAACAGCTACTTAAATAGCATTTACATTTTGCTAGTTCATTTAAAGTATACCTGGAGATATATGTGGTTTTTATATGATGGTCATTTTATAAGACAGACTTGAGTGTCTGTTGGGGACAGACTGGGGATACTGAGGGACAGCTGTACCGAGTAGAAAAGACTTATATGTTCTCATTTCCTGGTTGGCTGTGCCATTTATCATCTCTAATAAGACATCCATCTTTGTTGTCTCATGTCTCATATGCACACTTCCTTTCCATCATCCCTTCCCTATCAGTAGGTACCCATAGAGCAATAGTAGGGGTTTATTTGGGGTGGCGCCTTATTGCTGAATTCTTTCTTCTTCTGTCTTCTGCCCATCAATTATTGACCTTGATCTTAGCCTTCCTTGGTGTTTCCATGGATTACAGACCCCAGGAAAGGTCAGGCACATAGTCAGCGGGTGATTATTAAGTATGAAATCAGCATGAAGCTTTAAACTTTCACCATACTCTCAGCTGCATGTGTTTGTATCTATTTGTCCGTGTAGTTCATTCTGTATGCTCATGTGTGCTTCTTTGTATGTCTATATGTGTGCCGGTTGTGTAAGAGTGTATTTGTGCATATGCCCATGTATGTTTTGTGTGTGTATGTGTGTACATGTGTATGTGTATTTGTGTGGATGTAATATGTATGTATGTATGTATGTGCCCGTGTGTGCTTGTGTGTGCCTGTGTGTATGTGTATGTGTGTGTGTGTCTGTGTGTGTGTGTGTGTGTGTGTGTGTGTGTAAAGCAAACATCTGATGTTTCTGCTACTCACATTCCTCCTTGGAGGGTGATATTTACTATGTCCACAACTCATTTGGGAAACGCTGAGTTAGCTAAGTAGGATTTAAAAGCATCCCTGTGCTCCCTGTTCACTACCCTGAGGGACAAAATATTTCCACTGGGAATCTACCATCACCCCCCAACACCGAATCTCACTGCAAATCTCATTGTCTCTCAGAGCCTCTTTTTGTGAATGATACTTTATTCAATCTAGACGCTCATCTTGCTTTCCATGCTCCCCCTTCATTGTTTTCCTCACACAGTCATGCCCAGGCTTACTGACTGCTAGTTCATAATATATATTTCAAATTTGTCCACCCAAGAGGGAGGAGTTGTTTTAACCTCATATCTTGTCTTCTAAGTGGTATTGTGCTGTCAGTATTCTTTATAACTCCAAGGTATCACTAGGCAGATTAGAAACAGAAACCCTGTATTTGTTCTCCACTGTGCCTCTCATAGGCATAACCATTCATTTGATTCTGTAATTATACATTTTTAAATGCCTGTTTCCTGCTCAGGTTGTGTACAGGATTCTAGACATGAGCAGAAAGAAGCACAATGCCAAGGGAGCTCTCAAGCTGCCATGGGATCCCTATGTCCTGTGTCTGTCCTGCATGGCAAAGCTTATTTCTTGCAGGCTGAAAGCACAATGCCACTCTCGGCCCTGCTGGAGTTCTGGCTTCCAGGAACAGCACATTATTCTCATTTTGACTTTAAACTGTTATTGTCTATGCTTTTCTCCCAGCCCCGAGTGTCCTTCATCTGCTGAATAATCATACTGATCACCTGGTACAGGGAACTGTCAGTTACATCTTTCATTGACGAATGACCAACATACCTTGCACCAGTTATTTCAGCCTGAAGCCCCAGTGCCTTCCTGGGAACCCAGCAGAAAGACGGTGTGGGGAGCTGAGTTACTCATTGCTGTGGCTTTGGTTAGTGGTTGTGTATCTTACAACATGACTGTAAGATTAAGAAGTGAAGTGTCATTGCCAATTGTTTCTCTACTTCCTTGTCTTTCCTACCACATGACAATTCCAGGAAACACATTGTGGATTCTTTTTAAAGTGGAGAATTGGAGGACCAGATACTGGCCCAAAGCCCTTTGTTAACCATGATAAGGTAACTTATTGATGTGTGTTCTACCAAAGATTAGTTATTTCAGAAACGTATGTTGAGCCCCCCCCCCAAAGATTCCCCGGATTCAAAAATAATATATTATTTGGAAAATAATATATTAAATTGAACCAATTTAAGTGCAGAATAATTTCATAGTTCCTTTGTATTTAATATACTAGAAACACTGTTTTCTTCCAAAGGGAACAATGATTTCCTGAAGCTATTAACTTAGAAGCTCAACATTTTTCTTGTGTCACTTTCTAAAAAGTGGTGCTCAATTGTTGCACCTCTGTAATTGCAAATATTTACCAAAGCCTGCCTGGAGGTTGGTTTCTGATTTGTCGTATACTTGGTATGACATATGACTTTGTTCCATTTCAATCATTATTTTTATGCCAGACCCTTCAGGCATTATCAAGAGCAAAAAACAACAGAAAGACAAAACAAAATATCGTAAGGCAATATAAATGAGTATTGCTTGGAAGGGAGAATGATGGCCCCATACATTTAAGTTGGGGGGCCTCCTGCCTAGCAGATTGGGTAAAAGCAAGCAGGTTAAACAAAGCCTGTCAGCAGAGAATTTAGGAGACCCGAGTTCCATGCTTAGATTTTCCCTAAATGTCCTACGATTTGAATGGGGGTATTAATGTATTTGAATTTCTGGTCCAGTTCTACCCATTATATAAAATAAAATACCCCTCAGGTGTGGTGTCTGTAATACAGATTCTTTACATTTTAGGAAATCCATAAAATATGCCTAAAGGAATATGCAGAGAGTGATTATCAATCAATGGCAAGGCGTGTGTAGCTGACTGGTTCATGTCTTGTGTCTCTTCTGGTAGTTTTGTGTTCCGGTTCCCCAAGAGCTCACAAGCTCAGGCTATTAGTTTTAAATGTCATTTCAATTACTCCTTCTGGAATGAAGAAATAAGGACTGTTTAGGGAGCTTTAATATGAATGGTGGAGGTAAATCATCACTAACATATCATAATGTGACTTTCCTAATGGCTTCTTCTGAGAGAGTTTGCGACTGCCTCATTTTGGGCCTTTCCTGTAATTGTGCCAAATCACAAGAATAAACGCATTTCCCCACAGCCGAGGAGGAAATTTTGAATACACTCTAATTCACTTAATTTGTGAATTAACACAAATTTCAACTCTCCAACAGAGAAAAGTGGGGAAAGTTAGTCTATTACAAAGATTTAAAAAAAAAAAAAAAAAAAAAAAAAACAGGCCAAGGAACCAAACATTTTTCAAGTTCTGGCTTGCATTTATAATGTGCTGCTTACAGGAGACGGAACCCTGGACCATGCTCTCCCTTTACTGTGTGGCATGTTTGCTCTACTACTTCCCAAGCAGGTTTCTTCTTAGGTAAATACCCTGGAAGGTCAAGTAACTCCACACCATTAAGGTTTACCCAGTGGCTTGTACCCATATGTAGAGGGCATATTGATTTTTCAGGAGTGACCCAGTTATTCCAGATGAAGTGATTGTGAGTCACAGTAGAGCCTTCTCATGGGGCTACAGGAACACTTCAGTTTCTATAACGCAACTGTGTATCTTATGAAGAACAACCAATAGGTGGTAACTGTTTACTGACTTTTCGAAACAACTACAATTGAAATACTACAGCAAGAATTTTTTTTTTACGTACCAACATATTCATAAATAAAATTCAACTATCACTATATAGTTTAGGTGATGTCTGATAATAATACAAAGTCTATCAAGCTTGTTGATCATCATTTTACCCTTAGTTAATAATCACTCATTTTCCTATTTAACACGATTCTGTCTGATTCATCTATAAAATTGAAAACAGAGCTTGCTTCTTTTGCTTGTTTCTCAGGTCCTTCAAGAATATCTGAAGTTCCACCTCCTCGTGGGGGTTTGGGTATTATTGCATGACCTAACTTTGTGTGGATATGATGAGATCAGTGCTATCTCCAAGAAGTAATTAGACTGAAAAAAAAATCTTTGCTCTATAGAAGTAAGCCAAAGTTAGGTCAGGGAACATGCGTGGGAGGTGGGGGCTAGTGGAAGCATAAATGATAAGGGATGTTAGGCCAGACGGGATATTCTCTTTTTCAAGAACCTTGAGCAGTAGAAATTTGAAGAAGAAAAAAAAAAATGACACAGTAAATGAAAATGGCTGTAGCCTCTGGTAGGGTGTCACTGCCAAGGAAAAAGAGAGAGACAGAGAGAGAGAGAGAGAGAGAGAGAGAGAGAGAGAGAGAGAGAGAGAGAGAGAGAGAGACTAGGCGGGCAACGCCCTGAAGAACAGCAAACTTGAGCTCACATTGCGGTGATAAACAGAAGTGGATCAGGTCGTTAAAGAGGAAACGAATGCATAAATAAATGTGTGTTCAGGAAAAATGTAATCGGAGAATGGAGAGTGATATGGAAGTAGAAACTTGTTCCCTATGAGGTGTTTTGTAAAATTATAGCAATTTGGAGTATCAAGCCATAGGGTGGATAGCCTGCCCCATGCCTGTGTAACAGGCCACAGGGTGAGGAGCCTACCCTCGCCTGTGCCTGTATTTTGAAGTGTTTCACCTATATTTTCTTCTCCCTGTTTTAAACCTTGCATTAAGGTCTCTGATTCATTTTGGAATAATTCTTGCAGAGAGTAAGGACTATGGAGCTGCCTTCTTTCTTCTGCAAGGGAACATCCAGTTTCTCTGATGTTATGTGTTGAAATACTGTATGTTTCCAATGTATTTTGGCATCATCTTAAAAAAAAAAAAGAGTAGGTATGAGCTTGTGATTGATCGTATTTTACATGTTACACTTAAGTCTCTAAATCATGTGGTCTTTATTCATTTATAAGATAAGTCATATTCTATTTTAGTTTCTTCTAGTTAAATAGTGGCTTGGGCAACATTGTCAATTAAATAACCCATCCATCTGAGAACTGATCACGCTTTTATCATAGGCTGTGTTCTGTATTCCAGGGTCAATTTGTGGATTCTCAGCTGTGTTTGTTTGCTTGGGTTTTCCCTTCCTGTGGTGTCTTGTTTTATTAGTGAAAGGCCACTCCCTTTACAGTCGTTATCAAACTTTTCTCAAACTTTTATTTCAAATGAAGGCCAGCACCACTTGGCCCAAATAAAAGTTTGCAATTGAGCTCTAATTAAAATAAAGTTACTTAAAGCATAAAGTAACTATGGGATCAATGATACCTTTCTCAATTTTCTTGTCTTATTAACCTGAATGATCTTTAGGTGTGGCTGGCCAGAGGATCAGAGACTTTGAAGATTTAGCCAGTGCTTAAAGATGCTGAAGGATGAATTAGAGTGACTTACAGCTTAATGAGGAAGACTAGTGCATAGTTACTGTTATACTTTAGAAAGTGGGGATTCAAGGGAAAGGCTTTCACAGTCTGATCGGCTGGATAGATCCTGGATACATGTCTGTGACATGAGAGAAATGGGACATAGTAAACATGTTCAAATGCAAGGGATAAAAAGCCCAGGATTGGCCACATTGCCCTATGGAGTACCTAAGAAGTGGACTGAACTGGGAACTTGAAAGAGAAGTCTGTAATAAGCATGATACATAAATCAGATCATTGTCACAGAGATCACAGAGGTGATAGTAAAATGGTGTGTGTGTGTCAGAAAGAGACAGACAGACAGAGAGACAGAGAGACAGAGAAAGAGAAGGAGACAGAGATAGATAGACAGACAGACAGACAGACAGACAGACAGACAAAGTTGGAGGGGAGGAGGAAGTAAAGAGGGAAGGAAAAGGCTGACTTTTCCAAGAAGATCTTACAAAATAAAAGATAAAAATCTGTCAAATCAACAGTCTCGAGTTCTTTTTTAAAACATCACATCCGATGCTCAACAAAGAGACAATAGATATGTCTATTAGTAAGGCGACCAGGTGGACAATAAATCTTCAATTTGTTTTACCAAAATAGCTAGAAAAGACAGAATCGAGTTAACCCTGAACATTATTCTGCTCGATGCTGGCAAGGATAAAAAGAATAAATTCTTGTTTTGTTCATGGTGTTGAGAAAGACTCATCTTTAGGTTTGGCAGTTATGAGAAAATACATACCATCTCTATTGCTTGATGGTAAAAAGACTTTCTGCAGCATGCACATCTGTTCACGTGCACACAAACGCACACAGACACTTTTAAGAGCCTCCCTTTGATTTCCTCATGTTGTTTATGCTTTCTGGTGGGCTGCCATGTTTATTTCTAATGATGAGTTTCCTTGGGGAATGTGTCTCTTCACCTCCAGTGATAATATTATCAGTACAGTCACATAGAGGTCCTGGATGGGGACCACTTTGTTAAATGACATTTGGCAACTGAATGGTGAGGTTTAGCCAACTGCCATGCCAGATATTTAGTGACATAATGTATCATGGGTTAGATGCCAATGGTTCTTGGACCATTTTCTTTCTCTGCTTACGTGTGATGGACCCAGGGGGTGACTAACAAAGTGGCACGCTCTATTCATCTGTGAATAACAGCATGTGCAAATGAAGCCTGGGAATTAGAACACTCCTCCTCTGCTGGAGAAGAGAGAATGTTCTGGTGGCTCAGCCTCAATTCTGCCTTGGCTTCTAGGCTTATCCATATTGATGACCCCCACATTTCCATACAGCTATTTGAATCAAAATGTGAAATCTCTCATTTTAATAGTTACAGGCATCCAAATTTTCAACAATTCAGGATGAGCATAAGAAATCGGTTGCTTTCGATTAATTACACTGAATTGAGGAAATTAAAATCCTTACTCCAAATGCAGTCGTTTGAAAAATTATCACAAAATAACAAAAAACTAATTGCTATGCTCTGATTTATTCTTGGTATACTACCTATTTTATTCTATGTGGCATACTTCTTATTTCTGAATTCCCCTAATAAAACTTTATTGAGGGCATGTTTTGTATGTTACCATGGTAAGCATTGCCTGCACTGTCTGCAGTGTCTTTCTTCAATGCTGTCGTCTGTCTCCCTTTTCCTTCACACAACTTTTCCTCTGCTGTCTGGAAGAATGATGTCACTTCTCTTTGAACGTTAACTCACTGTTCTTTTCGTGAACTTTTCATCCATTACTTTATTCACGTGTGGCTTCAAATCAGTGTAGTCTTGGAGTTTTAAGAACGTTTAATATCTACTGTCATCAGCTCTTCAGTCGTCACCAGTACTCATCAGACCATCTGCCAAACACCAAATCATACTTCTTTTCTAAACTTAATTGAATCAAGCAAATGTTGGCTTTCAATTTTCATTTTATAAAACAGGAAAGAAAAATCAATGTTTTAATGAGTCAGGTAAACAAAGAGATTAGATTTTTGTTGTTGTTGTTGTTGTTGTTGTTACTCATATCCATTCTCTCCAAGGGTGCTTTTGGGTCTAAGTGTGAAATCAAAGCCTAGCTTCACTACTGGCATGCCAAATCAGTGAAGTAGCTGTAGACACAGAAGAAACAACTGGATGAAGATTAAAGGCAACTTTAGTCTCACCATCCAAAATAAATCAGCCCACTGAAGTTTAACAATGGCATAGAAAGGGGCTTTTCTGCGGGATTTAGTTCAGTCTTTTCCTGTGACGTAACAAGGTAACCTGTATTGTTACCATGGTTATATTTGATGTATAGTTTCTCATCCAGGCAACTTCGATTCTCTGCAATCTTATCTTCCAAACATATGATTATGTGTTGCTAAAACACATAAATAAGAAAACTTCTTTTTCATAATGAATCATACTCTATAGACAAATGAGGCAATATATATTCTACTTCTCAAAGGTAGACAGTGTTCACTAATTTATCATTTAAATCACAGCAAAATGCAACTTCTCCTTCTTTTCCTGTTGTGTTTTTGCCATTACATAATACATAATAACCAGAGCTAGCTTTGAAAATCTGGATGTGAGTGAATAGCTACGACAAGCACGGTATCCCTGCCAATTTGTAATCTCATCCACCATTCTTCTCTGTCACCCACCAAAGCTAATACTACAAGGAAAAGATACAAAATAATGTTACTACTTAGAAGTAATGATGATCTCAAAAAGCTTCTGTTTTGTGCTGGGAAATTTCTTTCAAAATCAGATTAAGATAGACTAAAGATAAATACATTAACTGGTCTCTATTCAGTGTACCAGAAAGTAAACCACACCCTGAGTATACATTATCTCATTCATTCTCCTAACAGTTTAGCACAAAAATAGCATTATCGTTCCCTTTTACAGGTAGGAAAATAGAGCCAGAAACATTAACAAAAAGTCTGGCTACTGGAATCATACCGGTATAGAATCGAAATCTAAACACAGGAAGCTTGACAGAGTATGAAGTTAGCTCTCCTAGCTATTGTTCAGTCAGGCCAATTACTAACAATTATCCTTATTAAAAAGTATCAGTGATAGCCTAAGGGGCTGACTATGACTACTTACCAACCTTTATATAATCAGCTAGGTCTCATAGTTACAACTGAAGAGAGACATTATTCATTTCTGGTTTTTCTACAAGAACGACAAATAATTCAGTTCCTTAAGACCTCAAAGAGTATGGCTGTCTTTCTTGTCCTTTTCTGGTCTCGTGTTTGTAATCTCTCCTCATGGAACTTTGCTCCATCTGAAGGAGTTGATAATTATCTACATATTGTCAGCCTCCCATTTCATCAGAGTCTCTTTCTGTTCTGTTCTCCAACCCCAGAGTTTAGAACTGTGTCTCAGAAATGTGGGGCATATAAAAAGTGCCTGTTTTGTTAGTGACAGAAAATGCATAAAGGCAGCATGTAGTTCTCATGAGCTTCCCATCTCTGCCCTTGTTTCCTGTAGGTACAATGATCTCTGTATTTGCATTACTTCTTCAGACAACTTGAGCTTGGAGCAGGGCATTTTGTTTCGCACCCATATTACCTTGGCAGAAATTCCTTTAGTTTCTTTTTTGCCTGATCCCTGCCTAGAAGAGGCAATGATCACAGAAAGAAAAGTAAGGCAACTGAAATCCCATCTGTAAAGTCACCTGCCCCCATCCCTCTTCCCATTAGGTGAATGACAGAACGAAGTCCTTGCCTTTGAGACTTACATCTTGGATCTGGAATTGGTGCCAAGTTAACAATATTGCATCCATTTCCCTTCCAGGACACAGGTTGAGTTTCTTGGCTTGATTTTCATCCTCACCATTGTATTGCAAATGAAAACACGTGTCCAGGGAACTTTAACTGCCCCAGGCAAGTCTGCCCTTTCATTACTCCACCACTCTTCCTAGTTCTACATGGGACCAAATTCTGAATCCTGGCCTAATTTATATGTTCCAAATTGATTTTGACCCCATAATTATTTGTTATGATTAAATTTAATGTCATATGTAAGACTTCCTGAAATTTAACCCTTAAGTACTGCTTCATCTTCATCTTTGTGGATCAGTGGAACTACCTGTAGTTCCTCCACGTCATCTATCCTGCCTTGACTTCCAGTTCTTATTCATGATATTCATCCTGCCTGAAATGCTCATAACACCTCTCCTGGTTACCTAGTCAATATTTCAGCCTCCTTAGCCTCTTCATCAAAGCTCTGACTGTTCGTCTCCAGTGTGTGGTCCATTTGTAGGACACCTCGAACTTGTAGTTTATCAACAGAGTGATTGCAGTTGCCATACGTGGCGCAGGTTCGTTATGAGGGATGTTCTTACATCTCTGTAAATGAGCTTTCATTAAAAAGATGCTAAAGTTAATACTTTCACTTAAGTAAATTACTCAAAGATTTATGAGTTGCTTAATTAGGAAATAAACCATATGTTACACAAAAAAAGAACATGCAATATCTGTACATTTCTTGATAAAAATCCTATTCATTTACAAACAGAAATTGCTTGACTGCAGTCTTTTCATGAAACAGAGAGAACAGAAAGAACTGACCATTCGGTATCTTTACGACAGAAGGGAGTTGCTGTTAATATCACCAGAAAAAAATCTAGCAACTCAGTCCTCCCTACCACCCCCATAACCACTGGCAGCAAAATGGTCTGCACAGAAATCAAGTCCTGGGCTAAAAGCAGGGACTTATTCTTTCCTACACTCACTTTTGCATCCCATCCCAAAGAAAAGAATTGCATGTACTCTGAGGTCCTTGAGCCGTGACTACAGATAGAACGAGGTTGGCCTGAGCCAGGTGTGACTGTCCTCACAACATGAGTTTTGGAATCAACAGAGGCAAACAACTCCTCTGGTAGGTTTCTTACTTTTTTTTCTGAAAATTCCATCCGTTGCTGTTGAATGGATCCAGAAGAAAGGAGTTGTAGATGTTTGGGAAAGAATATAAAACCAACAATAGTAAAAAATCTTATCACCATGGAGGATGGTCTGGTGAATGTTGCCATGGTGCTGTGTACAGATATTTCTATGGGTCACTTAAATTTTGTTCTGTGATTGTCAAAATATGCCTCTGTTTCTTGGACAATTGCCATCTTTGAAGATTTATTCATCTTCCTATCCTCAATACCTAAATTTCTCTTTAGCTCCAATTCAGTCATGCACAGGCAACATGAAGCCTAAACTCATCTGATCACAATAATCTATGACATTCTCAGAGCTAGGATGCTTAGATATATCCTTTATTTTTATAGCTTTAGGGGAAAATAAAATAAATATCCCAATTCACCATAATTTTACCACGTGAATTAAGTTATTACTACACTGAAGAATGTATACTTTGTCAAGGAAGGCAAGAGTGGTACACAATGATGAAACAAGAAAAGAGAGTCCATGCTTTCAAAAATCAGAAGCACACTGGTTACCTGGGTACCAGGATGTAACTGGTGATGAATGAGACTTTGTTTCTAGAAAGTATTGGCAGGAAAACTGGCTCTTTCAGAAGAAACAAGGGCAGTATTTCTGTAACCCAGCATACCTAAGTGCCCTGAGCCTGTGATGACTATATTTGAATTTTATGGAAGGTTTGCAAATAAAATCTGGAAGAATTTGAGAGAAATGCTTGGAGCAGTGTGGAGATAAGCTATCTTCATTGGAAGTCACTGGGCAGAAGAAATAAGCATGCAGTTTGTATACTCAGGAAGTCCACTGTATGTGCTCTTGATTGCAGTTAGCAGTGACTACATTTAACATTTGTATTAACTACTGCTTATCTGCTGTTTATTTTAATTTCTTAACTTTCTTAACATAGATTCAAATTGTCAAGTGTATTTTCTTAATTTTTCATAATATAATTAAAACCTAGCTCTTTCATAAATTTCATTTAGAAAAAAATCTATGTTTTTAGTATTTTCTTGATATGATGAAATAGCATCGCCCTACTCCAATTGAGAGAGAGAGAGAGAGAGAGAGAGAGAGAGAGAGAGAGAAATGGAGAAAGAGAGAGAGAGAAAGAGAGAGAGGGGGGAGAGAGAGAGAGAGAGACTGTATGGTAGAGCTGGAGTACTGTAGGGAGTACCTGAAGGGCCACTGTGTGAAGCTTTGAAGGTTGAGTCCTCCCTGCATTAGAGATCCCATAATACTAGAGATGCCAGGACCATGGAACTTTCACCAAGGAGTGTAACAGGAGAGGAGGAAGAAACCCAAGGCTATGAGAAAAGTTGTCTCTGCTACACTTGGTAGATCTTGAAAAATGAGGTACTTTACCCAAGTACTTTAGAGCTCATCCGATTTCAATAGGAGTCCCAGATGCTGGGCATGGATCAGCAGGATTTAGTGTTTTTACAGTTGAAACTGGGGTTTTAGTAAATTGCCCTTTGCTGTGCCTGAGTCTTTCATTATGATAAATTTAATTTTATGGAAAAGTACAACAAAGAATTTTAGGACTTTTAACGTGTTAACATTTGTAAAGACTATGAGGACTTTTATGCTGGACCATATTCTACATTATGAGGTAAACGTGAGACGGAGGACAAAGCTCAGAGGGTCACAGCTTAAAGTGACCTCTTTGTGTGTCAAGTTGACAAGAGGTGGGGTTGTGATATTTAGTTTTGATAGTTGCTTTGACACAATGTAAAATTACCTGAGAAGGGAGTCTCAGGGAGGCGTCGTCTGCATCAGGCTGTCTTGTGGACATACCTGTGAGGGATTGTCTTAATGACTCATGCTGAATGTAGGTGGCATTATTCCATGGGTGTGGCTCTGGGATGAATAAAAGGGAGAGAAGAGACTGAACACTAGCCTGCGTCCTTAACAGGTAGTCCTCTGTTTTTCACTGAGTGTACAAATCGACAGCTGCTTCCAGTTCCTGCTGACTAAACTACCCAGCAACATAGTTTCATGACCTGAAACTGTCAGCCAAATAGACCCTTTCTCCCCTAAGATGTTTTGCTGGCATATTTTATCATAGCACCAGGAAATAAAGCTAAGACTTTGGCCAACTTGCAATTTTTCTTTCCCATAGCCCTCACTGTTCCTCAACTTCCTACAGCATATGAGCTTCACTCTTTCCCAGGAAGAGCATGGTGACATGGAGAAAGGCAATTCATTAGTCTTTGCATCTTGGCATTCTGGATTCAGACTTGACTCTGACGCTCGGGCAATTTAATGAACTCTGTGAAGTTATAAAGAAGACAGTGCTGACAGAAGCCAACTGGGTCACACAAAACTTTGCATTGTCTCACACTATTCTTATGTAGCTTCTGTTTTGTGCCAGGTAGCATGCTCAGTCCTGGAAGGAAAGATTGTCCCCCTGGAGTTGTCCCCTGTATAGCCTTCAGTAAGTGAAGAAGCTTAAAGCTATAAACAATTGTGATCTTACATCTCAGGCTATGTCATTCCATCTAGTGTAGGTTCTGTGGCTCTCATTTTTCTCTTTTGTTCATTGTCTTTCCAATAAACTTGGTCTTCACAAGGTCCCTCCATGCTCACGTACATGCTCATCTTTCTACTTTGTTCACAGTGGTTCTATCATTCTAGAAAGTCTTTCTCTTTACTTTCTGAACATGCAAATCTCTTGCTCCTTGAAGTCATTATATATGCATCACTTAGTCAATAATTCTTTTCCTCTGAAATGTGTACTGGGATTCATCAATACAGAGGAAGGCAAAAGCTATCAAGAGGTTCTTTTTTGCATAGCACCGTGGGCTTCATTCCACACACTAAGCTACACGTCTATACCACGGTTCTCAACCTTCTTAATGATGAGATCCTTTAATACTAACGCCTCCTGTTGTAGTGACCACCCCAGTCATAGAATTATTTTGTTGCTATTTCATAACTGCACTTTTGGTACTGTTAAGAAACATAATGTCACTATTTGATGTGCAGGATATCTGATATGCAAACCCTGTAAAAGGGTGGTTCAACCAGGGTTGAAATCTATTGCTCTATACTGACCTTGAGGTCAGAAGTTCAGAGTTTGAAAAAACACATGTTCTGATGAACATTGAATTGGATGCCTCTAGAAAATGTCTAGCTGAATATGAAACAAGTTGGCTTCAGTATCACTGCCTGTCAATACCTCTGACCTCTAAGGTGCAGCAAGAGGCCAAGTTGTGAAGCACCTGCCCCTCCTGTGTGCTTAACAAGCAGGAAGCAGAAGATACTGCAACAACTAGTTCCAACTGCCTGCCTGTTTGGACATTTTACAATGCAGTCTTTGTATCTGGCAGTAGCATCTAAGGCCAAAAGCACCTCCCCAGTGGCCTTTTGCTTGATTTCTAAGTGTCAGTTTTCTATGATAACTGGATGAGGACAGGAGGCTGTGGAAGGAAAAACTGAAGCCTACCCTTGTCCTTCCTACTTGGCTCGGCTAGCCTTTATTCATGGCAAAACTCTGAACGCGATATCCTCTATCTTTTGTGAATCAGGAACCAAGGTCTATTTGTTTTGCTTAGCGCAGTATGCGCTTCACCCAGGTCTGTACAGGACACTCACTCCTGCCCCACCCTTAGGACTCCTCTTTATCTAACCCTTGTACGAATTGGGCTTGAATTAATGTTTAAAGCCTAGAAATTGTGATGCTAGATTTGGACATTGATCTTTCCCAATTTTGATCCATTTGGAATCTGGCTCCTTCCCACAGGCTTCTCCCTACAAGAGGGGCCGTACTGCTCACAGAATTGTATGAAATAACTAGTAAGCTTCTAATTGTTTAAGCAGTTGCTCTCTAGCCAACCATAATCAGATCACTGGATATGTATTTGTTTATTCAAGATTAAAAAAGAGATTACTGGAAGGACTGTCCTGTAGTGTCTTATATTTCCAAGGAGATTTCTGTTAACTCACAAAACTAAATGTGACAATTAAGGAAAAAACTAAAACAGGTACCAATTCCTTAGAACTATGTGACAACTAAGATTTTAAAGAAAAATTTAATGAATTAAAAAATGATGCATTTAAAATGTAAAATGCTGAGAATTTACTAATTATAGTGACATTTGGTTCTCAAGTACAAGAGGTAGGCTTTAGAAAGTTAATGAGAAAAAATATTTGTTCTTGACTAACGTACATGTCAAAACTTACCATTCCATTACACCAATTTACTGCCCATTATGTAAATTTGCTATGGTTGGAATATTCATTATTCTAAAAATAGTAATGCCTAGGGTATAGTTATTATTTTGACATGAAGATTATGAGAATATAATAATTATGAAGCCAACCAGGCTTGCCATTTTCATGTTGTGTTCAACAAAGTGTATTGAAACGTGACTTAGAAAAGGTATTTAACATGTTATTACACAGATGAGAAGGGTTATTAGTGTAGCCATAAAACAGAAAACTGGAAAAGGGAGTTCATCAGTCTCCAAGAGGCTTGAATGGGGAGACATTTCAAGTTAGTCACTACCCAGAGAAGATGTTCTTTTGTAACAACTTAGTGTGGTACAAATTCTTAGAACCTTGGCTTCCTCTATTGATTCTTTACTGATCTTGTGATGTAAAGCAACCCAGGTGTGACTCCAAGGTATTCTAATATATATTTGTTATTAATTGTCACAAAATATGATAAAAATCCATAAATAATTCTCTAGTAATTTTCAAACTTGTTATTAACATTGAAATTCTTCTTTAAATGTTTTGTATGGCTGTGCCTGCATAACCTGAAAACTTATTAATTGTCACAAAATATGATAAAAACATATTAATTGTCACAAAATATGATAAAAATCCATAAATAGTTATCTAGTAATTTTCAAACTTGTTATTAACATTGAAATTCTTCTTTAAATGTTTTGTATGGCTGTGCCTGCATAACCTGAAAACTTGTGTACAAACCATGCTTACTCTTCCATGTCTTTAGAAACCCATGATAGTAAATAGTGATTCATAGATGAAGCAACATTTTGAATGGGAGAAATATGAAATGTTCATCTTGGTTTCTCGAGTAGAGGAAACACAGGCTGTGCAAACTTCAAGCTTGCCATTCTGAATTTCTTAGGAGAACATCCATGGATTCCCATGATAGCTTTTTAAATCCCTTGGGAATTCACCAAGTGGATTCATGATTGTCATCATCTCATCTCTTTCTGAGTATGAAGTATGTGTTTTATTTCCTCCCCTGCTGTGATTTTTGCAGTCTCACTAGTTGTTTCTTTCAACAATATGTTTTGAAAGTTATGTGTGTCTTAGTAAATATCTTTTTTCACCAGCTTTAAAATGTTAATCATACAATGTATAGATTCATGTAGCTCTGTATGTAGTACCAAGTGCAGTAATCATCTTACCTTTGGATACCTGGTTGTCATGTCAAGGACTTAGATTGAAGAACATCTGATTGTACTTACGTCTAAATGACTTGAGCTCCTGGGAAGCAAGATTCAATTGATTTTTAAGAGTACAAAGTTATATAGTGAAATTCAAGGAAGCCATGCCAGAGAAATGCCTTGGAAATAAGTCTGTTGGCCCTCTCCTTTCTTACCCTGGTTCCCTTCTGTGCATAGACCATAATTTGCCACATCAGCCTCTTTGGCAGAGCACAAATACTGAAACATGACTCGAGATGACGTTCCCATGTCTCAAGAAACTAGACACACTCTGTTTGGATTCACAGTTACAAACACCACTGGGGAGGTTCCCAGGGAGCCAGCTTGGCTTATGCCTCACCTGGAACCAATGGTTTGTGACCAGTACAAGAGCCAAGGTTATCCAAGTTTGTACCCAGGTGTAAATAAAGGAGAGAGGGAAGAAAAGGCAGGTTTCAGGGACACGGAGTCAGACAGACAGACCCATGAAAGGACTACCATAGTAATGCAAGTTCATCATATTTCAGAAATAAAATTGCTGTGCCTGGGAACTTATGATTTATTGAGGCAATGAACAAAGAAGCTGGAGTGTGGTTGGAACTGAGGTATAGAGACCTATTCTGATTCAGGATTGTAACTGAGCCAGGAAACCTAATAACTTCCAAATCTCAAATTCTATCTTAATTAGATTTTTCCTCTTTTTTTTTCACATTCTCAATAAAGTGTCCATGGGATCATTATTGGTTGATACTGGTCATAGGTACCATAGTAGAGAAAAAAATCTCACCAGGATGCTAAGCCTTCATTTCCAGAAAAAAGCAGAAGGGTTCAGCTTTCTTGGTAAAGACTGACCTCCCCTGCATGGCTAGCTCACTCCAGTTACTTTATTCAATGATTATACAAGGTTAATTGAGGCTGGGAAAGGTTCTAACTACCAATGTTATCTTGTTCTTGCTGCCTGAGTGAGGAGACAGCACACACTAATCTCAGTCCCTTTTGACCATGGCTAGCTATGATCAAAAGTAAGAACTCCAGGTTTTCCAGGAATGTCTTAGGACCAAGGTTTGTGCAGCTGTAAGCTCTCAAGTAGCACCAAGTGCAGACTTTCCAGGGAGACAACATTTCTTCAAGGGTCAAACAGGCTCAAAACAATTTGTCAGCCTCTACTGATTAACCTAAACATTTCACTCAAAGCCAGACACAAAGGCTTCACTATACATTTCAGTTAAAGCCAGACATGAAGGCTTTACTATACTTATCAGGACAGATCCTCTTGAGACACATGTCATATCATATTACATCATGGTCAACCATCAGAGGCTTCCCTGAGTCCTGAAGACATTCTCTTCTCTCTCTCTTTGCCCATTCTTCCAGACATAGTGGCCTCTCATGTTGCCCCAGGGCTGTTGCACTTGCTCTTCTGACTCACAAAATCTTCTCTTCCTCAGATCTTTATTTTAATACTGCTTTGATGATGAAGTCTTGCTTAATCACTCCTATAAAGTCTTTGTTTTGCTACGGCTGGGGATGTAGCTTAAAGGTAGAGTATTTGCCTATTCTTTCTAAGTTGTTGGCTTTAATGCTCAGCACGTTAAATAAAAAGGACACCCCTGAATGACTACCCTCCTCCCTTTTTAATTTCTCTTGGTAATTCTTGCTTATAAATAGATTGTCTTCAGAGTAAAATTTTTTGCTCATGACTTTCTTCTGCCATCAGACTATGGCTCCATGAAGATTGGGGACTTTATTTTACTCTGTTTTCTGCTATACAATCAGAGCCTACAGGAGGGCCAGGGAAAAAAAGGGAGGGTTTCAGTAAACAAAAGTTGTTTAAACGTATGGGTTGTGTTATTGTATATGCTGCTTAACGGGACAGGAAAATATGGAATATGCTTGTTCACAATTATGGGCAAACTACTGAAGTCCAAACTTAAATGAACTGCATTAAGCCACTGAAAAAGATTTTATTATATCTTCCAGTTGCAAACATGTAGCCCCCCCCCCCCACCAAAAGAAGAAGCTTTCAATGCACTTGGAACCAAATCTACTTTAAGTGATCAAGTCCCAGCTTCCATGTTTGCCTAACACTGAATTATATAATATCAAGCACCCCATAACTGGACTAGATAAGACCTTCCAATATTTCATTGCATCTAATTCTATAGGCACACCACAATTCCATACCACATATAGTAGAAGTAAAAATGGAGATTGAATGATCACATAAATTTCCAGTAAACTATTATATGAAACGCGATTGGAGCAAAAGTTTCAGAAGATTGAAAGCCATTGTGAGATCTACTTTCTCAGTTAGCTATTGTTTTTATATAAAATCTCTGAAACATATGTGTCTACAAATGAAATAATCAAGGTTTATTAAACATAAACGGAGGAAGTGTGTTCATGAGTAAATTAAATTAAATAAGCTATCAGTCTGTAATTAAGTGGCCTTATAATTTATCACAGAGTATTTTTATCCTGAATGACACTGTTTAAGCACAGCTCTATATCAACAGAGATTAATAATGTCCTGTTGTGCTCAAATGCAGGCAGTTGACTCAAACTCACTAGCTTTGTTCAATTCATCCTGCCCAAGGTAGCTTAAAACTTTAAGACAGTGTGAAAATGATGAATTATGAAACCTCAGAATTTAGCCTGAATATTGAAGATGGATCAAAAATGATGCAATGTAATTAGGATCAAAGTAAACAGAAATGAGCCAAAAACTACTTGTTTGCATCTTGTGATTGTCTGATACACATCTTCTTTTTTAATTTTGCATTTTGAAGATAAAAATAAGAATTGTCTTCTTTTAAGAGCTGGAGAGATGGATCAGTGATGAAGAATACTTGCTGCTCTTCCAGAGGATCCAAGTTCAGTTGCTATCACATTCATGTTGGGTGGCTTACAACAGTCTATATATAATTTCTGGTCCAGGGATGCCTTCTTCTGTTTGCTGTGGGTACCTCCTACACACACACACACACACACACACACACACACACACACACACACACACAAACAAACAGAGAGAGAGAGGAGAAAGAGGGAGAGAGAGAGAGAAATGCAAGTGGTGTGTGTGTCTGTGTGTCTGTGTGTTCTTTTTCTGGGAGGCATCAAAATTTTGCTTTGAAAGGTTAATAGTTTTAACAATACAGGAGACTGGAGAGCTTTAGACAGAGCTTCTTGCAAAAAGACTATTTATCAGTCATAATATGCCTGTCTCTGTCATTGCCCAGCTATCATCAGTTGATCCCAGTGATAATCATTTTCCTGTTTTGCAGTCACAGATACTCTCCATGCTTCCATATTCCTCTCCTGTGAGAGAGACCCCAAGATATTCTGGAACTGTGCTTGGTTGAGGTTAAGCCTTTTGTACCAGATCTTGAGTATTCAAAGTGTAATTCTTTGATTATTATAGTAGTATTTTTGTTTCCAAAAAGGTCTGGGGGTCTAGTTAAATAATAACCAGGGACAGATATCTTAAAGTTCTATTTGAAACATCTAAATTGTACTTGAACATGAAGAAATGGGGAGGATCACATTGCCTCCTGTTCAGGGAGAAGGCCTTATTTTTTGTTTAATAGACATAAATTTTGACTTAGTATTTGCACATACAAAGAAGTGAATAAAACCTAAGGATTAGAAACATTGAACTTCAGAGAACAAAATGAAACATAGTGAATTCTATAAAGATCTATATAAAACATTACAAAAAAACAAACAAATAACAATAAATATTAACTGGCTAAAAAACATCTCCTCGCCAGTTGTTAATCTGTGCTGAGTTAGTCATAAGGAGGTTGGTATCTAATTAATGGCCTGAGCCCTATATATGATGATAAAGTTGTGTGAATAGTTCATGCTGTATGACCTGTTGACGTTGATGCTTTCCAATACAGTTTAAATTTCCTTAAAGTTCCAGTAAAACAGCTCATTAAAGCCATGTTGGTCCAGCAATATCTGAAGCTACCCAGTCCTCAACTGCCATTCAGTAGTGTCTATTCTTGGATCCAAGATAAGAGAAACTTTTGAGTGTGTGGTGTGGCCAATGCTCCTAGAGTGTGTGAGCATCTATCTTTTAGAGATAGCTTTGCCTGTGATCTTCCTTACTTATTTTTCCAGAGAGTCTAGGAACATGATCCAATGACAAGAATCACCCCTGAAAAAATATTTGAAGGCACATTTAACAAGGTCAAACTAAAAAACTTTCCTTGGAGGAAAAACAAGTTTAGAAATATCTGAAGACTCCCAGGATTTTAGTACTAGGCTGAGAAATTGCTGATTACACTGGTTACTGAAGTTGTGATGCTTCCCTTGATATTTAAGAGCCATGAGACTCTGACAGGTCTTGGGTGGCTTATTTGACCTTTGACCTGCTTCTTCAGAAGTGAGACAAAATTAGGAGGCAGGGAGGAAAAGACAAGAAAGAACAACTCATTATCTTCTGACCTCACAACATGACTCCATCATTCCTTGAACACTGGGATTGTCTACATGTTTTTCTTTAAGTTCTAGCCTTTAATGTTCAATAAATGCAAAAATATAATCTAATTCATTCTTTAAATAGCCTTAGAATGAACAGAAGGTAATAAGGAAATACAAAAAAATAGACTTTACAAGACATCTTACATTTATGAGTCTCAAAATTCAGTGATTCTCCCCATGCTGTCAGCAGGAAAGGAGCTGTTCTCCATAGTTTAGGGTTGATTGTTTTGAGACAGAGTCTCACTGTGTATCCCAGGCTGGCATTAAGCTTGCAGTGATCCTCTGGTTTCATCCTTTTGAGGGTTGGGATTAGAGAACCCAGTCACTGAACCAAGCTTTGCAGGGTTAGTCTCTTCTTGAGACTAGGCGTAAGAAGCAGTAGCATAGAATACATTGTGCCCCCATGGCTCCAGGTTTGCATGTTATGGAACTGAGAACTAATGGAAGAGTGTTCTGAGTGAATGATGTGTATTGTTTCAATAATGCATAACACACACATTGTAAACTCTGAACTAGGAAATCTGCAGATCCTGTTTAATTTGTGGTTCTAATTTTGTGTGGTTCCCCCATCCCCACCCAAACAATATTTTTCTCAATATTGGAACTAATAATCTTCCAAAAAAGGAAGATTTTAGTCATTTGAAGAGAGTGAGATTTATTCCAATGTTGAATTTAAAGAAACATAAAGTAATTGAGTCAGAGCTATGAAATTTCCGATTTAAAAACATTTGTTCTTATTGTATGTGTATGAGGGTTTTGCCTGCATGTGTTGTCTATGTACCATGCACATGTATTGCTTACAGAAATCAGAAGAGGGTGTCAGCTCACCAGACACTGCAGGTAAACATGGTTGTGAGCTGCCATTTGGATGCTGAGAATGGAACTCAGGTCCATACGTAAACTCTTTTATACCCAGCCATACAATTAGGCAAATCACAATTGTCTTTCAAAGTGATCAATATCTTCTAAATTAATATGTGGATTGCTTACGTAACAATGACTTCATCTCAAAGTACCGGTAAACAAATCATCCGAAAGTTGTTTAGACATTATTCCAGTCATTGATTTATATGTGACTGAAACATCCTAAAAATGTCTTCGATCTATTATGTTAGGTGTATGTATAGATAGTTGTGCATCTACAGACATTCTTGTTCAGACCCAGTCTTCAGAAGTATTTATTCAAATTCTTTTTTCTCATTTTCAAAAAAAAAAAAAAAAAGTCATTACTTTTGATTTTTACTAACTAAGACGTTACAGGGAGTGAGAGCAGAGTGTGAGCAAGTGATGAAGACAGGGGCCCCAGGCATCCTGCTGGTCAGCAGACTGTGCAGTGTCCACTTCTCCTTGAGGTTTTTCTCAAGCTCCCACATCTGAAAGGTCTGTCCATTTGGAGTTTTCACATCTTAGGATTTGGTGAATATCTTAAATGACATCAGAAAGTGTCATGAAGAAACAAAGCCTTCCTTGTGTCATACTTTGAACTAAAAATACCATCAGAGATGTGTGATGTATTCAGACAATAACATACCACAATTACCCAAATTTTATAAGCTGTCATGGCTGCATAACAGAAATGCAAGGCTTACAGTCTGAAATCCTGTCATAATGGCCATGATTCACATAACAATGTGCAGTCATGGGGAGCCATGACTTGATACTGCTTTTCAGTTGAAAAGGCTGGCTGGCAGAGGAGTCAGCATTCTAGGGTTCGAACCCAGGCTTTGTTGATTACTAGCTGCGTAAGGAGTGAGACTGGATACTGACTAGAAAAAGAAAGAAAGAAAGAAAGAAAGAAAGAAAGAAAGAAAGAAAGAAAGAAAGAAAGAAAAAGGAAAGGCCATAGCTGCTCCTAGGCATGGGGGTGGGGGGAGAAAGTTTACTACAGATATGTGGGAGAGCACAGCCAGAGGCAGACACATCTGTGAGAGTCCAGAGTGGTCATGACCCTGAACCATGTAGGAAGAGCGAGGTGGGGAGGGAAAGAGGAGAACCAAGTACAGCAGCCAGGAGTGCAAAAGTACAAAAAAGGGTGGGTAATCAGAATGTCTGGATTATACTGGGAAGAGACTCTGGGGATAGGCAGCCCAGTCCCTAGGCTGGAGAGTTCAGGGTAGATGGTGGGATACGCAAGCCATACCCAGTAACAGGTAGGGAATGAGGGATTCTGGGAGAACATGGAGGGAAAGGCCACTTTGATATGTTAAATACTCAGTTCAGCCATTTGTCCCAGGTTTAAAGCTTACTACTTAGGTTTCTCTGCTTCAGTTTTTCTATCTTCACAGAGATAAAAAAAAATACCTACTTTAGGTAGCAATAAAAATCAATCTAATTAATATGTACAGAATAGTTACTACAGCTGATAAATCCAGAGAATATTGTGTTCATTAGTTACTATTGCACACACAGCCTCCGTAAGAGCACTCTACAAACTTTCAGCCCCAAATAAACACATTTGCATATATTTTCTGAGTGCCATTACCAATGACCTTTCTGTAAGAGTATGTTTTCATCAAATAAAAAGTTGAGAATGATCAAAGTGAGCTCCAGCAACTCTATTAAAAGGTATGACTTTTACACATAATCAAGTAGGTGCAGGGAAATGCCAAGCACTTTGGTACAAGCTCTTACAGAGAAAAAAATATTCTTTAGCATCCCTGGAACCATGCGGTTTAAGCCTTATACGTAGGAAAGCTCTCAATCTGAAGGTAGAGCGGTTCTTGTTGGCGGTCCTGTCTTTGATCCCCATGGTACTGGAGAACCATTGGAATAACTGTCACTACTCTCTTTAATGAGAATTCACATAAAAAATCCTACTTCCTGGCTTCTTTATACAGAACAAAATCTCTGAAACTATCCCTCATGACAATGAGAATTTCCGGTTAGACAATGGGAGAACCACCATTAGAGTCTAAGGAGCCATGGCTAGGATGTCACAGTCCCCAACTATATTTGTCTAGGGTTCCTTATTCTCTGTGCAACAGTAAAAACTGTAATGGGAAACAAGTGTGCCTGTCACACGCTACACATGATGCAAGCTTCTTGATTACATGGCTGGCTTCTCTTCATATGTGTTGCCGTTTGGACTCCTTTAGTTTACCACAATAAGTACAAGCATTATTTCTCAAAAGGAGGCTTTTTCTTCCTCACAGCTACACATCAGCCTGGTTTCCTCCCTGTCATCAACTTAATAAATTTCCCATCATAACGGTAGAGTGGAAGTTAGCCTTGGAGCAATCTGGAAGAGAGAAAACATGGCCATGGGGCACATATCCTAGCAGCTATGATAAGAAACAGTTAATCTTGTAACAGGATGGAAAAAAAAAGATTCTCCAGGAGGTCAGAAAGCAAGAGTAACCATTGTAATCTTTGTCTCACTTCAGAATCTGGGATGCAGACATCTTTTCCACACTATTTACTTATAATGCAACCTCTAACTCTTTCAACATTGAGAAAACACAATCCTAACCTCATTAAAGCATATGAAAATGAGTTGTATATAAAAAAGGCATTTTACTTTACATGTTTCTGTGCACACTTTTAAAAGTTTGAAATTGTTCGTAGGGATCCATAACTTTATTAAAATTTTAAAACATTATACGAATGTTTTCTCCAAAATAGCTGCACCAGAGTTCACATTTTTCTCATTTATGGAGACAGACTAAACAAATAACTCTCTAAATAGATTTACCAATGACCTATGTCTGAAATCTAATAAGGATCAGATATTAAAGTATTGCACAATGATTCCCAACCCCATGATTCTAAGGCCTGGCTTTCCAGTCAATTCAGCTGAGTAGTGGTTTCGGTTCTCATATAAGTCAAGAGCAACTAACAATGTTAATTTTTATATATTTTGAAACCATCGTGTTTGCATAATGATATTTCTGAATTAATTTAGTTCCTTCATTTCTTCAAATGTCTCTCAGGCCATTTTGTCGTGAGGATCTCAACACTGCCTGCACAATGAAAACACCCAGGAGATTTATTATTTTCCTTCTTGCTTACTTAGTGTCATGACTACCCTGGGAAATTCTAATTCTCTTGACAAGGATGAAGCTGAACACTGGTAACAACTACCTCGGGGGTACTGCTCTATTCTGCAGTCTAACAGATGGCTGTTCTTTGTGTCTCTGTTTTCTCTTTCTATTACGCATTGAGCCCATTTCCCTTCCCCCATTGCATAGTGCTTACATCCTGTTTCCGGAGAACTTAAGACATAGAAAATAAATATTCATCTCAGACATACCTGAATACAGGAACTACCTTCCTCAAAGGCTGGGAG
Organism: Arvicanthis niloticus; assembly: GCF_011762505.2. Lineage (NCBI taxonomy): Eukaryota > Metazoa > Chordata > Mammalia > Rodentia > Muridae > Arvicanthis > Arvicanthis niloticus. The sequence goes on from NC_047671.1 coordinate 19,076,153, forward strand.
ATAGGAAAAAAAACCTTCAGGGATTGGGGTTAAAGTGTGCCCCAGGATTGTGCTATGATATTGCAGGGCCTTGAGTCTTGAGGGATATTAGTTTCTGTGTTGTTTCTCTCTTCCATTTTCCTCATAATAAAATGAAAGTGTGAAGATGTAGGGAGCCAGAATTAGTCATGTTCGAGCTCAGATGAGTACCAAGTCTGTGGTTCATCTGGGAATTCTCTGCCTGCCATCATCAGAGAATAAACGAATCCAGACAGAGAAAATTCATTTAATTCAGTATAGGTGGGACAGCCTCCCCACATGGCCTTCAAACACAATAAGGTTATTATGCATAGTTTTAATTATCAACTTGATACAACCTAATCACCTGTGAAGAGGCAAATATCTTAATTTAAAAATTGCCTGTATCAGATTTACCTATGTTTATGAAGAATTGGCTTGATTGGTGTTTGATGTGGGCAAATGCAGCTGACTGTGTTTGATACTGTTCCTAGGTAGGTGGTTTGGGGCTGTATACGAAAGCTGCAAGAGAGAAAGCCAATGAACAGCATTTCTTCAGGCTTTCTTCTTCAAGTTTCTACCCTGCTTGAATTCCTACCTAGACTTTCATCAATGGTGGACTGTTACCATCAGAGAACGCATGAGTCTCTTCTATTCAGAATAGGTGACTCAGCCTCTATGTGTGGCCTTCAAACACAATACAACCATGCCTCACAAGTATAAGCAAAATAAACCCTTTTTTTCTAAGATGCTTTTAGTCACTGTTGCTTTTACCACAGCAATGGAAAGTGAACTAGATCAAAACCAAACATCTTTATTGGCAACAAAATTTCAGATTATTGGCTTTTTGTCGTTTTGAGAACACAGCTTTCACCCCAAAGAAAATAAGAAATATTCTAATAAATGATAGTTACTTTGTCCTAAGAATATAGATTCTTGCTACCCCAAATGCCATGCTCCAATGTGGTAACAATTCTATTGGTTTTTATAGAAACAGAGAAGAAAGCTGTAAATCAAGACCCTTTTCAAAACCACTGAACTCTCAGGCAGGTCACAGCCTTCAGGGGAAGTCTTTGCTTTCGAGTTCATCCGGTCTGATGACATTCTTAGACTCTGGGTTAGTAGAAGTTGAGGGGTCTGTTTGTACATTCTAAAATAGATTTTGCCCGATAATCAATAAGAATGTTGGGTTAAACACAGACAAGACAGGGGCAGTACCTGTGTATTTAAGAGGTTATAGGTAGCCCAAGATAATTGGCTTTGGACATACAACATTCCAGCTCTCAAAATCACAGAGCTTATGTTCAGCCTAACAGCCTTGATAAGGTCAAGTAGAGAAAAGCCATTCAATTCAGTGTAAGTGGCTCAACTTCATGTGTGCTGTTCAAATAAAATAGGACATGAACACCAGCAGTAGTAACTTTCCAGAGAAAAATTTAGAAATAGGATGGACCCTACTAGGCTCAAGACTTCCAGGCTGCTAGCTCTCAAGCTAAATGCTATTATTTATTTATAACTTTATCATTTAAAAATTATGCCATTGGGTATTCATGTAGTTTATCCCAAGCTTTGCCAATTCCAAAAATATGAATTTATCGAGTTTATTATTTAAATTTAAGAGATTATTAAAAATATTGAAAACATTGGTGGGATAGAGATGAAGGCAAAGATCCTCTTGTTCATTTTTCAAAGTTTCATTTTAATCATGCTTGGGCCATTTTTGAGAAGAATATTTGTTACTGAATTTTTCAGAAATTTTAACATGGAAGTAAAAGAAAGTTGCCATTAGTGGGTAGCTTTTACCTGATGCAATTTCTTATTTTAGACTGTGAACAGATCTAATAATAAAAAGGAAACTTTCCAGAGGTTGGAACTATGACTCAGTGGTTCAGAGTGCTTGCTCAGCCTTCATGAGCCCAGCATCTGGGTAACAAGCTGTACACAATACTCTTACATTTCATCTTATTCAACTTTTTTAACTTACAATTTATCTGTGTTTCTGTGTCTGTGTATGCAAGTGTGTGTGTGTGTGTGTGGTGTACATCTGTATGTTTGTGTGTGTGTGGTATGTGTGGTGTGGTGTGATGTGTGTGTGTGTGTAGGCAGGAGAACAGCTCAGAGGAAAATACATAGGGGTTAGTTACATCCTTCCATCAGAGATTGTACTAAGGTTGTCTAACGAAACAATTTTTGCCGAGCTGCGCCATCTTGCCAGCACCAGACTAAGGACTATTTAAAAATAAAATTATGATTTATTTGCTTCTGGATGGGTATCAGTTGATGGTGGTAAGACCTTTGGGAAAATTTTTATTCAAGTATATAGTTTTGGATAATTTAATTTATCCTCAAGACAGAAAATGTCTCCTTTTCTAACATAACGGGACATTTTTCTCCCTCTGATGAATAGAGACATAAATAAATCAACTAGGATTTTCTTTAATTGTAAGAGATCCATCGAAATATAGTACATTGACTTTACAGATCATAAAATGCAACTCTGTATAAAGTACTGCATACAGTTTCCCTAGGGTATGATATGTGGATATCCTATCATTAAATATATATTGTATTATATTGGATTTATGCATGGAAGCAATATTTTATGGCTATGCAGAGCTATTATTACTTGTTTTCTTCTAAGAAAAATACGTACTTGAAATATAAATAGGATAAATTATAGAGTATTGTTTTTCAGTATAATGACTACTAACTCTCTAGTGAAATACAACTTGGACAAATAATTGAAGCATAAGCTCATGAGGGTTTATTCTTCTTGTTTTGTTTTTGAGGTGTTTGGAATGAAACCCAGGCTCTTGTGCATGTTAGCCCGACTCTCTGCCACTGAATTATATCCCTGGTTTGTGTACTTTTATTGTTTGCAAGAAAATGTCATAACCTAATTTTCCTTCAATAATATACTCCCCCACTGTCTTTGACAGCCATACAACTTGTGTCGCTGCTCATAGTACAATGTGCTGAAACTTTTGTGAATGAACTTTGGGGTTTCTTTCCCCCAATGTATTGCCATTTGAAGTCATATTATATTGAACAAAATCATATGTATTCCATCTATTAAATTCTTTCGCAATATACTTCTATTACAAATAGTAGTTGTACATCATCCGTGATAGTATACACTTGAAACTTGATAAATTTTGAGAAGACAGAGAAAGTTTGTTTTCTAAGAGTGTATTCCTGTGTCTTTGCTCACCCTCACCACTGCATACTCATCTCCTTGATAAAGATTGTCTCGTTTTTAAATTGCTATCAAGTCAATTTGTCACAATGATTTCTCATTGCAATTATTCATTTTTTTCTGTTTAAAATCCTTCTTTTGAGATTTGTTTGTTTTTATTTCTTGCACTTTTCTGTGGCAACCTTCTATGCATTAGGCAATTGAAATGATGCCACAGATTATGTGATGCTTTTAAATCCCACTCTTACTTATACGAACATCTCTGGTTGTGGTCGCTTTCTCGGGTTATCATACTGTTCACTGTTAACTGATGTCCATCCTCATAGCTGCTCAGAGTTTATGATGTTGATATTTTCACTCTATATATAATAAATAAAGTACTGAATGCAGCAACAAGCTTTATATAATGATTCTTGGGCCACATCCAGACCATTAACATTTTAAAAAGATGTTTGCATCCTAGACTAACTTTATTTTTTAAATTTGCTTTATACTTTCTTTTGCTTGGTTTTCAAAATCATAAAATTGATTTTCAGTACTGACCAGATCAATTATAAAACTGGTTTACAGCGATAATTACCACCAAAACAAACAAACAAACCAAACCAAAATGGTCTGCCCCTCTCTTCTAAACTTGAGAAGCCTTTCATCAATGTATGCTTGGTCACCACCTTACCCATGATATCTACACGAATTATAGCCAGCCTCACTGTTGCACATCTGAGCCTGTTGACCCCAAAGCAAGACTTCCCAGCCCCAAGTATTGACAAATTGTTGGGTGGTTGGAAATCTGTCAAGTAAATTTTTTAATTCCTAGCTGTAGCTCTGCGATTTTATTCACTAGATCTCACTAGCACATGCTCTACCACCCACTTGTGACAACCAACTTATGCTCAAATTGTCACTAAGTCTTCTGGAAAATAACTTGTGCTTGTTTCTTTGTAGATTACCTTCTCAGAACTGGTCCAAACCTATAGAAGATGCTCGGTCTACAGTAACAGAAGCTACATTTTGCTCTTTCTGTTTCAATCATCCTCTCGGATGTCTTATGAGTGCCTGTAGACAAGTGGGGATGATAGATGATTTAGGCCTTGGAAAGTGAAGTAGAGGAAACAGCTTATGGCCTCTTCTTGAACAATAAGGGTTGGGTAAATTAAGATGAGACATTCTGAGGGTCCTATTGAAGAAGATACGTCATTGTGAGATTTTGTTTACGCTGCAACACCTGACCACAAATGTAAAGCCAAAGGTCAACGTTACTCAAGGCTCAAAGAAGTCAGGAGCCATATAAGTTCTCAGAATCCACTCTATTGTTCCTTTTCTATTATTTCTATTGTCCAGAAATTGTTTTCCTTTCCAGCAACAGTGAAGGTGCACAACACATTACCAACCTGAACAAGGCGTTATTTTTTGTCTTTTGTTTCTTTGCTTTGGAAGACTGAGGTTTGTTGACATTTAGATGTTGTCACTCTCCCCTCCTTACTGTTGGTCTTTGCTTTCTAACTCAGACCTTGCTCTCATATCACTTATATGATGATTCTTTATTCAATATTTTTCTCTGGGACCAGCTGAAGAATATTGTTATACCCAAATTGGCTTTTTTTTTGTTTTGACTGAATTAGTGCCCTTATAATATTTTTCCCTTCTGACCAAACGCATCACTTCTGTATTCTTATGAAAGAATTTAAATTTCTAGTTGTTTAATGTTCATTCTTCTCTACTTTATTTAACTTCTGTGGTAGCTTTTTTATTTGCATGTTTATACTTTTATTGCTATATCTATGGAATTTAAGACAAAAGAGAGTTTAACTATATGGACTCATCTGGAACCCAAGGCAAGCAGCAGACATTCCTAGGACAGAATGAGAGGTGACATCTTGCTGGGCTATGATCACTTTCTGAGATTTTTCATTAGATTCCTTAACATAAAAAGAGGATGGGTCAAGAACTATGCATTGTCCAACATCACTCCATCTTTGTTGATAGGACACATGACGACTTGAAACCTTGGTACTAATAGTCAAAGAATGTTGGTGGTAGTGAAGAAAAATAGCTGTATTAATTTCTTATTCTTGGTCTTTTGCTTAGCATGTCACTCATTCATTCATTCATTCATTTATGCAGTTAATATTTATTGAATATTCATGTTATTTCTAGCACTGGAGCTAATTAAGCTAAGTCAACCTGAAATAGAATTTCTTCCTTCATGAGCATACATCTCCAGAGGGGAAGAGATAATACAATAAGCAAATAGGCAACAGAGCTTCACAAAGCAACTGTTTATGACAAACACAAGTGCTGTGAGAGAGGCATATAGGAGCTGGAGCTGGTGCTATTTTGTTCATTTGTAATTAAAATGTAATTACATTATTTTCCCTTCCATTTCCTTTCTCTAGTTCCTCCCAAGTCCCCTCCTTCCAATAACTTTCATGTCTTCCAACTCTCAAATGAATAGCCTATTCTACTCTGATTCTTATTGTTACACATCTGTCTGTGTATATACATATAAGTATATAAATACAACCTTCTGAATCAGTGTTTATTTGTGTGCATGTGGTCTTATGGCTGACAAATTTGTATTATGCAATTGTGGGGCTCATTTGCTGTAGAAAAGCTTCTTTGATGAAGGGTAAAAGCTACTTATTGTAGAAAAAAAGGATAAGATTTAGGGTATAGTTGGGAATTATGATTGTCTAGCAAAGTGGTGGTAGTAGATTCTTTTCTAAGATCCATAACCCCACAGGCTCCAGGAAGTTGGCTAAGTTTCTAGTACCAGGAAGGGTTTCCTTCCTATTGAGTGGTCCTTAAATTTTTTATTAGACAGATGTTGGCTATCATCTTGTGAGTACCATTTACTACACCCTTAGATATATCTTATCATGTTGGTCATTGTTGTGGTTCATAAGTGTTACAGCTAGGTAGAACAGTTGCTTCCCTCCCTAGGCAGCTTGCATAGTATTTTCAGTTACCATGGAAACCAGATAGCAGGCAGGAGGCTTTAAGGTCAGCTAGAAGGTGTTATTTTAGATAGGCAATCAGGGTGTGCTCCAATGACAGAGATTTGGAGATGAGTTCTGAATAAGAAGGAAGGAGTGAGCTATGAAGTTCAGGAGAAAATCTATCAAAGAAAGAAGGGGTGTAAATCTTGATCAGAGAAAGAAAATCAAACAGAACATTGTGATCAGAGGAGAATGTAAGAGGAAGGAAAATCTGAAATACTATGTGAACAACATGAGTTCCTTGGATTTTGTTTGTTTGTTTGTTTGTTTGTTTCCAGCTACATGTAATAAGAGGCCTTTAGGGTTTTTTTTTTTCCAGCTCTTGTTAAGAGAAAAATGAAAAAAAGTTAGACTAGCAAGTAAATGACTATCATAGTGTGGAAGGAAATGAAGGAGATATGGTGTTCATCATGAGCAGCAGATTCAAGAAGCACAGAGCAGATCTAGGTTGTACCTCAAGCTAAGCATGCTACTGAAATAGCTGGAGAGCTAAACAAGAGAAATCGGGGTTGATTTCTTAGCTTTGGTATTAAGTCACTGGGTGAATGAAACCACTCAGAGACATGATTGTGTATTTAATTATGACAGTATTGAGGATTCATTGAGCTATTGGGAATCAGTCAGTTAATTGGGGGAAGAACAAAAAGAAAAATTGATTTGGTCAAGGCTAATGACAAACATTATCCAAAAAAGAGTAGAGGCAAGAGGCTGTGATCAGAGGACTAGAGTCCTCTTGGACCACAGAGAGATCTCACAGAGGACAACACACAGGCTTGGAATAGGTGAATATACACAGTCATCCAGTGTTTCCCAGATAAACTCTTCATAGTTGATACAACCATCATTGTCCTCATGTCCTGCTAGAAGCATCTAACTTCTTTCTCTGTTATCTTCCCAGCTAACATGACAGTGACAACATGAGTTTCAATCCCCATGATGTTAACAGCCCCTTCCTTGCCAACCATCCAAAGACCTTTAACACATTCTTCAGTAAATTTCCTGGTCCTTGTCCTTGTCCACAGTCTGAAACATGGGTAAGAAGTGCTCAAAGTCCAGTACTTCTGCATTCAACTCATCACTTTTGGGGTTCCCTGTAGGCTGTTTTTTAAAACCTACTTTTAATAAGGGTTCCCAAACCCCTCAACCCTCACCCCTTCTAGCCCCACTGTTCAAAGGGAGGGGAGAAAAGATGGTAGATAGAACAAGGGAATGTTGACCTATTTAGAAGTAGGTCTTTGGGGGCTATTTCAATCTCTTTCAAGATACCAGTAATCCAGTTCAGTAATGTCAGGATGCCAAACATGAATTAGTAGTGGTAGCATGATCCAGTAGCATGAAACAGCCAGGCCCCCCGATGAATCAGCATAAGTCAGCAGGGCCAAGCAGAACCAGCTTGGAAGGGAGCAGAAGTTGTCTGCTATGCCTCTGTCAACAAAGTGAAGATCAATGAAGATGTAAGACTGAGGAAGCAGTGCAAGGCTAGCTATGCAAGTGTGATGTCACTGTCCATTGAGTCCTATTTATACTCTTTCCAAATGTCACTTGTCCTCCCATCGGTCTTGCCTCAGCAAAATGTCATGTGAGTCTGTATCACACGACATATCCAGTTCAGTTCCCAAGGACCCCAAGTACCTGGTCATTGGTAGGGTTCTGGCCCAAGGCCTTCATCACATCTCCACCTTCACTCGATAGGATTTTGTCATCACCTGTTTAGTCAAGAAGCCTGAAAAAGTCTTTCATTCTGAAGATGGTTCCTTGGTGAAGTCATACATGTTGTCTTCTCATATTTTAGGGACATTTTCCAGCAGTAGTCAGGAAATCAGTTTCTGATACTAAAATCCACAATTTGAAAGAGGTTTGCATCTTTGGAACTGATTGTATTAAACAGTCATGAAGGATTGATGTACTAATCATGATAAAGGGGAAGATGAATGTCTTGGATTCCTTTCTGGTTGCTGGTTGCTGTGACAAAATGCTCTGAAACGAAATTAAAGGGAGAAAGGGCTGTATTTATCTCACAGGTGCAGGTTATAGTCCAATCATGACAGGTACAGGTTTATCAGGGCAATGCAATTATCACACCAATGGGAGCTGGTCACACTAAATTATATCTGAAGTGAGCAATGAGTGTGTGTGTGTGTGTGTGTGTGTGTGTGTGTGTGTGTGTGTGTGTGTACTATTGCTCAGTTGGCTTTTGTACTCCTATACAGTCCAGGATGCCATACCAAGGGAGAGATAGGGTGGGTAGTCCCATCTCCATGAATATAAGCAAGATAACCCCCTATAGACATGCTAATAGGCTTATGTCCCATGTGATTTTAGGTCTTGTCAAGTTGACAATTCACACTAACTGTCACAGCAAGCAATCAGTCCTAATTATAATCCCCCTCTTCTTATTCACTATCCCATGGGCTGTTCCTATTTAAAATGAGCTCAGCGACGCTATGGCCTGGGGGCCTGTTAAAAATGGAGAAACATGGATCTCACCACTGTCTAATTGAATCGGAATCTGTGCTTTAACAAAATTCCCCAGGAGATTTCTATGTCAGTTAAAGTAGATGGTGAGGAGGGAGTCACTTAATCATGAAGAAACATCAGATAAACTGGGAGACAAATGACAGGGTAAGAAGGGAAAGTCTCTGGAACTGTCAAGATTGCAAGAGTCAAGGGAGGAATGGAGATTGGTTCATTAAAGTAAAATAAGAGGCATATTAACTAAATGCAACTCTTTATCCTATGTGGGAAGTGCATCTTACCATCCTAAAAGATAGTATTGGAATATCTGGTCAAACATGAATGGATCCCTGGATGAAGGATATACGGGAGACTTTTTTAAAACTGCATGTTTGAAGGGTCATAGGCAAATAGTTTTGTTCTTTGTTTAGTTTATACTGTTACTTGCTGAACAAACTGAAAGGAGAAGATGCCAAGAGTCTTCCATCCAAGCACATGTTGAGCCTCCTTGCAGCTTCAGCTAGCATCTAATTGCCCATATAGGATCTGTAGGCACTCTCCAGAAGCCCCCTTCGTATGCTGCTGTAGATGGCATGCCAGGTAAGGAAGGAGAGCATCACATGTCAGAGAAATAACCAGAGAAACCTCATGGGTAGGGTTCACAGCAATATTTAGTTCCAGGAAAGCCAGAAACACTGTCAAAATATTTATAAATCCCAGCCATAAATTTTACAATTTATTTGATCTGTATTAATGATTGTTTAATATTAGAGATTTTATAGTTGCCTTTTCTGTGCTTAAATAATTTATTCCTTTGTATTTAAAGTTGGCATAACTAGTGACCTTAACTATTTGCTTCACAGACTCTATAGTCCATGCCTGTAGTCTCAGGAGAGTACAGCATGCAGATTGAAAGTTAAAGACAGCCTCGGCTATTGAGTACTTTTAATGCCAACTGAGGCAACTTAAAAAAACCCTGACAAAGTCTTGCATATAACTCAGAGGTAGTGAATTAGTTACTTTTCTCACTGCTGAAAGTGAAAATGATACAAACTTATGTATGAGTGTGTGTGTGTGTGTGTGTGTGTGTGTGTGTGTGTGTGTGCAGATGTGTGTATATGCATGTGAATCTAATGGTGGAAGCAAGGGATTTACCCCAGGTATTTTCTTCAATTGAGAGAGTATATAATTGTTATTACATATTAATAGAGGTGAGTAACATCTCAAGGCGAAGTCCCCATTCACCAAATATTTTTAGATATATGAAGTAAAAGTTCCTAAACTAAAGGTGGGGTTTAGAGAAATTGGATCTCATGTTGAGAAGTAACATTGCTTCAGAGACATATTTAATTTTACTTCTTTAGAAATTTTATAATTTAGAACCCTGAATGCATGGATTAAATATGCAGACCCTACCTTGTGAAAATGATGTCCTTATCATTCTCAAGCTGACCCAGAGATAACTTCTATTCTGAAAATATTAAATTGAAAAGTCTAGGGAAAAATCATTGTTTCAAATAACTTTTACTATGTCATATTTTTATATTTGTTCTGATTTTGCATTTTGCCTAATTTTTTTAAAAAATAAAACTTTCTAATATACTTTTAATTTCAAATGGTAAAAAATGAAAGCTTCTAGCTTAACTTTATAAACTCAAACTGGTATATGAGAAAAATCCCTGGCAAACATGAAATTTGAAAACTTTTCTTATCAACAGTTGGGTATGCATGAAAAAAAAACTTTAATGATCAAAGAGAAATTAGTATTTAATATAAAATCTTCAGGGAGAATACTTTTTGCTATTTTATGTGTATTGGTGTTTGTCTGTGACATGTGTATACCTGGTGATTCATAATCCAGGATATGGTGTTGAATTTCCTAAGACTGGAATTACAGAAAGTTTTGAGCAACAACATGGATACTGGTACCAAAAACCACATCTTTTTAAAAAGCAACCAGTTATACTGTTTTGAACTAGACATCACCACTTAAGTAAAGTTTAAGATCAAACTTTAAAACTACTTGAATTTTATTTCCCTCTCCTAAGATTTTCAAAATGTCTTTAAATAAAAGGTTAATTTAGTGTTTGAATAATAATGATTTTGACTGAATTCAGAATGGTTTTAGAAAAAATAAAACAGGAAATTGTATTTTGCTCGGTTTGAGAGAAAGTGTGTGTGTGTGTGTGTGTGTGTGTGTGTGTGTGTGTGTAGATTTTTTTAAAGGATACTTTGCTTAATTATTTTGATTTTAAAGACTTTGGGTAAGTATATATGTTTGGGGGAAAATCTATGTAGGAGTTGCTTGCATCTTGAAGTATCCACAGGGGTCTCAGAATAGAACTCATCTCCAACAAATGCAGGGGATTGTGGTCCATGCGTTCATTTTGCCAAACCACTCCAGGGATGAGCATCTCACGTCTCATTGTGATGAAAGTGAATAGTGTATTCAGTCCACTTGATTGGTCTATGAGCTGTGGGATTTTTCTACCGAGAAGAAAGCACTTTGTTGCTGTTTCGTTTTTTGTTCTGATGCCCACACTCTATGTTCTTTAGAGTGGCAGTGTTTGAAATATGTTGACAGCCAGCACAGATAATGTACTCAGCCTTGGGTCAAGGACTGTAAACCAGCTGCTAGGTGTATCATCTGCTCAACACTTCTGTGCTCCTAGTTTGAGGACACCCGGAGAGGCATGGAAATCTATTGTGTGTGGCTTGTGGTGTGCACAGCAGGATGATGATTAGAAGACCAGTCTCTTATCTCCTTATTCTGATCTTCACTTTGATTTCAAATACATACAGACATAAAATGCTCAAGCAAAAAAAAAAATTTAAAAATACAACATAATTTCCTTTTCATTTATATTTTAAAAGCTCAAGTTTATGATTAAAAGGTTGTTATTAAAGGAATTATGTGACTGGAAATGATCCAAATCATCTTATGGCCCCTGCGTCTTTTTTTTTTTTTTTCTTCATAGTCACCTAAAATGATTCTTGTGGCAGAAATTTCCTGCCCAATGTATTTGTAGCAGAACCCTGTCATTGGATAGGGGAGAGGGAGGCAGAGCTAGGAGTTAGGAGAAGAGAAAAACACAGGGAGAGAGGAAGAGGAGGAGGAGGAGGAGGAGGAAGGAGGAAGAGGAGGAAGAGAAGGAGGAGGAGGAGGAAGGAGGAAGAGGAGGAAGGAGAGGAGGAGGAAGAGGAGGAGGAAGGAGAGGAGAGAGGCGAGATGGCTGCAGATGTACACTCTTGTGCCTCTAGCAATCAAAGTTAGTTATTAATATCAAAGTTTGATGATTGGGATAACTATTCTAATTGTGTGGGCATCTTATGTATTGAGTATTTGCTAATATATACATCTATTGGTTAATCTTAAACTTTGGAGTTTTGATTTACTGGATTACTGGAAGGTGTGTCGACAGACAACTGAGTGGTTATGGCTGTGAAGGAACTAGCGGCTCCAGGGACAAGTGAACCAGAGCTGGAAGCACAGCGTCTGGTCTCTTCCGGGGGCAAACTAGAGAGTGCAGCCCAGTGGAACCAGCTTGGGAGCTCTGGCCATGCTGGAGAAGTTGCTAAGACAAATGGACTTAGAGTGGGGATATGGCAGCCAGGCCAGGAACTAGCCAGGTGAGCCTTTTTTCAAATATATCCCGCTACAGGTGGAGCTGAATGTGGCTTCCAGTGTAACTTGGGCATGCAGAATCTCCTAAGAGTGAGGCTGCGTGCATTTGGGCCCTGAAGGTAAAGAATCCATTTGTACCATGTTTGTCAAAAAGGAGGAGGAGGAGGAGGAGGAGGAGGAGGAGGAGGAGGAGGAGGAGGAGGAGGAGGAGGAGGAGGAGGAGGGAGGGAGGGAGGGAGGGAGGGAGGGAGGAAGGAAGGAAGGAAGGAAAAAGAGTTACAAGAGTGTTAACAGTGTTAACAGTGTTAACAGTGGCTGTTGAAGCTGATTTTTAAAAAATAAAAACAATGCTCCTTGAACTGATTCTATTTGGCTTCTTTGTTTGTTTGTTTTCTGCCTGCAAATCTGTCTCTACCAAGTATGTTCTGGGTGTCTACTGAGGCCAGAAAACGATGGTTGTTTTCCTGATACTGGAGCAGCAGACAGTTGTAAACACCTATGATGGTGTTAGGAGTCGAACCAGATCTTTTCTGGCCTGATTCCATTTGTTTCTGCAAATAAAAACTTTCCGCTCCAACTATTTCTAAACTTGTCTACTAAATACAACTAAGGTGGCTCTCGTTTTTAGGAAAAACTTTTTACTAAAACAAAAGTAGTAGAAATAAGGTTTTAAGAATCCATGGGGATTTAATGATTAATAATTTGATTACTAATATCATAACAATCTATAAAAGAAATGTGCTTCAGTTTGGGCACTTTTAGGTCTAGAACATTAGGAAACAGTATGATTACCCTGGGATTCTGAGAGATTGACAGACAGCTGATATCAAATCATGACATTTACCTAAGTTAAGAATTCTACTGCCTCTCTTAGATATCAGAAGACATTTCATCTTCATGTGCTCTTGTGGTGGTGCTACATAACTAAAATCCCAGGACTTGGAAAATGGAGGCTGGAGAATAAGGAATTCAAGGTCAGCCTCAGTTACATGAGTCTTAGTACAAAAAGAACACACACACACACACACACACACACACACACACACACGTGCCAAAATTCCTCATTTGAAATTTTTTGAAATTTTTACAGCAGGAAACAGTATTAACTAAATAGCCCCCTCCCTGTATCACCTACTAATTTATGGGCTGTATTACTAACTCTAGGGCAAAAGAGAAGTCTCCAGAAGTGGCTTTTATGCTTATGATCAGTGAATCAATGGGAATTTGTCTAAACAATCCCCATCTGTCTATTCTTTTAAGTCCATACCAATTAAGCAAACTATCTGCAGAAAATAAATGTTCCATTCTCCATACTCACTAGTCAGGAGTTTAACTGGTCACTCCTCTGTTGCACCAGCAATAAAGTTGGTAAGATAGGTTACTGCCCTTCTTCTGTTTTACATTGGGTCTGACACATTATCAGCCAAACTAATCCCTCTGTCAAGCAATACTTCAGAGGCCAAGAAGGTTTCAACTTTAATTTATACAGGAGTAAAGATAAAACATAGAAATGTCTGCCACTCATGGATAAAATCATGCCATGTATCAATAACATACATACTAATGGATATGTTTAAAATTAGCTGGTGGTTGGTCATGTCATTTTTTTATTGACCAAACAAAATCTATTTAAAATTTTAACATTCAAAATGTAAAGTAAATGTTGTCTCTATAATGCACATAAGCCTTAAAAAGCTTCTGGTTTAAGATGGTGCACACATTTCAATACCCCCACTTCACTGAAGTAGTGAAAATGATATGAATCAATTGAAGCAACATAAAAGCAGATAACATAATCATAATCAATAAATATTTGCCTGTGCTCCAAAGGAAGCATAGTTATTTAACAGAAGGAAACTGAACATACAACCACAACACATGATAAACATCCCACCTAGCAAGCAGAATCATAGAATTACCATTAACTCATTTTTTGTGTGTGTGAATTTTGCTTTCCAGCTACTAGAAAATATGTGGTGATGGTTTATATAATTATTCAGGAAGGATTTCACTCCTTCTTATCACACTTCCTATCCTTTTGCTGTTGTTGATGGGTCACAGAATCTGCTTTGACCCAAGCTATAGATGAACATCTAATCACACACACCTGAGCATTAACCTCCAGAGTTATTGTCTGTTTACTCAGTTTATCTGTTGCCTCTGGAATCCACCATTAGAAACTACACAAAAGCTCCTGGTCCGGTAGCTTAGGCCCCAGTAATAGGAGCTGTGGAGCAGATCATGTGCCTCAGAGAATACCTGGACCCAGGGAAACAAAAGATGCTTGGGACAGACTTTAACTCAACTTGAACCTGAATCCCAGAGCGCAGCCACCAGCACCAAGAAGCAGCCAACCACAGACTGCTGAGCAAGAGGTTAGACCCGGGGTTAAGCCTGGAGTTTGGGGGGTAACATATTATAGAGCAATATTTCAGGAATTTTAGCTAATGCATTAGTCAAAGACAAGCATTTGGGAGCAGGCCTGGCTGGAACGTCTTCAGTTAAGTACATGCAAGTGATTAACTTAATTATTCACTTCATCATTTAAAAATCAAGCAAAGTTTTACTAACTATCTAACATGTCAAGATTAATTTCTTGGAAAATGAGCTGTCTTTAATTAATTGCCAAGTGAGGAACATACCCTTTCTTGTGTGCATTCTAGTGTTTTCAGTTGTGTTAATTTTCTTCAAGCTTAGGAAGTTATCTTGGCTAATTAATAAATGAAGCCATTGTAATTTTAACCTTTTAACTGTCCAGCTCTTCAGTACTGAAATAAGGTGAAGGCTTGAGAACAATTGATTTTAATACCTTACTGAAAGTTTACCGTGATGGAGGGAATTTTTACATCAGTTACATGGAGAACCAGTGCCCACCGTGCATCTCCCACAGAGAATGCAGGGAGGAGACAAGTTGAGTTAAAAGATGACGATGTATTTAGGAAACTGATATGTGCCTGTATTCCTCTGATGACAGTTCTTTTGAAGTATGATTGGTGTGTAGTAAGCCACACATAATTAAAGTGTATAACGTGGTATGTTGGCAGGGTATATATTCACAAAGCCATCTTCAGAGTCAGGTGGGTGACAATGCCTGTCATCCCTAAAGGCGTTTTGATGGTTTCCAATCCTGTGTGCATCTCCTCTTCATTGTTGATAAAATTAATTTCAAGGCTCCACTGTGGGCTTGATATCTATTATGCTCCTAGTGCATTTTGACAAAACTTAATCCCCAAGAATATGTGTTTCTTAGACATTTAACAAAACTGTCTACTGACGTGTGTTTGAGGCATGTAATCTTTTTTGTTTATTTTTATTGAATATTATATTTACATTCCAGTTTTTACTCCCTAACTCCCCTTCCCCCCCACCACTCAGGAACCTCCTATCCCATCCCTCCTCCTCATGCTTCTATGAGGATATCCCCCCCACGCCCCCATTACCATCTCCCCACCCTTGAATCCCCCCCCCTCGGTGAGGCACGTAATCTTACATGTGTTATTATTAAACCTTTAACATAAAAGGTGAAACAGTGAAAAATATTCTACCCTAACTTATTTCTGGAGTGAACATGCATGGACTAATGCATACAACACACACACACACAGAAATCACCACAAAGTAATGCTGATGTGGTGAGTTGTTAATCTGTTCTATACTTCCCAGCAGGTGTGTGTGTGTGTGTGTGTGTGTGTGTGTGTGTGTGTGGGCGCGCGCGCGGGCACGCGCTTCTTGCTGTCTCCCCAAGTTCTGGGTTCCTGAAAGAAAGACACACATACACAGCCTTATATTTTAAATACCTTAAACAGCTCAATGGCTGGGCCACTCCCTCCCTAACTCCACATGGCCACACACACCATACTCCAATACTCCTGAGTTAAAACTTACTAAATCTATATTTTATCTTTGCTGTCCCGAACCCAGCTGGGGCCGCTTTCCTTCCTGTACCTACGTGTTGATTGTCTCTCCCTCCTGCACGTTCGTCTCCTATGCCCTCAATCATGACAGAATCCTTTTTTCCTCCTTCCAGGGAATCCTAAAAGTCCTGCCTCTGTTCCCCTGCCCAGCCATTGGTTGCCTGTAACTTTATTGACTAATCAAAAACCAACTGGGGACAGGCTCCCTTTAGTCCTGCATGAAGGACACTGCAAACAGAACACAAGCTGCTACATAATGGTGATTGAAACTATTATTGAAGCGCTATTTATTCAGCGCCCTCCAGACAGGAGTGAATACTGAAGATTCTGTCCTGTCCCGTTCATTGTTCTCCTTGATTGGCAGAATTCAGGGAGGAGGCAAGGTGTCGCAGCCCGGAAGTCACTTCCTACTTGTTCTCATGTTGTTTTGGGGCTCCATTCTCGTTTGGGGCTCCACAGCACTTGTGTGAGCATAGCGAATACCCAATATGAAAGAAGTTTGCTTCACTTCTCTCAGTAATCTGTCTGTTTATTGAGAAATAAAGGATGAGATTGAACTGTACTGCCTTCAGTTACCTAGCGGAGATGGTAGTTAAAAGACAAATTGAGATGTACCATGCCTTGCTAAGTACTGAGCATCACAGTAAAACCTTCACGTGCCTCATTTCACAATGAAATATCCACCAGGGAAAGGAATTGCTGCATCCATTCACCACGAGTCAGTGTTTTGGTAGAAGATAAAAGAGATCTGTCAAAAAAAAAAAAAAAAAAGAAAAAAAAAGAAAAAAAAAAAAAAAAGAAAAGAACAAGTTAAGAAAATGGAGCAAGGAGGGGAGGCAGACTCATAGAGCATGGTGGGGTCAGACATGGAATTAGAGCTGTCACATCCTGACACCTAAATGTTTCCACGCTGAAAAAACTAGCATATTGCTGTGTGGAAAGGGGTGAGTTATTTGGCAGAAATTGACTCCTACTGTGTGTGTGCTGCTTTAACTACCCACTTTATAACCATATGTCAATGGATGCAGTCTGAATCAAATGAGTGAAAGATTACTTATTGAATAAATCTTTGGGCTGGAGAGATGGCTCGGTGGTTAAGAGCACTGACTGCTTTTCTAGAGGTCCTGAGTTCAATTCCCAGCAACCACATGGTGGTTCACAACCATCTGTAATGGGATCTAATGCCCTTTTCTGGTGTGTCTAAGAGAGCGACAGTGTACTCATATACATTAAATAAATAAATAAGAGCCGGGCGGTGGTGGCGCACACCTTTAATCCCAGCACTTGGGAGGCAGAGGCAGGTGGATTTCTGAGTTCGAGGCCAGCCTGGTCTACAGAGTGAGTTCCAGGACAGCCAGGGCTACACAGAGAAACCCTGTCTCAAAAAAACCACAAAATAAATAAATAAATAAATAAATAAATAAATCTTTTTTAAAAAAAAGAATAAATCTTCTACTATTGGGATGATAAACATTCAACAAGCAGATGGTAAATATTTTAAGCCAATGGATTATGTGGCAACTATTTTGTTAGAACTACTGTCAACTTTTTCTCTATAGCAAGAAAGAGCAAGAATCAAGCTTCTGATTTATAAACTGTATTTATTTAATAAAACTAATCTTTAAAAATACTTCTTTATGCATAGCATATAGTATATATTAAGATTATAAAATTTAGTCCCTGGGAGCTCTGGGGGATCAATTTAGTTGATATTATTGTTCTTTCTATGAGGTTGCCATTCTTTTCAGCTCCTTTAGTCCTTCTCCTAACTTTTCCATTGGGGTTCTCTGGCTCAGTCTGGTGGTTGGCTGTGAGTATCCACATCTGTAATAACAGGTGCTGGTAGAGCCTCTCAGAGGACAGCTATACCAGACTCCTGTCAGCAAGCACTTCTTGGCATCAGCAATGGTGTCTGGATTTGGTGTCTACAGATGGGATGGGTCCCAAGGTGGGGCAGAGTTTGGATGGCCTTTTCTTCAGTCTCTGCTCCATTTTTTTGTCGCTGCATTTCCTTTCCACAGGAACAATTCTGGGTTAAAATTTTTGAGATGGGTGGGTGGCCCCATCCCTCATGTAGAGGTAGCCTCTACAGGTTCTATCTTCCCCTTTGTTGAATATTTCAGATAATGTCATCCAGCTGCTTATGTAGCAGAGGATGGCCTTATCTGGCATCAATGGGAGGGGAGCACCTTGGTCATGTGGAGGCTTGATGCCCCAGTATAGGGAGATGCTAGATCACTAAGGTGGGAGTGGGTGCTTGGGTGGGAAAGCACACTCTTAGAGGCAAAGGGAAAGGGGAATGGAAGGGGCCAACATTTGAAGTTTAAATAAATAAAAAACAATTTTAAAAAGTTTATAATTTTTTGTAATTTAACTCAGGGAACAAAAAAGATAAACCAATAAGGGGATTTCTGAGGATGTGTGTGTGTGTGTGTGTGTGTGTGTGTGTAGCACTGTTTTACTATTTAAACATGAGAACATTATTCTAAACATACTAAACTCCAACAGTGATTTTATCTTATTTCACTACCCAGTACCTTATATAGATTCTCCTACTCATCCTTTCCTTCTTTCTTTTTTCTTAAAAAAATAATTATGCACTGGAGAGATGGCTCAGTTGGTAGAGTGCTTCTTGTGCAACCATGAGCACATAAGCTTGATAACTAACACCCAAGTAATGAGCTTGGTCTGGTGGTTCACAAACACATGAACACACTACACACATACACACACACACACACACACACACACACACACACACACACACACCAACTCCCATACATGCATAACCTACTCATGCACGCAAATAAAAATGCATATACATTGGGCAGGGTGGCATATGCCTTTAGTTCCAGCACTCAGAGGCAGGGGCAGGTGGATTTCTATGAGTTCAAGTCCAGCTTGGTCTATATAGTGAATTGTAGGACAGCCAAGCCTATTTAGAAAGACTGTGTCTCAAACAAGCAAGCAAGCAAGCAAACAAACAAACAAACAAATAACACACACACATATATTCTTAAAGAACTAACTGAATACATTTATTTGGTGAAGTTATACAGATCCCCTCACTAAAGTTATGAAAAAGACAATGCTTGCTAGGCATATAATGAAATACAACTTCCCAACATAAGAATGTTATTAACACAACAATAATCAAAAGACAATATTAGCGTCTAAAACCAAACCTATCTTTTTAGTAGACTTATGGTAGTATTTAACTTGAATAACCACTTTTAAACCTGTGACTGCAGCCTTCAGATATTAGAAGATGCTGAAGCTGATAAAGTTTGAATGTTCAAATGTGTGTGAGGTTTTTTTCTGAGTTAAGATTTATTTTATTCTTCTTCTCTGTGTGTGTTTGTATGTGTGTAAACTTACACCAAGTGTGTACAGTTGCCCTTAGAAGAAGGCCTAAGACCCCATAGAGTTGGAGGTGCATTGATGGTGAGCCAGCCAGCATAGGTGAGACCGAAGCTTGGGTCCTCAGGAAAAGTGGGACATGCTCTTAACACTGAACTCCAGTCCCACGGTTTTCTGTAATCACCTCTTTCCCACATCTTCCTTCCCACATAAGGTCTTTATGGACATTTTTTTTCTCCAATTTCATTTTCATAGTACAGCTTTCCTGTCTAGTTCTTTCTGTGCTATGTTATTACTTGTGTTTTCTAGGGAAGCTGGATAAGTTCATTAAGTTTTTACATTTCACTTTCAGAAAGAAATCTTGCCCCCAGGGGTAATATTACTCAGCTAAATATGTGAGGATTACACCCACTTCAGATTTTCCCCCCTGGGGACTACACTAATGCAAACAGAAATTTAGAAATAGCATCATTTTGTTGAGGGAACAACTTAAACCTCTCTATGGAGAATAATACAGCGGTTTAAACATGATCAGAAATAGGGTGTTCTATAAAGTCGGACTTCATATGCATAAGACTTCTCAACTCCACAGTAAGGCACCAGCTTACCTACCTGGGCTCTTACGTACTATGTGGGTACCTTTAACAGAGAACACATTCTGGCCACTCCCTGAGCAACCTTGGGGTGGCTTATTTTCAAGTCTTCTTGCCTTAGAATATAACCACGTAAGTTCCTTACGCTGACATCAGTTTCTTGATTACGTTAAAGTTCATGAGCACCAGTTTGCCAAAAGCTTATTTTCTATTGAGCTCCTTGCTTGATTTTCTTCCATTATTTATTAACATCATTTCTCAGAGCTGATGGCAATTTGCCAAACAGCCCCAGGCACTCCCCATAAGTATTTACTGTAAGGACATTCCTCTAGTCATAACTCAAGGCTAGCACAAAGCCTCATTCTGAACATAAAAAAAAATTTCCCTTCGGTTCTAATCCTGCGAATGGATTAAGGTTTCTCTTGAGCAATGCATTTGCTGGTCTTACCATGACACAGTGAATGAATCATGTTCCGTGTGTTAAGTGTGGCTGTTAAAGCAGGCATTCTCGATACCAGCCCAGCCTCCACTTCATCTTTTCCTTTAATCTTTTTCTTCCTCATCTCATTTGAATATTATTTTTTTGTTATCTTGCATTTTGAGATGAAAGACCAAAAAAAAAAAAATGTACAAGTGTCTACAAACCATAAAGCTGGATGAATAGCAAACAAGAAACACATGTAAATAACATATGAACGAGGAAACGAAGCATTATTAGAAACCCCTGTGACACTTCTCAGTCACAGTCTAAATAACTGCAGGGTGACCACTGTCTTGATTTGTAATGTTATGGATTAGATCTGCCTGGCTCTAACATTCTTAAGTATGAAACCCCACAGAATATATTATTGTGCTAGAACTGAGTTATTCAGAATTATGCCGGTGCCATTCACTAATCTCGTTGTAGTCCGAGTTCATCCTTGCTGCTGAGTAAAATTCTGTTTTGTGAATATACATTATTTTTAATTGTATTTTTGATGGAAATGAGGAGAACTTTTGAATTTGTGGCTAAAAGGCAGATTGTCATAAATGATTTCTGGGAAATTTACTGCAGCGTTCTAGGTATTATTTAAAACAGGCTCTATCTAGTTGGATACAGTTTTCTGAAATATTCAAACCTGTTTATATCCCTACCAGCCGGCAATGAATATTTTGCTTGTTCTGTATTCTTATCAATCTCTGGCTATACCTATATGGACACGTGCACGGGTGTTTTCTTTTTCATTTTCTGATAACTGCTAATAGTGATCATTGTTCCCTACTGACTGGGTCTTAATTTTTTTTCTGTTCTGTAAAGAGCCCACTCTGCTATTCATTGTAATTATCCAGCTTAATTTTTATACTCTTTTACTATTACAGAAAAATTAATGTTTTTCTGTAATGAATGGCCTCCCATAAAAGAGAAAACTTAAAAGTAAAAGCAGATGTCAAATGCCAAGTTTACCATAAACCAAGCCCTTATTGGACAGAGGAGTTCAGCATTTACTGCTTAGAAACGATAGTTGAGAGTCAGAGGGTCAAGCTTTAGGGTCATCAGCCACACAGTTTTCATTCAGGAATGCTACACTATGTCCTGAGCCCAGTCACTTGTACTGAACAAGCTTCAAAGAGTCATTGAAGAACCAATCTTAAGATGCTTATGAATGACCTCTAAACCATTGAAAACAAGACGCCTTACATGAAAAATGCAAAAAGTATCTACCTGTTCGTGTCCAGTGCCCCACGGAATGAGACATTCCACACAGAGAATTTTACTAGCAGCACTAAACACCATTAATACTTACTTTTTTAAAAAAAAAAGATTTATTTATTTATTTATTTAATGTATGAGTATACTGTAGCTGTCTTCAGACACACCAGAAGAGGGCATCAGATCCCATTACAGATGGTTGTGAGCCACCATGTGGTTGCTGGGAATTGAACTCAGGTCCTCTGGAAAAGAACAGTCAGTGCTCTTAACCACTGAGCCATCTCTCCGGCCCCATAATACTTACTAAGAGAAAATTCACCAGAGGTTGTGGTGCATGCCTATGATCCCAGTGCTTGGAAGGGCAAGGCAGGATCAGCAGTCCTGAGCAAGCCTGGGCTATGGGGACGGTCTCTCTCAAGAATGATTTCCCCTTGAGGAGAAATGTTATCATCATGGAGATATTCACCAAAATCTAATTCAGCTCTTAAAAGTTTATATAGATGAAAAAAATATTATAATGAGCTACTCAAGGTACAAATAGGATAACCCCTCCTTTGCAGATGATATGATTATAATCTTAGCCAATGAGACAAAAATGTGAAGTTGAATTTTCAAGGATAATGCACTGAAGTGTTTGGCTGCTTGTGAGAGCATTAACATTAATTCACCAGATGGATCAAAGTGCCAATAAAAAGTCTCAAATTTTGTTTAAATATTTGTTTGTTAGAAGTTGAGAACCTATTTGTGGTCTTCAACTGGTATGCTGACTACAGTTTAGTTGTGTGTAATATGGTACAAATTCGTGAATGTCAATGTTTTCTCTGTACTGGAAGGTGTAGTCACAGCTTCTCTGGAGTTACTGAGAATGAGGTACAGTGACTGATCCAGCTATGGTACCCAGATCATTGGAGGTCACTAGGAGACTAGAAATGCTCTCTGGACCCCTAGAACCAAGTCAAGAGTAAAGAACCTGCCTCAAATCATACAAGTCACAGAATCATGGGGCTAGGGGCTAATCGAATGTTTTCCAGTATTTCAAAAGCTTTTATTTGAATGTTTTAAATTCTTTGAGTATATATTTGTACCAAAAATGAGTGAGGGATTAGCTTAGGAGTTATACCTTAAATATTAAAAGCTTATTGATTGTTATTAAAAGCAGAAGAGGTTTAGCAAATATTTCATTTTTTTTATTTCTAACTCTAAAATAAAAGTTTCAAGGAAAATTTCATCTTGACAATGATAGTCTCATGAAAAATAAAAAAAGAACTTTTCAGTGCGTGTGTGTTGATACTGTTCATATAGGGTTTGAGGCTGGTCTTGAACTGGAACAGTTTTCCTCCAGCCTCATTCTCTTGCGTGCTGAGATTACAGCATGCACATGCCACCATGCCTGGCTGTTCTAGTAAAGCACCTGCAGTTTGTTGGAGAAAGTTGATTTCAAACAGTGATGACAACTGAGAACAGAATGGCAGGGTGCAAGCAAGCACTGCTCCTGACAAACCTACTTTTGTCACTAGTGACAAGGGACAACCTTGTGCATCCAAGAAGAGCCAAAGGATTTTATGGTTCCTCCTATCATGCCAAACTGTAGGAGAGGGAGCTGCTAATACATTAACTGTGCCATTCCATAATAAGAAATACCATGACGGCTTCAAGGCTTCTTTTCTGATTTTCATGGAGCAAATGCACACAGTGAAAGCATTTCCTTTCTCTGCTCCAGACAGTTGATGGTAAATCACTTTCCCAAGAGTCTGATATGTCTTGCTTCGACTCCTTTTCACAAAGGTGTGTTTTCAACATGTAATGTCTCAGCTAAAATGAGATTTGCTGAAACAAAACACAGACTAGATAACCACATACACATACGACTATCAAGTGTGTCATTACACAAGGTGATGTTGGACTGTATTTAACTTGTATGCAGAATATCGTCATAGTGGCTGTCTTAGTTAGGGTTACCATTGCTGTAATAAAGCACCATGACCAAAAGCAAGTTAGAGAGGAAAGGGCTTATTGACCATCCACTTCTACATCATAGTCCATTACTGAGAAACTCAAGCAGTGCTAGAACCCAGGAGCAGGAGCTGATGCAGAGGCCATGAGGGATGCTGCTTTACTGGCTTGCTCATCATACCTTGCTCAGCCTACTTTCTTATAGAACCCAGGACCACCAGTCTAGGGCTAGACCCTCTTCCATCAATCCCTGACAATAAAATGCTCTGCAGTCTTGCAAATAGCCCACTCTACAGAGACTTTTTTTTTCAATTGAGGCTCCCTCCTCTTGGATGACTTTATCTTGTGTCAAGTTGACATAAACCTAGCAAGCATAGTGACATGAAAATAAGCCATATTTTCCGACATGCTTAATTCTTTTTAAATACAATTTTCTTCTATTTACCAATTTATTGGCATGGTTATTGAAATGACTAAAAAAATGTCTTCTTGTAATTGTGTTTATGGTTAAAGATGTCAGAGGCCACTTATACTGTGACTTCTCAGAATTCAGAGTTTTCTGAGGTTAAAGTCACATGCAAACGTTCTACACTAAACAGAGCCTTCTGCGCAATATTTTTCCTTTAACATAGGGAAAAAGAATCCAACATAAATTACAATAAGCTCCAAATTAGGTTTCCTCATTTTCACATTCTAAGAAAGTGAGGCAAATGAGATTAGAAGTTACCATAAGGTCAGAGCCCGTGGATGGCCCAGATTCGATTGTAACTGTGTGCCCAGGGTGGAAAACATATCTAAAATGGTTTCCTGACCTTCACAGTCGGATCAACCTACTGTCTAAAGTTCTAAGGAGGTCTATGTCTATAAGTTACATCCTCGGCAGTAGGTAGGACAACCAGCATGGCCTGGGAGTCCAGTCTTGTGACTGGTTAGTCATGCTCTGCAGTTTCCTTCAACTGGGGAGGAGTTGATTTTTATTTGTGATTAGGCAGACTCCATATGAACTAGCAATCAGCAGAAGGTGGAGGCATACCTTTCTGCTTGCCCAGAAAACCCTATCTTCTTCCCCTGTCATTCATTGCAGGATTGGAGTCATCTGGAAACCTTGAAGTTCCACAGTGTGAAGTCTAAGTCAGAAGACCTTGTGAAGGGGGATTTTTAAAGGTTCAGAGTCAGTATTAACACTGTAAAGTCTGTAGCTCATACCGCAAAAGAAGAAATCTAATACACTTATTTAAATCTGTATGTCTGTCCATCCATCCATCCATCCATCCATCCATCCATTCACCTGCCTACCTACCTACCTACCCACCTACCTAGTCTTGAACTGAGGATTAGATCACACATGCATGATCCCACTACCAGAGGGGTGAAGGTAGGAGGATTAGGATTTTAAAATGTATTTGTCTGAAGGTAATCAAAAACAAAAAGACATAAAAGTGAGACTAAGACTTGGCGGAGTGAGGAGGAGGGTAAGAAGGGATAGAGGGACCGGACAGCTAGAATGCATTATGTATGTATATGACATCGACAAAAGAATAAATTCAGTAAAAATTAATTAAGGAAAGAAAAGTCTTTAAGAGGAATGGAGAGCAGGCTTGGCAGTTAAGAGCACCTCCCACTTAGGGTAGCTAACAACACCCTGTAATTCAAGCTCCAAGGGACTCTGATATCTTCTGGCCTCTGCTGGCACACGCATGCGTGCATGAGTGCATGCGTGCACATGCATACACACACACACACACACACACACACACACACACACACAGAGGGGGAAGGGTACTCTTTAAAAATTGGAAGAGAAAAGGAAGTAAATGCTGTTAAAGTAGCCACAGACTGTCTCATTAATCATGGGCTCTACTCCACAGGTAAATATGTGATTCACTTCATGTTTTATGGTTCTGTTTCATATTTCTAAACGGCTTGTTAGCCTAGTAATTATTATTCAGCCATCTTACACAACACTCACTAACTTCATGTGATCATAACTGAGGATGTGCTTAGCCTTCTTACACATACCCATTCCCAGTGTCTCCCTCACCCCACCGTCCACATGGAGTTTTAGTGCAGTTTGGTTCGTGTGTGTGTGTGTGTGTGTGTGTGTGTGTGGTGTGTGTGTGTGTGAATATTATACTGATTATATTCACACCAGTACGAAGCAGTATTCTATCACATATTTCCTTTCTCATACTACTTTGTTTTGTTCTTCCTGGAGTTTTTAATATACTTCTAAATGTTTATGTACAACTTATTCAGTTACTCAAAACTGCTTTCAAATTGTGTCTGTCAGAACAGCCTAGTTGCTGTAAAGGCCCTCAAAATCCCAATATCATTATACAAGGTTTCTTCTTGTTCGTGTCGTCGTTCAGAAACATAGCAGCTGGGAGTATGACCTTTTGGGGTCATAACTTTTCTTCCTCTAGAATCTTTATTATCTTGTAGGGTTTCAATGTGCTTCCTTTTTTCTGTATTGGAATGCTATTGGGGGTAGAGGGAAGTATATGTAGAAAAAAATGGGTTTTCTCAGGGTCCATGTTATGGATGTAGTGTAGCACTGAAACCCATCATTTCTGACACAGGCCTTTGGCTGGAATTCTATTGAATGTGTCCTAATATGCAGGGGGCACAGAACGAAATCTAGAGGGATGCTCCAGAGAGCAGAGGTGATCTAGAAAACACTGTGGGTTAATTGCCTGCTGCACAGGCACCAACACTACCTCTATCTTTTTTTTTTTTTTTTTTTTTTTTTTTGATTGGAGACGGACCTACTGTAAGCCTTCCTCCTGCCTGTCTCCTGGCCTGTTTTCTGAAATCTCTGCTGGAGAACTCTGATTTCTCTCTCATGTTAGATGTGAGTTTTCTGGGTTTTGTCTTTTCCTCTTTCTTGAAAGAGGCTTTTGAAAGGCTTGCTTTTTGAAAGGCTTGCTTCAGGGAGGCTGTTTTTCAAATCACACATAGAAGAATGAATAATTTGAAGTACTTGAAAGCATGAAAATGCTAACAATTATTGGCTATTAATAATGGCTAATAATAGCTAATACATGGCTAACAGTAAATTTGTAAATACAATTCTAGATTCAAAGTAAACTCATTTTAAGATGTAAAAGCCTTCAAAGAAACACCTAGATTTTCTATTATTGTTATGAAATTCAGCACAGTTTTTTTCCTATGTAAATTACTTACCTTGTGGCTCTGGAAGATATTTTAAACATTTGTGGGTTACTATTAATTCAGAATTGTGCATATTTAATTAATGAGTAAATTTAAAGAGAAACCTTTAAAGAGAAGTCTTTACTTGTGGAATTCTTAAAACCTTATTTATTTTCAATGATTTCTTTTCCATCCCTTTCTGAGTAGAAAGAACTCATATCTGGAATTTTCTGAGATTTTTTTTTATCTCTTTTTTCTTCAACATTTTAGGTAGGTTTTTGTCCTGCTTTGCTGAGGATTTTCAACTTACCCTTCTGACACATCTACTAGTTTTAAACATCTTTAGTAAGTATATTTTCAATCTCTAGAGTGTTTTTTGCGTTGCTGCTGTTTTGTATATAAATTTCTTTGTTATTTACTCTTACTGGAAGCAGAGTCAAGGGGCTTGTGTTCAACTCATAGCCAGCCAGCCATGAGACTTATTTGCATTCTCCAGAACAGCGGCCTCCAGTCTTCCTGAGGCTGGAGGAAGTAGATAAGGGAACTTGCTTGATTACATGACAGTGAAGAGGAAACTTCAGATGGGAGCTGTGTACAATGCTTCTGACCAAGCCCCACACCGCACTGCCTGTCACGAGTCTGTGCCAGCATTTCTGCCCTGTAAAGTCTTAGCCAGCTGGGTTTTGCAGGGAGAATCGCTGATAATTGCTTGTCCATAACTCCACCCACAGACAAGCACCATGCAAAGTGTTTCTCTAATCAGTACCTGCCTCCAGCCGGTTGAACCTCTTCTTAAAATGTGTTGCCATTTATTTTACCTGGTGATGCCTCTTTTAGTTCCTTTTATGGTTTAAAGACATTTTTAGGAGCTCAAAATGGATTTATTTCTGTATTGAAGGAGTTCGAAGGGGATGAAATACAGGTGATGAATTTGACTCTCTATGGCTAGAAGTCCCCCAGTTACGGCATCTGTATACATATCAGATCTGATTTGTAGAACTAGACAGAAATTTTAACTTTTTAAATTTGGGTCATGTGAACCCCAGGTACAGAAGAGCCTCACACACCCTTTCTCTGTTAGAAGAGACAAAACAATGTTTACAAGTTAGATGACATTGGAGCTGGAGAAGGTGAATCAGTGTGGAAGAGCATTGCTGCTCTTTCTGAGGACCTGGGGAGGCTTTGGTTCCCAGCACCCACATGGTGGCTCCAGTTTCAGGATAGCTGATTCCTCTCGAACACACCAGACATGTTCACAATGCACATACCTACCTACCTACCTACCTACATGCATACATACATACACATATGTATATGCATATATACATACATATATATGTACAGGCAAAACACTTATATACATAAAATAAAATTAGTATGTTAAGATGTTTTACAAATCAGATAGTATCTTGGAAGGATGGGGTAGGTTAAGTGCTACTTACATAATAAGTGTAGCCAACGCCTCTATAGAATAAAGTACATTGTTCTAGACTACCTACTAGAATTAACTGTCCAGATCCCCACCCTCAACCCCATCTTTCTCTCTTTCTTTTGAGTCTCATGCTGCAGCCCAGGCTGACTCGAAACCCACATTGTAACCCTCACTGGTCCTATTGTTTTTATGTTCAAGGAGGTCACATCTTTGTGTTTGGGCTGTGATTTGGGCCTTCCACAAGAAACTCTCCCTAGCAGATCTTACCGGTGCTTTAAACTCTGAAGCGTCAGGTCAAGAATGAGTTAAACAGTTAAAATTTAAGTCATCATCTGCCGAACAATAACATAAATGCAAGCAACAGGTTTGGAACTATTTTCTTCGCGAAGGAATACGTCAAATGCGATTATATGTATTCGATCTGTGTTCTTACCTTGACCACTAGTCTGTAAATTTAGGGATGTTACAGTTAAAAATATGATGCTCAAAGGCTTCCTAGGATCTCCCCCCCACCCCACCCCCATGGGAAAATCCAAAGTACTAAGTGTAGGACTTGCCACGTACTGTGAACTTAATACATACTTGTTCAGTGGCCTTGGGTTTTTCTTTTTTTAATTTAGCAGAAACCCATTGGTCTTGAATTAGCTTTTAGCAAGTAAGGATACCATCGGTGTGGACTGATTCGAATGCCTGTACCCTAACTTTAGAAATGCAGTTTCCTTCTAATGCCCAGTCTAATCAGATGCTTTTCTGTGCTTCCTACTTGGAAGCCCACCACTATGAGCAAGGGTGTAAGATGAGCTCTGTATGAGAGCTGGTCTCCCCACATTGTCCGGGGTTCATTGAAAGAGATGTCATTGCAAAGCCAAGGAAATATGTCAATGAAAATGAGCCTGCCACTAGGGCATGCACTCCTTCAGCGTGGAGAACCAGCCAAGTGTGTTTCTTATTGCAGGGTTGAGTCACCAGCCAGACTGGCTCGAGGTGAGCCAGGCACATCCGCGTTAGGACTCAGAGACACGCCTTCTTCTCACACAAACCTTCCTGATCCCAGCCGCCTAGGCGGACTCCCGGGTGGTGCTACCAGCCTTGCCACTTGCAATCTTGACGGGCAGAGGTTGCGGACCGCTGGGCCTTGCACCGATCGGGAGCCACAGGTTGGAGACGCAGGGAGCCCTGCCCATGACGGTGACTCTCTGAGGCTGGCAGCCGGCGCGCCTTGGTTGCTGGCGGTCCCTGGAGCAGGAGAAGACCGGAGCGGGGCCCCGAAACCTGACACCAGCGCCCTTGCTGCCCCTTCTCCGCGGGCTGGTGAGTTGGGGAAGGCCGACTGGAATGCGGTTCCACCCACTTCGGGTGCCCGCGCGGCTGCGGGGAAGGGGGGACAGGGAGGGCGCAGGCCCCGCGCGGCAGGTTTCCAATCTGTTCCCTGCAGAAAGCCTGGCGAGCATGACCTGGGGGTCGGTCGCGCCAGTGCGGGTAGCCCCCTGCAAACTCGATCTACATTCCACTTGTTTTGGTGTGTGCCTATCCTACAGCTGATTAGATCCAAACCAAAGCATAACAAGAACACTGGACATCTGTATTTCCAAAAGACGATTAATAGCAGCAATAAGCAAAGTGGCATTCAGGGAGAAAGGACCTAGAGAGGCTGGCCAGGCAAGAGAGAGGACTTGTCTTAGCACTTCCTTGAGATGATTCAGCCACAGAAAGTGAAGAATGCTTTCTGCGTTCCAGTGTTTGCCATATTACTTTAGGATTCTGATCAAAGTTTCCCATACAGGGATTGAGTGTAGGAAGTGAGTGATATTGTGAGTGGTCCCAATACACTCACTACTAAAACCCTCCAACATTATCTTACTAAGTCTCCGGAAAACAGTGTCTCAGTGATGTGTAAACAGTGATGGCCTTCCTAGGAACAAGCTGTGTGAGGTTAATGCCTGAACACCTTACCAGCTTTTCGATGACACGATCTAAAACTAATGCTGTGGACTCCAGTTTAAATGGCTTGCACAAGCAGAGACATACGTTTTGATTTGAGTCTGCTTAGGAGAATGCCCACAGTTCTCAATATTTCGTTACGTTTATACTTATTTGCATATACCTAATGGACTGCTTAGTGGTTGTAACTTTTGAAAAGTAGAAAGAATATTTAGTTACAGTCATACTTATTTACAGATACACATAATATGCTCATTGGTTGTTATAACTTTTGAAAAGCAGAAGGGACACCGGGATTGTATAGATAAGTTCACTGGATTTTAAAAAGCTACTGTAACGATCAGTTTGAAGTTATAAAACAAGAGAAGTGCTTTTCTGATGTCATTTTGCCCCTTCCCATAGCAGCTTCTCTTAGTTGTGTGTGGGGGCGGGGTGGGGGGAGGGTAATTCCTTACCCACATGAGCACGCTAGGCTGACTGGCAGGAACATCTGTAGATCATCACAAGGTATACACTTGCCTGAGACTCAACACTAAGGAGACTTCCCTGCTTAAGGACTGGCTATGAACTGCCATGCCCTGTTACTATCATTGGTATTGAATGGGAAAACATTTCAGATAAAACTGGATAAGCCTGTTCTCACCTTTGCCAAATGGCAATACAAAGAATCTGTCAAATGCAAGCAGACGCACGGCTCTCCCTCCTCATAGCTGGCTTCTGGACCAGGTATGTTTGACCTGATAAGGGAGGTAACCCTGGAGACGAGATCCTCTTAACTCATGACGTACCACATTCTACTACTACCTCTGTCTTCCAGTTCATTCGTGTAACTATTCCTCTAGAAATATCAATGTCAAAGTCCCAGGTGACTCAAGTTGGCATCTGCTGTTCCCACCCTGCCCCCCCATTCTTAGGAAGTTGGACTAAGCTTTCAGCCTAGGTGCTCAGTAGAGTACAGACAGCACACTGACCGCTCTCGTGAAGTTCATCTCTTGAAACAAGCTCAGTTTCTTCTGTTGATTCACCTAGGCTGGTTAACCAATAATTCATCTCTGAGGTGATTACTTGTTATGCTGAGATGCAGGAGAACAATTCCAATAAAAAGAGACAGGGCAAACCAGATGTTTGCCGTGAATTGTTTGTAGAGATGACTACCAAAGAGGGGCGGTTAGCTTTCTTCATGGTTAGGTATATACAGTATGGAGTGAATGTTCTGTAATGCAGAAAGTGGTGACATTGCAAGACAGACCTGTTGTTAGAACTATACTCTTAGGTATTTTCAGGCCCTCCTCAGTCCTTATTGCTGTTCTTCCACCACTGGGCTTCTCTTCCTCCTTGAATAAACAAAGGACTAGTACATAGTAGCTTTGTGTTTAATAAGTGGCTGAAAGAATTATTCCATAAAGTCAATATTTTTAACTTTCACAGTATCTTGAGAAAATAGTGTATTTGGTTACCTGTTTGTTTATTCAAAAGTGCATTTCTAAAATAGCACCCCTTGATGTTCTAGGTTCTCTGTAGACAGGCATGGACAAAATAAGCAGGCATCCCTAACCCCATGGATCTTACTGTTTATTTGGAGACAAGAAAACTAACAAGATGAACAGGTTAGATCTATGACACATGACTCACAGATGCTAAAGGGTATGGGGCAGGAGAGAGTTATTCCATAAGTTTCAGTTGTGTGGGGGTGGGGCGGGAGTCTCAGGTTGCAGATTAGGTACCAGGGTGAGCCCTACTTGGAGGCCATTTCAGTGTTGATCTGGAGCAATTGAGGGTGTGAACCTTTGGAGACTACTCCAGACTGAACAACCAGGCAGCTGGGATTTGCCAGTCCTGTTCCCTGGTACTATTAGGGCCAGGCCATAGAGGGCTCTGAGGATGCTACTCAACAGTTGATTTGAAGTTTTCACTTTGGGTAGAAGGCTATACTAAATAGCCTGTGAAATATTTTCCAACAAATACTTGTCTCGCACATTATGAACATTAATATAGTCTTCTAAGCAGCATGGACAAGAGGAGCTAATAAGACAAAGGACTTGGTTGTATATACATTACACCCTTGAGTTAGGGGGAGCAAACAAATTAATAATCCTACAAGGTTTAATATTAAGGATGGCACAGTAAGCAGTAAAAATAATGACACTGGTCGGGAAAAGCCTTGGGAACAGACTTAATTTATTGTGATTTAAGTTCTATGTTTTTGTCAGATATAGTGTAATGTTTCAATATATGCTTATAGCTCTTTTTGTGAATGAGTTCAACCATCTTTAAATAAAAACAGTTAAAGCTAAGTTTTATCTGTACGTAGCATGTCCATGACCTTTCTTATCATGACTTCCTGAACAATCTACTATACCAGCGATGTATGCACCCTTTCCACTACCTTGGGTCTGACTATTACACGGATGGTTTAAGGTATAGATGTAAAACCCATACTTGTGCAGGTTGTATGCAAATACTGTGTAATTGTATATAAAGGCTGATGCCTCAATGCATGCAGATATTTCTAGGGGCCTTGAAATCCATCCTCTGCATAAGCTGGGAACACTGTGCACTGTGAACAGATAAAATGGAAGTGTTGCTGTACTCGTCGCTTTAAAATTTTACTATGACTTTGTTACGAAAGCACTGTGCATCTAATGAGGTGGCATTTTTAAAGCTGTCTCTCTGGCTTCCTTGAGAACAGTGGATTGTAATATGACCACGGTTGAAGACAGAACAGAGATGAGGCTACTCCAATAGACCATCAAAGGCAACAGTATAGATTAGCACTGGAACTGTGGTCTCAAATAAAAGGAAATCCATTCAGAGAGTATTTAAGAGCAGAGCTGATAAGAATTACTCAGAGCTTAAAAGAAATACTCATAACCCAGGTAAAGAGTAAGGATGATAGGAAGTAAGATGGAGCGTAGTCATCAAAATGCATAAAGAACAACCTGATTAGATGATAAAGCTGTATCTTTTTTTATTGGATATTATATTTACATTTCAGATTTTATCCCCTTACCCCATTCCCCTCCCCCCGATAAAGCTGTATCTTAAGACTGGAAAAGATGGGGGAAGGAAAAGACTCAAGAGGAAGATGAAGACTCTGTTATCAAGTGTCTGAAGTATTTTCAAGCTTCTTGGTGGAGACAGCCAGTTAGGGTTCTCTTTTTGTAGCCCTATATAATACCTGGCATAGGCCAACACATGGCTAGACCCAAGGTCTTCAAGACATCAAGTGGAGAGAGCTGGGGGAAGGGGGGGGGACTGAGATTTAGAACTGAGAACTGATCTCTGACTGGATATAACATTGAGAGATCTCGCCCCAGGAAGCATCAGAAAACTGGTCAAGTGATGGGACAGTTATCAGATAACACTGCCATCATGAACACATGATGAGTTTTTACAGAATACCCAGAGGTGACAGATATTGCTAAGATAAATACTGAGCTGAGAAGTGTGTGATCTTGAACGTCAAATGGGAAACTTTGACAAGAGATAGACCTCGCCAAATAACATATTCAGGAAAACGAATGTAAAACTTTGTAAGTAGCTTTTCACTGGATTCCAAGAGAAATAGAAATTAGGGAACACCAGAAAAATTTAGATTACACTCAGACTCCAATAAAACTAATTTTAAAATGTGCTTGTAAAACAGTAAAGTCAGAAATACTTAGAAAGGTGTTGTGTGAATACTTCAAAGCATTTTCAGAATACTTTGAGGAAGAGCAACTTTGAGATAAGTGCTAAAGAGAATGACTAATTCTTTAAACAACTTTTTTTAGAAGAAATCAGTCAGTGGGGGAGTGTCTCACATCATTAAACCAATTTGAGAGAAAGCAAGGGAGTGAAATTCATCTCTCTGTCTTCCTCCTCTCGGTCTGATGCTGGAGACTGAACCCGGGGCCTCTGCCTTGCTTGAGCTAATACTGAGTTCCATCCCTGGCCTCCTGTCATAGCTCAGCATGCGGCCTACACTTGCCTCCCACTTTGTGCAACTCAGGGTTTGCATTCTTCTTTCTGAATAATGGAAAATAGAATCCTAATGGGAAGCAGTGGACTGGAAGAAAGGCTGCTAACATTCATCGTGAGCACAAGAAAAGGGCGGGGCTGGCGATGATGGGGGAGCAAACTCAGAACGGCAGCTGAGACCTAATGAGCCTGATATGTTCAAGAACCTGAGACTGAAGAGTAGAAAGCAGGGGCCACAGGGAACACAGGTGAGCATGGCATGCACTAATGGGAAGCCATTGCTGGGGCTGGATAAGATCAAGAAGGATGACACACCGCAACTTTATACCGGAGGTGTTATAGACATGGCCTCCACTGGGATATTTCATTAAATGCAATCAAATGGTCTTTTAGTTACACTTGAAAGCTGTGATTAAACATATCTGAGAACATAGGGTGTAGAATCGTTGGTAGATTGTCTAGATAAAAATAAAAAATTTTAGTTATGAGATATAAAACATATAAAAGTATATTAGGTCAGCACTGTCTTATACACTTGTTTAATATTCAAATGTGCAAAAATCTCTTAAGTAGGTAAAGTTGTTTCATTGAAGACAGATATAGGTGCATGTCTTGGGAATTTATAGAGAACAGTTAAATCTACCCTGTCGTTAGGCAAACATTGCCAATACTGTGCAGTGTGTGTGTGTGTGTGTGTGTGTGTGTGTGTGTGGCTTAAGGACACAGCAATCCTTCTCAAGACCATGACTTTTTCCTGTGCAAAACAAAGGATGCTGTTTGTTCAAATGCTCTACTCTATGGCTCTGGACCTGGGGAGTCTACATGTCTTGCTCCGTGTTTATTTTCTTCTGTCTTTCCCCTCCTTCCTCAGTTCCTTCTCTGTATCTGTCCATTTAAGGTATAGAGAATGGGTAAGGTAAAAAGAACAGGAGGAGAGCTTGAGAGAAGACTGAGAACCTCTATAAAGGGGAAGTCATTTTGGTAGGTTAAACCACAAGTCTTTGTTTAACCTTCCTCTGTAGCACATACGTTCATTTCCAATCATAGTGACTCAGAGTCAGTACAATCTTCTCTGGTTTGAGTTTACTCACAGACCTGGATACTGTATTGCATTCAGCTGGAGGGACACACCAGAAAAACATAAATAAAAAGCTGGTTCATATCATATTTCTCCACTCTTACGTAAACGAGGTAATCAGGGCCCAAGAAGCTTATTAGAAAAATTGCTTGGTACTTAATCATTTCTTGGAGTACATTATTTTCATCAGTAAAACATAGTGTACATAAATGTTCATGGCCATGTCAAAATACAAGAAATATAGAATGAAATTAGACTTTATTTTCAATGAAAAAAAAAGTGGAAATTAAAAATTGGGTCCCCTACTCTCTTTGAACAGCTTCTTGGTCTGGAGCTCACTCAGGCTGGCCTTGAACTCTTAACCCTTCTGATTCAACCTCAGTACTGGATTATAGACATGTGCCATCATGTCCCACTAAAATGAGTACGTCTTAGTCCTTAAAATGAATAGAAACTATTGCTTATATTCAGACTGGCTATACCTTGACTTGGGTGCCTCCTTGGTCTGATTTAGGCTCCTGATTTTCTGAAGTCTTCCCCTAAAGACCACAAATTCAGGAGCGACACCATCATCTTTCTAATTTTGTGAAGCATTGCGTACACTAAAGAAGGCCACTAAAACTCACTATATGAAAAATGGTATCCTCAGTCCCAAGCCCTCTCCTTGTACCCTCCATGTTTAATCTTAATCTTTCCAGGGCTAGTAATGCATACTGTATCCTCAAATGCTGCTGGGCAGTGTTGGGATACGAGAGCTTTATTTGGAACAGCAAAGAAACACAAACAAACAAACCCTGAAAATATTCTCTCTCTCTCTCTCTCTCTCTCTCTCTCTCTCTCTCTCTCTCTCTCTCTCTCTCTCTCACACACACACACACACACACACACACACGAACACAGGATGAAACAAGCAGATAGATACACAGTGAGTCACAGAAGCAAGACCTCCTTTTTAATCTTCATTTGGAAATGGATGTTAGCTGATGAAGTCCACTCAGTAGTTATCTCTTGAGGGCGCCATTTACAGATTCATGTTTGACTTGGGATTTCCTGAAAACAATATGGGTGCTTCTTACTTTTAAATTACCCTATACCATTTTTTTGTTTAATTTCGCTTTCTTACTTAGCCAATAGGAGGGCCAAGTGAACAGAAGGAGGATGTGTAACTCAGTAGTCACACTTGCTGTTATCCTGAATTTAGTTGTTGTCCCTGTAACTGTCAATGTTGGGAACCAATAGGCTTGATGAGAATCCATTCCACTAAGATTATGAAGAGGGTAGGGAAAGGTTTCTTGTCCAGGGTGTTTGGTCCTTCAGAAGGTAGAGTCATAACAGCCTGCAGATGTGATCCTCTCTGCAGACCTGAGACGCCCTGGCCTGTTTATTTCCTGTGTCACTGAATCCGGTGGTGTGGTTTCTCTGTGAAAGACCACAGGATGGCAACTGAGTTGCCCCAAAAAGGACTCTTGGTCTGCTGTAATTTTCTCTCTGGCTCCCAACAGTGATTTTAATTGAACGTATCTCAAGGCTGAGCCTCTTTGCAGCACCCACCCTTTCAAAATCCTCTTTATCCCCTAAGTAGAGCTCTGTAGAAGACCAGGGAAACAGTTCCCAGAAGGGGCGGGGTTAGAGTTACTTTATTGAAATGAAGTCTTGAGGTATGGCCTAAGTAGGCCAGAGAACTGAGGTGGGCTTGAAAGTCAATCTAGAAGACATTCACCTAACTAAGGATAGTGACTTTTCACTTTGAGAATAATATAAAACAAAAATTCTAGGGCTGTTCAAACTTGTATATATGTTGAGTTCAACTAGCCCTTGATTCAGTTTCCTATTGTACTGCCCATGATGCTTTGCCTGCATGACTTTGGGCATTTTATTTACCTTAAATATCAAGGCACTTATTTGTAAAATGTTGATTAGTTGTGAATACCTAAGATACATTTTCTTTATAATATAGATACTCAATAGACTAGCTAGCTTGCAACAACCAAATAGTTCATCATTCTTTCTATTAACAACTTAGAGAAATATCCATTTCTCTGTCTCTCTGTCTCTCTGTCTCTCTGTCTCTGTGTGTGTGTATGTGCGTGTGCATGTGCGTGTGCGTGTGTGTGTGTGTGTGTTTGTTTATGAGACACAGTTTCTCTGTGTATCCCTGGCTGTTCTGGAACTTGCTTTGTAGATCAGGCTAGCCTCAACCCATAAAGATATGCCTGATTCTGCCTGCTTCCCACAGGCTGGGATAACAGATATCCACCAGGCCCATTTCTCTTTGAAATGCTAATATTAACACAAATTGGGACAGAGAGATGAAGGTTTTTTTTTTTTTTAATATGCTCTCTCAAAAGCAAATTTTCACGATCAAAGAAAACACTGACTCTTTTATTCACTGTGTGCTGCACCATTTCTTCAGCTCTTTAAGGCAGTTCAAAATGGATTCTTACATCTAAAATCTTAATGTGTGAACCACCAAGAATCAGGGAGAAAGCAGTAGGGGAAGGGGATGATTTAGAAGGAAATACAATATGAGTGTGAAATGCCACAGTGAGGCCCATTACTTTATTTGCAAATTAAAAATAAATAGAAGGTACATTTAAATACTCATGAATGTTGGCTACGTATCCATAAAATGTACTATTTGTGAAGCAATCTTTTATAACCAGTAGAAATATTTTTACTGTACTATTTTTTTTTCAGGAATCCTGTTTTGAAAAACATAGAAACTAGAATGTGAGGGTTAAAAATATCTCAAAGCTGTTTCAAATTGATTTTTTCTTTCCCCATAGTAAAGATGCGGTGTGCATGGCCACCAGATCCAAAGGATAAACTCAACTCGAGAAATCGAAGAGTTCTTGACACTCCTTGGGCAGCACAAGTTCTGACTGTAATAGCACAGTGTAAATTGTACAGAAAATGTCAAGTTAGTTAAAATTAACAACGCTATTTATTACAACAAGAAATTGACTGCTTATTGATTCAGGTGCCTCCTCAGATGGATGCAAAGCTCTGATTCCCTCACAGTCCTTCCAAATATTCCCAAATAAGGGAACAACACATGTAGCTTGGTGATTTCCTAATTCCAGACTGCACTAAAGGTGCCTAAAGAATTCACTACATGAGAATTAAACTATTCGCCGCCATTTGAGAGCCTGCCCTGCCCCTTCAAGCCTTGTATTTTCACCACCTTAAGCCTGACAATTGCAACGTAATCTTCAATATGACTTTAGTTCTTCTTAATTTGTTGACTTAAACAACATAGTAAGCCCCTTTTATGTAGTCGGTGCTGTGTTTGCGACATTCTTTGTAAAGTGAACAGGTCAGGTCTCTTCTCTCAGAGGACATGGAGCCTGTAAGATTCTGTGAGCAGGTAGCTGTAACCCGGGAGGTAAGCTATGAATTCATCAAATCCATCCTTAGAAGGCAGTGGTGTAGTCATAAAGAACAAAGGCAAGCACAAGAGATTTAATGTGTAGAAAGGTTGTCTGTTAGCAATGGAAATGAAAAGACTTCGACTTAGCTTAGTGATTATAAAATTTCGGAAGGGATCAGATGCGCTGTGGGAGGGAAGGGAAAGAACACGCTGCCCTGCTCTCAATAAAGAATGTGGTGGATGAATAATGCATATTGCACAAAACTAATCCAGAAAAAAAAAGAAGGTGAGACAAGTTGAAGAAAAGATGTAACTCCATGTGAGGTGCCCGTGGTCATTAAATTGAAACTATTCAGGAAAATATCAGTGGAGATATAGACCTCTCAGGAGAATTTATAGTGGTATGAATTAAAAATAATGTCAGAAGGTGGTCAAAACATCTATGACACCGGATATCATTCCTCAGGGTGGCTCCAAAATGTGGGAAAAATGAGCAACCCTACTGGAATGATAATGAATTTCTTTTTTATTTTCCATCCACAGTGCTTTGGCTGATAATGCCATTTAAGCTCTGGAAGACATAGGGAGAAGACAATGTATGTGATTCTGTATGCTTATCCATCATTGCTGAACTAGAATTATTAAATATTAAATATGCAGGCAGCTCCTAGTTTATGAGCATAACACCATCCACCCCTTTTCCTGTGACTCACTTCAATGACTGTCTCCCAGCCCCCTTGTGAAATAGGACAAGTCACAGCTCAGGTGATTGGAACATGCAGTACCACATGGGATCCTCGGAGATTTCTGAAGTGATTGAATAAGTCCATTTGGTTTGATTAATTTCAGCCCAAATTAACTTTCTTAATTTTCCTCAATTGCTTTATCCTGTCACTGTCATGACTAAATATAATACATTTTTATTCATTATTTTATTTACATTTCAAATGTTATTCCCTTCCCAGTTTCTCCTCCACAATCCCCCTATCCACCCCCTTTTTCCCCTACTTCTATGACAGAGCTCCCCCATTTACTCCTGCCTCAGCTCCTTAGCATTTCCCTACTCTGGGGCATTGAGCCTTCACAGGACCAAGGTGCTCCCCTCCCAGTGATGCCTGACAAGGCCATCCTCTGCTACATAAGCAGCTGCAGCCATGGGTCCCTCCATGTGTACTCTTTGGTACATTTTAAATAGAAGAACAATCTACCAATGCCTAACAAAATTCATCTTGATGTTCTGAAAGGGATAAAGAAGAGTTTTCAGGTAATAATTATTTTATAGGTTTTAGTAATATGTAAAATACTGTTCATTGGTTGACATAAAAATTCAAGTGATCTGACTACATTTAGGGAGGTTCCTCTCTCTGGCCTTCTCTCCTCTCCTCTACCTTGCTTGTGTGAAGTTTCGATCTCTAGTTCTTTGTTTGCAAAAGCTTAGAAACAGCCTGTGTATGGCCACCTGGCTGCCTCTCACTCTCCATGTGTATGTTTGGTTATTTAACAAGTTTGAGAATATACTATTT
Source organism: Arvicanthis niloticus (assembly GCF_011762505.2). Lineage (NCBI taxonomy): Eukaryota > Metazoa > Chordata > Mammalia > Rodentia > Muridae > Arvicanthis > Arvicanthis niloticus. Next base: position 19,116,388 of record NC_047671.1, read on the forward strand.
TCCTCCTCATTCAACCTATATGTTCTCTGTTTCACCTCTAGTCTCCCTCACCCAGGTGTGCAAAGCTTTCTTGGATATGAATTTGTTATGTGAAACATATAACTCTAAACAAATGTGATTTTGTAAAATCTCCTGGCAATTTATCACTAACCCCCATGTTCTGATTATAGACGGAAAACAAAATCCTAAGAAAATATTGACTTGACTCACATCTTAGTGAGACATGTAATCTACACCTAACAAATTTCTCTGTGTGATTAGAACAGTGTTGATTCTTATTTTTCCCCTGATGCGTTTTGTGACTTACATTATTCACTAAGGTATTATCCAACCGCTAATAGTCTAACTTTTACCAGTCTATAAAGTCATCAATATTTCATATTCTCTCAGGTAGGATCAGTGTGACTTTTTTCTGATTAGTTTTGACTATATGTAAAGTAGCCATTATAGTCAGCCATCTCTTCTTTGCAAAGAATGTCTGGAGTTGTTTATAGTATAAAAATATGAATAAAAGGCATAAATACTCTCCTAATGGGAAAAAAAGGTCCTTCTTAGAAAACTTACAAGTATTTCATAAATCACTTTAGGTTATTATTGCTTGATCTAGCTGTCAAGGGTAAAAGTATGCCCTGCTGTTAAACCATTGGTTACAGACTGCCAATCACTTCTGGCTTGGCGTTTATGGATCTTCCCAGAAAGTGTAGTTTCTTGTTTATATGAACCAAAATTCCAAAGTTAAAAACAGACTGGTAGGAACCATTTGGGTGAAAAGGGAACTTAAAACCGAAATGTCTAGTGTAGTTGGTACCAGAATGGCTTGGAGATTTTAGACCTGCCTTTGTTCAAAGCTTTATTACATCACAGGTCTGAGCAAGTTAGACTTTATGTTCTGAGCGTGTGCTCACTCATAGAAAAGGCATTGACTTTCATGGCAATAGAACATATTAAGCTCATCCTTAAGACAGAAGTTGGCCTTAGAGTTTGAGGCTTCACCTCCACAGTGCACACATGACAAGATCTTTGACAATAAGATACTGGCGAGTGTTCTGAGCTCATGTAAGCAATCAGTCGGGAGCTGACAGGTGCTGCAGGTATACTGTAGGCAAAATAGTAATAACTGGCCAGGCAGTCATGTATTCTATCAAGAATGGTGAATGTTTTTCAGAGTCAACCTCAGCTAACTACTAAAACAAGAGGTAGAGTGGTAAATACCAATAGCCTCTCCAAGCGGGCCCACAGCTGCAAAGCAAACGGTCAACCTCACGCACGCACATACAGTAAAAAGGCTCTTAGCTGACAACGCTTTGGGATCTGAGAGTGATTTTTGACCTCTACTTGTTACCCTCTGTTTCCTTTAGAAAGAGAATCCAGTGTGCTATTCAATTCAATTTATAGGCTGTCAGCCTAGACAAACAGACGCCTTGCACAGAATTAAGGATTAAACATTGAGGCATTACAAAGAGGCAACAGTTGTCTTTTCTTAATGACAAATTTATACCTTATTAATTACGGTGAGCAAAATGACATCTGGCATTGCCATACTAACATGATCGAGAATGTTGTGAACTGTCAAGTAAGATCAAATGTCTTGTGTATCTAATTAATAGCCCGAAAGCAAACTTAATGGATTCATCATGGGAAATGCTGTTTCCGGTTCTTCTTAAAACGTATTTGGTCCTGATTTTCTGCATATATTGCCTTTACCCTCAAGTAATAATCTTTTTCAGAACAGTGGAGTTTATAAAGCCAATGATGCAACGTTTGCCTCACTGTTTATAAGGAAGGGTGAGTGAGGGGCTGGAGAGATGGCCTGCTGGGTAGAGCGTGGGGTTGAAGTTAGAATCCCAGCACCAGCCTAACCAAAAATATAGGACTCTGGATTCAATGAGAAACTCTGCCTCAATGGAACAAGGCAAAGAGTGACAGATGAGAACACAGGAGGCCTTCCCTTGGCCTCTACAAAAAAAAAAAAAAAAAAAAAAAAACAGGTGGGCACACCTGCAAGCACACCTTCATATACACAACAAACACATATATACACTTGCACATGCATGCACAGCACACATGAACATGTGAAGGAGCGTATCTAAGTATTTTCTTGTGTTATTGCATCAAAATGAAATTTCAGGTCTGATAACTATTAAAATTCTCAGATTTTATGCTCATTTCTTCGCTGAACTACTAGGGCACTTAAATACACTGACATAATTTACAGTCTCATTTCATGGCATGCAGGGTTTTTTTTTTTTTTTTTTTTTTTTTTTTTTCCAAAAAGGTTTTTGTAATGTTGTGTGCTTAAAAGAAAATTTGAATAAATATTCTCAGTTAATCCTTACCCATAACCCAGGTATTCAGAACACCTTCAAGTACCTATCAGTATAATAGGTGGCTATTATTTCACTGTGGATCTTGATAGAAATCAAACCCTGACTAGAATATTGATACTCATTGCTACCAGAAGTTAACTGCCTTCACTCTCCTAAACCAAATGTATTTAAACAAATCAATGCTCTTGGTTTTCAGGGTCACTGCAACTGATAATCTTGTCGCAGGTTTGCTAGTTTCAGACAAAAAAACAAAAACGTTCAAAGTATCTTAATTTCACATATTTTTATGTGAATAATTACACATTTGTTTCCAAAAATAGCAGGACTTGTCCTTCAGATTTCTCTATATAGTGAATATAAGGTATTTAGTCAATAAGAGACATCACCTGAATGAAGTCAATAGTCAAAGTCTGTCTGGTGATTGAAACTCTGGATGGCGTAGAGATAAAATGGTGCCCCATAGAGCTGACTCTTATTAAAGGCTAGTGGTCATGACAAACTTACAACCCTGGATTTTCAATAAAACTTACTCTTTGTTTTACTGGTGGTAAACTCCTCTCTACTGAGAAGGATGCTTTCAACTCAATTTTAAAAATAACTTACCTTGAAGCTTGTTTGTCAAATAATATTAGGAATGGTTTTCACTTTTTTTTCCTTTCTGTTTCCTTTCCTAGTTCTACTGGGACTGAGAGAACATTAAACACACTGAACAACTAGTATGGCACCTGGCAATCAAAATAGTGGGAACAGTTAAGCCACCCTGGTGTGGACCTGCTGCATATCCGCAGAGTCAAGAGATCAATGTCAAAGTATTATGAAAGAAAGTAGAGCAAACCGACTTATGGGGAAACCAGACAGAGCCTAACCTTTAGCTCAGTCTGCTTGATTCTAACACTTTAAAGTACCAGGCAGTAAAAATTAACTATGTTCTCCTAAAATGTAATGTTAATGGTAAATCTTTTTTTTTACAATAGTTCCTCAAGTTTGACTAAACTAGAGTTACTATTTTTTTCTGCTTTCAGATTACAAAGTATAGGATATTTAATTTTTAAAAAGCACAAGCCTTGATCAATCATCCTTATAGGCTGTCTTTAGTAGGTTCATCATTCATATGGATAGGTTTAGCCAATGCTTTGCATACAAGATAGAAAAGATAAGAGCCATAGAATGGGAAGGAAAGGCATTCTATAACTGACCTAGGGCTTGTTATATGACAATATTCCTGGGGAAACCTGAGAAAAAAATGTGTATTCATCCCAGATAGGAAAGTGATAACAGACCAAACCAACATTATTACCAAAGTCCACCTTGGTGAGCCAATTAATTTAGTGAGATAATTTATAAGAATATGGGCAGGATATATCTTACAGCAGTGTGTACAACTCAGCAATAGCTGTATCAAAAATAATCCATTCCAGAATGGGTGATGAATGTGTGAAAAACCTGCAAGCAGCTCCACAGGTTGGAGCTCAATCTTTGTTGCTTGTATAACTTTGGGGAGAAAGATGGGGCCTTGTGTATATGATAAGTTTCAGGGACTTCCTGTGAATTATGTATTTACTTCCTGAATCTTGTTTCAGCTCCAAGAAAATTCCTGAACAAAATGGCTGCAGGAGAGATTAATAGAGGATTCTCTATTAATCAGGGTGGGATTAAAAACAAAACTGTAGGAAGTCAAGTCAAGTTCATATGCAAAGTAAACCATACAAATATGTTTTATACATGCAAAAGATACTGGATTCGTCATTGGCTATAACAAATAACCGTGAGTTAAAACATCAGTACTTTGGGAATGTGAGTAATCCCCCATATTCATTGAATGAATGATCTGTAAGGTTTAGTTAGTGCTGGAGAAAAGTCCAGGATAGAAAAAGGCAGGGAATATTCATTTTCTGAGATAATTAGTTTTAACTTAGAGTTTCTGCTCACATAATTGATCCCTGGGTCTCTTTCTCACTTTATCCTGAAGGAGTGAGCTGATGCTTCAAACACATTTACCATTTGTTTTGCCTCTCTATCAGTTTTTATTTCTTATAATCTTTATGTTGACATCAATGTGGAAAGGGATGGTGGTCAGAACCAGAGTGTGTCTGGTATTAGGGTGAATGCATTTACATCATCATATTAGAAAGATAATCTTGTAATAGAAATTGTTAGGTTTATTTTAAAAATTGGACCAAAACTCATTATAGGTTCACTTAGAAAGCTGAGCATCATGATGACTGGTCATATAGCCTAATGCATTGTCTACATGCAGGATAAGGATATGTTTATGAAGATAAAATTTCTTCTGGACTCTAGCCCAGCAAGTATTGTTCTAATAACATTCTCACATAAAAAAGAAAATTACATTCTGAAGTAAGTTAATATTGTTTTCCACTTAAATTTTTTTTAAAAAAATTATTTTCTGCAGTGCTCTAGATAAAGTTATTCCATGAGGAAGTATCTAGGGACCTGGGTCCCCAAGGCTCATCTTTCTGTTTTCTTGGTTCTGCATCTTTGGTCTACTCTCTGGATTTTCCCATGCTCCTACAAGGTTTACAAAATGTACATGTCTCCAGTTCTTTCCTACCTGTCTTCCCTTCAACTTGTTAACCTGGCCTTTGAAATGCTGATGTGATAGTTGGTTAATGTATGAAGATGTTAACTTCAGAGAATATATGATGATGAATGATTGGATGCCCTTTTTTAGACTTTCACAAAGAGATGAAAATTTTGAGTTTTCTAATTTAAAGATTCTGGTTTCTTCCAAACAACTTGATGTGTTTTAGTTTTGTAATTTTATATTTATTTATTTATTTATTTATTTATTTATTTATTTAAGTGTATACATGGCTTCCCATGCCACAGCACACATATGGAGGTCAGAGTTTAACTTTATGTAGTGCATTTTGTCCTTCCACCTACACATGGATTCTGACCATCTAAGTCATTCAGCAGGATAACACAGCAAGTGCCTTTACTCACTGAACCATTCTGCCAGTTCTGATGTACTAGCTCTCCCACTATAAACAAATGTCTTCCAAGGACTATTGAACATAATATCTTTCAGAAGTAACTGTTTTTAGACAATAGCTTCCCTGTTTAAAGTAGCTATCATGCAGTTCTGAAACACTATTTAGTGTTCAATCAATCGGTAGGTAATGTGCCTTTGAGAGAATGCATATAGTAAACAAACTTAATCCAGGATAGAATATATGAATCAATAATGTATATTTAACAAGATGTCTTTAAACAGAAACACACAAGATGAAGTGGATACATGCAGTGCCTCACAGCAACATATCTTGCCTTTCCTCCACAGAAGGGCTCAGTATTACCTAATTTCAAGTTTGAAACAAGATTGTTGTTGTTGTTGCAGTTTACATAACTTTAAACATACAAAGAGCAATGCCTCTAACTGTTGTTTTGTAAATGAAATTGGAATGGACCTAATAGGAATTTTGTTAACAGTTATAGAGCCTGTGGCAGTGATACTGTTTTCTTGTTATGTAAAGGCATTTGGGGGGTGGTGGAGCAAGATTCTAAAGCTCTGGAGTTCTGATACAAACATGTAGTTCTGTCTCACACTGTTTAGCATCAGTATACTATCCAAGGAGCCCTGAGGAAAAAAAATATTCATCATATAAATACTCTATTCTCTGGCGAACTAGAAGAGTAGACAGATTCAAATGGGACTATTGTCATCTACTTATTTTTAAATTTATGATAGTGTTTTGCCTGCATGTATGTATACGTTAAGTGTGCATGCCTGGTGTGTATGAAGGCCAGAAGAGGTGACTGGATTCCCTGGAACTGCAGTTATTGCAGATGGTTGTGAACAATCATGTGGGTACTAGGAATTGAACCCCAGTTGGTTCTCTGTAATAGCAGCCAGTGCTCTAAAACACTGGGTCTTCTCTTCTATTCCTAATCTAAAACCATTGTAGGAAAGGAACAGCTGCATTTAGCCTATAGAGTAGAGACTCATCACAAACATGACATGTGAGGTAGGCTGGAGTCTCCAACTCACCAGAGACTCCAGTGAGGAAATTGATGTTAATTAAAAATATCTTGTTAATTATGAGGGGATATATACTTGAAACTTCCCCCTTAAATTACTCATCTGTTTTTATTTATAATTCATCCTAGCATTGACTCTAAGAAGACTCTGGCACAGTGTGTAGGAAAATACAAACTGTAAGCTTTAATAATATGAAAAATTAAGGACAAACAAGATTGAACGGAAGTTATTAATTCATTTAAACTTTCCTCTATCAATTTTGTAAACGAAATTTGTAAACCTAAGTGTATAGATTCCTGAAGTATAATTATTAAACCAACCATTGTAAGCAATAATAAAACAGATACTTGCATTATCAACTATTTTTGGATTTTCTACATTGAATATGCCTTCATAACAATGCAATATGAAATGAAGGAAACTCATGTAATTTGTTTATAAATAGATAAACATATCTTTCTTCAATATTGGGAAAAGAATCTTTTAAGTGGAAATGGAATGCTTATCCATTCAGCTTCATAACAATGAGGAAAAACTTCAAACTGTCAAGGTCAGGTAGCCAATTTTAACAATCCAACATCCTGCTTTTTAAAATTGCCAAAATAAACAAAATCTTGACTCAAATACAGTAAATACAATTACGTTGAAATGCAATTTGATTTATTGAAAATGACATGATTTCGGTACAGCCTGTACCTTATTGGAATATAAGGCACTCTAAAAAAAACTTTCCAGTGAATAAGACATATAAGGATCATATAGAAATTATGATATGGTGGAGCAAGTGAAGGGAGCTAAAAGTTGTATGGACTCCTAAAATACTCACTGATTTTTACATACAACCTTAGACAAGAATGTTATCCATATTTTTAACATTATTCTTTCAAAGAAAATGCTCAGCATGGTAAAGAATAATCGGGAAAAGTGGGATGATCATGGCTGTGCTGACACATAGAGCCATTGCTGGGCACACAGGGCCTTAAAGGTGTGGCTTGAAAACTTTCTTCCAGACTTCCTTCTCAAAAGGCCTGAATTAGGGATCATAATACTGATTGCTCTAAAGTATTGATATGTAATGGGAGAAAACACACAACTTGACTGTAGGCTAGTCAAGGTTGCCTCAACCTCACTGTGTTCTCCTTTCATCAACAGCAGCTAGATAGGGTTGTGACCAGCTGGCCAACTGCGTAAGTATCCATTCATGATAAGTTACTGATCAGAATTCTAAGAGCCATTCAGAAAGTCAATGGATACCTTCTCAATGAAGTAATACCTTTGGGCAAATTGTTTATAAAATCTATTTGAAAGACTTCTCAGTATTAGTTTTCAATGGCCATATTCAAGAGGTAATGCTTGCTTCTCACTTCCTACAACAACTACTGACATCGCAGAAGAAGACAGACCCTAGGGATATAGAGAGTATACACTTTAGAGGACAAGACCCTGGGATGTACAGAATGCACCCCACAGAAGACAGACAGATCCCTGGTGGTGTAGAATACAGACAGTAGATGTGAATGGAGTATTTATAGAAATATTAATGGCAGAAAGCATAGCAAATATGTTCCTGGTTATGATAAGCTATGGAAATAAGGCTGACTTGCTAAGCTACGTGGCATTTTGATTCTGTCCAGCAAATATTGACTCATACTTTTCAAATAGTAATTAGCTAAAGGTAGGCTGAAGGAAGACGTTTAGTCTCAGTCATTAAATAGTCTATAATTTATCAAAATGTCTTCTTCACACAAATACGACTAGTCACTTTTATATATCATTCAACTTTGAAGGCTGATTAACAAACTTCTAGATTATTTAATTTTGTGCCATATCTGAAATGGGGTCAGTGTCCCTACTGAGAAAAGCAGAACTTTCTAAAAGGCAAATTCCCAATCTAAATTTGGTTACATTTGCCAAAATTCTATTTATATGTTGCTTTCCTGGCACAAAGGCAGAGTGCAGTGTATAATTGTGAGCTTGCTTTTAAAAACTGGTCAGAAAGAAGGAAGGAAGGGAAAGAAGGAGAAAGTAAAAAAAAAAAACGACAGGGAAAGGAGAAAGTGAGGGAGGGAGAGAGGCAGGGAGGGAGAGAGGCAGGCAGGGAGGGAGGGAGGGTGAATTTGCTTACATGTCATGTTCCATGGCAAGGGAAGTGATGCTGGCATGTAAAGGTGCTTATTCATTGATTTTTCTCCTTTATTAATCTGCATACCTAGCATTCTGAGTTAAGGAACACCTGTTCTGGAAGACATTAAAGTGTCCAGTAATATTTGAAAGGAATAGGCTCGGGACTGTGACAGACCTGGATTTAAATGGCAGGCCTGATTTTAGTTGTGTAGTCTAGGGCAAAAAAAACTTACCTTTTTTAAGTTTCAGTCTTTTACTTTGCAAAGCCCCAATGACTCTTCTGAGAACTGAATTAATTAATATATGTAAAGTGCTAAGCACAATAACAATTCAATGAGAGGTTGTTAATATTAATTTTTACTGCACTCTGGCAACTCAACAAGTGATTATCAGTACTAATTCTATTTACATATGATACTGCAAAACCGGGGTACAATAAAATCAAGTACTCAGATAATTCCTGTTAGTGTTTTTTCTTCTTCTCTTTAATTAAAGTACAATTACAAGGCTGTATTTTGATTGGTTGTGTTTTCTTCTACTGGTCTCCATCTGTTGCAGAGATAGTTGTACTGAAGTGGACAGGGGGAAGACCACAGGGGTCAACCCTACACAAAGAAATCTATTAGCAACTAAGGAATGCTGACATTGAGTAAAATAGTCTTTCCCAGGGAAGAGCACACCAATTGGTTACCCAACACCTAATTGTCACCCCTAAAGAATATGCATGCAAGTAACATTACATAGACTGAGCGGATTGTATTTAGGAATATGTACATATACACATATACTATACATATACATGAAACAACAATTAACAGTGAAAAGGCCCTAAATTTGAAAGAGAAGAAGGTAGGGTATGTGAAGAAAGAGAGTTCAGAAAGGGAAGAGGGGAATGAAGTAATTATAATTTCAAGAATAAGAGAAACTATATATACATGATATAATCTTATATGTATAATTACATCACTTTGCCTCCCTCTCATACCCCTTCCATGTTCTCCTTCTCTCCTGAGTTCATATATACCTCTTCTTTAATTGTTGTTACATATATATAATATATAATACAAGTAATGTGTAAATACAACCTATCGGTGTTACCTGGATGTGTATATTTCTAGAGATGATTCTAGGGATGACCACACCATGTTGGATAACCAATCAAAGAGCTTATCACTGGGGAAAACAAATTCTTTCTCTCTCAGCAGTTGGTAACTGCTTGTAGCACTGTGTCTAAGTGTGGGCCCATGAGATCCTCCCTCATTCATATTGGGATTCGTATTATGAGTTGGTTTTATCTTCATACATCAACTCTTAGCTTCTGTTAGAGGTCACATTCACAAGGTTATTCATTTTAAAATATGTATCTTTTTTGTTGTTCAGAAATCAAAAGGCAGAATAATTATACAGCAAAAGTGTCCTTTTCTAGACTGCAAAGATTCTTCCATTCCTCTTATTTTGTATAAGAATTAGCAAGCTATGTGGGGATGCCAAGTGAAATATAGGCCATCCAATTAAGTTGTGGCTACACTACACTACAAATGGTGTGTTCGATTATATTCAAATACAACTGGATTTTCTGACTCTTAGTTGCTAAATCTGACATCCTTACATTGCTAATCACATTATTTTTAGCCTGCCGACCTGTATTAGGTCACCTAGAGTAGTCTACAACTCCTCACACACCCCAGAGCATTTCACCAGACTCTCTGAAGACTGCAATTTTACCACTTTCTTTTGTAGTCACGGGGGTCTTTACCTGAGAAGTAAGTCATACTTATGTACATCCACCCACACCCACACATAAATGTATCCGCTTCAAGTTTCTGGCTCAGTTATTTTTAATAAACAACATATATCAATTTTTACTAGTATATTTAACCAAGCACTCAAAACTAAGTTATTCTTTTCTTCATAGGGCATGAACATTCTGCAAATATTCCTTAGAGGTACAGTTGACTAATATGAAAGTTCTTTATTGATCATTTCAACACATGGAAGTTTAATGTACAAAAGGAGAACCATTATTAATGATCATTTGCTGTCAGGAGACTTACACCAATTTTTGTAGCACAAAAGTGCAGAAACTGCATAGAAAGAGCTAGAGAAGTATTTCATACAAAGAGCTTCACCTCTACCTACTGAAGCACTTACTATCTGCTATGCTGTGCTGTGGTTTGTTCTTACCTATCCCCATGAACGTACAAAGAAATCTAAACCCAAGGCCGAAGAAGTTGCTCAAGTAGCTGGCAACTAATTAGGTAAGATATGATTCAAACTGTGATGGGAGCCCAAAGCCTTTATAAAGTTATGTCTCAGTCTGTTGCAATTTTGAAATTCCACCTTTCTGAAGCCGATCGACAGACTCCAACTTTTAATGTGGGGAATGAGCGCGGTGGTTTCTGTGTCTCAGCTGACAAAATGCCCTTTGGAAAAAAACCAACCAATCCAAACCAAACAAATAAAATTCTAGCTCAATTTTCTTCCATTTCTATTAAAGCTTTTTACAAGGTGGAAGTGGATTTTATATTTGTTGGTTCACCTGCCTGGAATCACCTGAGCATGAAAGGCTAATGATGCAGAGTTGAAAGGACATAATTATTACAAGTTGCGATTTAGGGGAAAAGAAATTGGTTCTTATACGAAAGAACTTTACCATTCCCTTCAAGCTGTGTGAATGTCATACCCTTGTCACAACATGAGAATGAAATTGAATACTTAATTAAATTGCTGGACATTGATATCTTGTTTCTGCACGTCCTAAGCATCTTCCTTCTCTTCCTTTATGGATGTGTTCTTCTTTTCCTTTTGACATATGTGGTGTAGACACAAGCCACAAAACCATGGGAGTTTCTACAACAGAGAACACAGTGGAAGTATGTGTTTCAGAGTCATTTCCTGACAATGTCTTCCAGTGAGCTTGAATCATAAATTCAGAGAGGAGAGAAGAAACTGACGGAGTTGGGTTCATCTGTGTCCGTATTTACAGCAATTCTGGAATCCGCTTGCAAATAAGTGATGTTCAGTAAATATGTGTTGAATTTCTTGAACTATTTTGATACAGTTTTAGAAAACTGAAACTATGCTTCATTCTGGGTTCTTTAGGAAAACTAGTACCGTGTTGTTGATGGTTCGGGGACTGCAGAGCCAAAATGGGATCTTGATTTATCTTGATATCAACAATTTTAGTTCACCTGGAAAACATCCTGAGAAGGTCAACTGAATTTAGAAAAGAAAGTTAACATTCAGCATAAAAGCAGAAGGGAATACAATCGAGGCTCCAGGAACGTCATCAAATTGAGAAAGTTTGGGATTCTGTGGCAGACTGTGGACTGGTTTTTACCAGAACACATGAAACCACAGTTTGTATGATTCTAGTAATTAGGGGTTGAGTGTGGGCCCAGAAGTCAAGGAATGATGCTGCTCCGACAACAAAGGAACTGGAAGAACTGAGAGCAGAGATCTGCAAAAAAGGCTAAGTTTTGGTGCTCATGCTTCTCTGACTTCTTCAGAAAGGATGGGGATTGCGTGTGCTTTCCCCTCCAGTTTGTCCTCAAACTGGTCATCACTACTCCATTTCTTTTGGTCAAAAGATGAGATGTCACAGACTCTTGGAGGGACATATAATTCTCATCAGGACTCTTCCCTCCCTCAAGCTTGGTCTAGTTCAGACCTTTCAGTATCTCACCCCTTTTCCTGTGTTTCATTTTTCTTCTGTTGGCTTTTATTTCTTGTCGACTTTTGCTTTGTCGATTTCTGCCTATGACTTCCTCCACATGTAGAACCCAGGAAGGCTTGCATCTTTCTGTAAATTTTCGCTGAATGTTTTGATAATCCCCCTTAATCCAGCATCATGTTTACTGCATGATGGTTTGAATTTACACTACCAATTGTTATAGATTCATTTAAATGCCACCAGTGAAGAGAAGATTATTTACAAGCCCATTTTGAATCTGAAGACCTCAACAAATGTGAGGTGAGGCCAGCTACCTTACAAATAGTTGAAATTTACCATAACTTGCCCTACAGTCAACTTGAAGCAAAATTGTGCAGGAGAGAGTTGGGAGCTGGACTTTGGAAATCCTCTGATAATGTTTAAGTGTGCCTCCGGCTGTCAATCACTCTTCTTCTAATTATTGCTAATTTCTCTTCTACTTTGTCACTTAGGAACTTGTATCATGGATGTCAGTTTCTCCATTCAAATCCTTTTCTGTTTTGCACTACCCAGTAAACAGGAACCTTCTATCCCTTGTTACCCGGAATACTATTGATTCGGGTTGCCTTTGTAGGTCTTGGGCTATCATAGGAAGCAGTGAGTTTAATGACCAATCAAGAGGAAGAGAAAGTGGTTAGTACATTCCATTCATGGTGGCTTCTTGTGCTGAGAGTGTTTGCATTGCTTCCTTCCTGTAGACCTGTTAGCAATATCTATTTCATGAGGACTTCAGAGTGAGTGGCTGGACATGTGCTTAGGGTCAGGCAGGTCTTCCAGTATATTCATAAACTGTCCACAGAGACTAATTTCACAAAATGTTATGGCAGAAAAATATATTTATAAATAAGATATTTCTGACAGCCTGACTTTGTCACATGCATAACTTTATTTTTTAAAAAAAAACAATATAGTGATTGGATCATAAATCATGTGAACTAAGTGCCAAGTCTATTGTAAGATCTTTGTAATATGGGTCACAGTGGCAATTCAATATAGTTGAAATCTGGCCTTGAGTCCAGTTTCTTAGAGAGATATTAGTTTGTCAATTGTCAGAGTCAAGACCCAAGTAAAAGCCATGACATCAACTTCTCCATTGTATGTAATATGGGCTAAAAGGGATTCCTTGAGATTTCTTCAATTACTTTCCATGTTCATACATTTGAAGCGAGACCTTTGGCTTTGTTTGAACTGTAGATCACTTGTATTATATATTATTAAAATTCCATGTCCAACATAATAATTGCTTCATTGGCAGCTTTACATGTGACTAGAAGAGGGGAGTGGAGCCAACATTCCTCTCTAGCAGGGTTTTCTTTCTAATAACCTTACCCTGTAGCATTCAAACCTCCCAGGCATCCTAGCATTCTGCCATCCCAACACATACTGTCACTTGGTAAGGTCTTGGAACCTAAGAAAGCAAAATATAATCTGTGTGCTGCCTCACCAGGGCCCTTTATGATGAAGGATTAATCCACGGGGAAATTGTGATGGGATTGTTACCCTAGTTTTTTTTTTTTTTTCTATGAGTTTAATATATAAAGTAAATTTGAGGGCAAAGATACTTGTTCTCATATAAAAATTTTAGGTTTAATTACTGCACAAGAAAAGATGATATTCTCTAGGATCCATAGATTTACTATACAAACCAGAACTAGCAGGACATATGCTATGTTCATCAGACATTAGTTGAGCAGCTGTTTGTTTCTAGGCCCCAAAGCAAACAGGAGGAGTAGGGACCAGAGGAGTAGGGACTCTGTCCTCTCTGAGTTGGAGCTTTTCATGGAAAGGGAAGTGATAATAAATAAGAAGACAGTTATTGACCAGATATCAGGACTATGCAGTAACTGAAGTAGAGCAAAGCCTTAGCAAGTGAATGGAAAGTCCATGTCAGATATAGATGGACAGTCACCAGATCATTCTGAGAAGTAAGTGATTAAGTGATGATTAGTAGACAGTTAGTGAAAATGCAGAGATGTGAGCATAACATTAAAGAGCGTTAAGATCAAAAGACAGGATGGGACTTGCCTCTTTTAAGTAGGACATTAAGTGTAGAAACTTGGTAGGGAACATGTCAGGACCAGATCACAGGACACTTTGCAAGCCAGACAAGTCCTTCAGTACTGTCCTGGTCTCAGTTTAATGGGAAGCAACAGGACAAATTAAGAGGCTTTGGTTGGTTGCAGGGACCTTATAGTTTATCCAAATGAAGACCCACTTGAGGTTGAAAATGGACTCTCTGAACAGAGAGCTGGAACCCGAGCTTGTGAGCATTAGAAACTTCTAGCTGCTAAGGTGGCATAGAGACAGGGGTAGAGAGGGGACTTATATGCCACTTCATTTGAGCCCCAGATAAACTCCATTTCCCCAGTATAGTAGGTGATCAATGTGTATGTGTTTTGTGAGTGACTCTAGGGGCTTATTGTCCTTGCTTTATTTATTTATTTTTAAAGATCTATTTTATTTATGTGTATTGCACTGTGTGTCTGTGGTACCCTGCCCTTCTCCTGTCTGTCCCCCTCCCCCCCCCATGTGTGTATGTGTGTGTGATGTTGTGTTGTATTGTGTGGTCTACATATGTACAGGTGCCAAGGAGGCTAGAAAAGAGCATTAGATCTGTGGGTAGCATGGCTGGAAACACAGAGAGTTCACCCAGGCTGGAAGTTAGGCATGGTGGTGGTTCACTAAAGGCCTCTCCATGGTTCCTCACAGTGCGGATCCGATGACATGAGAAAGTCCGTGGGTTTTTACAGGCTTTAATGTCATGGCGGATGGTGGATGGATCTGGATGCACCCCTCCAAAACCCAGGGCAGACCTGAGTTAAATACGGAGAGAAGGGGGAGGGGTTGGGGAAGAATGCTTAATTGGCTCCACCCTCTGGCCTTCAGGTACCTTATTCGTATGTAAATCTCTCTAGGGACTGTTGGCCATAGACCTCTCTGTGGGAGTGGTTGTTGGAGGGCTGAAGCTAAATGAAAAGAACCAGGGCCTGGGAGCAGAGCTGAACTCCTGTTGTCCAATAAGGTTCCAGGGTTCCAAGCTCCTGCTTGACCAAGCACCCAGCTGCTTCACAGCCCACCACCTCACATAGATCCACTGGAGCTGGAGTTACAGTGTTCATGAGTCTCATAGCATGAGTTCAGAGAACCCACTTGCAAGATTGGCAAGCCACTTTTTATAGCTGAGCTCTCCGCAGGCCCCAGGCCCTTGCTTTATAAGTGGAGCTGGGCTAAGATATAGTGGAGTGTGAATCTCATCACATAACCCACACACAGGGTTAAGTTCATTTTCTTTCCTTTATTTGTTCTTTTTCATTTTCTGAGACAGTATCTCAAAATGTAATCCAGATTGACATGCAGCCTGGTATTTAGCTTAGGCTGGCCTTGAACTAATAGCAATCCTCCTGCCTCAGCCTCCTGATTGCTGAGTTTACAGGTCCGAGCTATCATGCCTTGTTTGCTAATTAACCCTGCATAATAATTAGTTTTAAAACTGTTAAGAACACCCCCCATTTCCTATTTTTTCTTATTTCTTCTCTTCCAACTTTAGTGTTCCACATGAGAGATTCTTCGGCTGTTGATTATGCTAGTTTTATCTAAGGCAGGGATAAGACCTTAAGGAAGTGTGGTTGGGCAGCTTTTGTATGTTTCCTTTGCAGCATCCGCTGTCACAGTTGATGCAGAACCCTGGAAGCTCCAAGTGGGCAACTGGCAGGGTTCATTTCACAAGTATGTTTGTGCCTGTCTGTTTGTCCAGCCTATCACTGCGCCTAACACAAATAAGTACCTCATCTGTCCTTTTCTGAGCATTTACGATACTGCTTTACTTCCACATAAGGAGACTTAAGAAGGACTTGCATAGCGATCTATCCGACCATGTACCTTTTCATCTCAGCTGAGCATGGTGGTGTATATCGGTAATACCAGAGCCCAAGAGGTAAGGCAGGAGGGCCATGATAAGGCCAGTCTCTGCTACATAGGTAGACCATGTCTCAAAAAAATATATCATTAAAATAACATATCCCCTACTTCTGGTTTAATCATAGATATAGAAAAAAATCCACCTTATATTTTATAAAACTTGTGCGGTAAGTTAAGTATATTTCTGAGTTATTCCATAAACTTTCAAAACAGAAAAGATCAAACAAATGGTACATTGGGTTTTAGGGACTGCATCATAAGCCTGGTAGTAGTTTAGTACTCGCTCTGTTGTGTGTGAGCATGTGTATGTTTGGGTGTCCATGTGTTTGCATACATGAATATGTGCACGATCCTGTGCTGTGCAGGTGGGCCTGTATCTGCACTCCCAAGGGTACTGTTCATAGCCCAGTCTATGCTGTTTTCGTGAAAACAGATATTTGAAACTGTGTCTTCATAATTGCTTCTTGTAGGTTACTTTATTTACGGGAACCTCAAATCTACTGTGAGATAAAGCATGTTGTTTGCTGACATCTGTGATTCTCTCACCAAATGGTTTCTCTAATTGAATTTATAAGACCAATTTCTGCTTTAGAAACTAGAGAAAATCATCTTCAGATCATGTTTGAAGATTTTGAGGTGTGAGGGAACATGACTCCCCCCCCCCAATTTTTATTTAATGTCAGTCTTTAATTTTAAATATAAACTATATGGTTAACCACTGAGTGACATTATCGGAGAAAGGCATTGGCAAGCTTATTTTGCAATATAAAACTGTCCATTGGTCACATACAATGCTATGCTCGCTTTAATGTATCTGCAGAAACACACTGAGAAATGTGTGACATTTCTGGCCTCCTTTTCTATGCACTTGAAGTATATGCATCTGAAGTTTAATATGCAAACCTTCAGCCTTCATAACCTAGAGTGTCTCTTTGTGGTTATATTATTATCTATTAAGACAACTTTCAGCAGCAAGACCATGCTTTTGTACGCTTCCAGAGGAGTTGGGTTTGGCTTAGTTCCCAGCATCATGTGGATACTTGCAACTCCAATTTCAGGCCCTTTTCTGGCCAAGTTTATGGACTAACTCAGAAATATACTTAACGTCCCACATACAGTTAAGACTCCTAAGAATTGATGAAGGATGACAGAGAAAGGAAGAAACGTATTTTCCTTTGTGAAAATTGAGAGGGGACAGGAAATGTTGCCACTAAGAGCCAGGAATTTCTCTGAGATGCAGACTATCAGTAAAAATGACTGTGTCAGCTGCAGAAGGTGCACTTTTACTGCACTACCTACTGAAATTGTTCCCCAACCCTTTACATTAACTTTGCAGTGGTTCACTTAGAGTGCTAAGTTAACTCTTTTCCTTAAATGTCTCAGAAATGAATACTTCAAACTTCAGTCTTTATTTGTTGGTTTGGGGATTGGGGAGGAGATACACATGCCATTGTGTGTGTGTGTGTGTGTGTGTGTGTGTGTGTGTGTGTGTGAGAGAGAGAGAGAGAGAGAGAGAGAGAGAGAGAGAGAGAGAGAGAGGAAAAGAGGCAAAAAGATATAAAGACAGAAAGAGACAGAGAGAGACAGACAGAGACAGAGACAGATAGAGGACAACTTAAGGAAATCACTTCTATCCTTAACATGTTGGTCCTAGAAATTTAAGTTGGGTCATCAGGCTTGGCAATAAGCACTTTTAGTCACTTTGCTGTCCTGTAGGCCACAAAGGCTTGCTTATTTATTTTTTTAATAAAACATTTAATTGCTTTTATTTTATATATAAGTGTTTTTTTCTGAATGTCTGGAAGTATACTGTGTGCATTCTTGGTGCCTACAGTGGCCAGAAAAGGGCCTGAAATTGGAGTTGCAAGTGTCCACATGATGCTGGGAACTGAGCCAAACCCAAGTCCTCTGGAAGGGTACCAAGTGGTCTTAACCAATGAGCCGTCTCTCCAGCTCTGCTTGTTTAGAGGACTGTTTTAGAACAGTCTTGCACTTAACTACACATGAGCCCCTGCTTTTGTTCTTTCTGGTTTTGTTCTTCTGGAATGGAAGAAGAATCGTGACATGTATGAGCAGTCACGAGAACTGATGCAAGGCTTTTCAGTTTTAGGAAGAACTAAGCACAAATACAACTCAATTTTATAAGTGTAATTTCAGCATACCATACTTGCCAGACCCACACTCATCATTTGAAAGCAAATACTGAGAGTATTAGAGTTGGTGGGAGGGAAATCAGGTTTTATTTCAGGCCCAGCATCTTGAGAGGATGAGGAGAAAGTACTGCTTTCCACACAAAGAACAGCCCAGGGAACCCAGGCACAGGAAAGTGCTTTCCTTCACAGGAGGCAAAGCATTGCTATGCAAGAAGGCCCGATGCCAAGTGAGAGCTTTCTTACCTGTGGGGGTTTCTTTCTCTTCCTGGAATATAAAGATAACAGAAGACCTTTATTTTCTGTTCCTAGTTTTCATCATTTTAAAGATGAACAGGGTGCATTTTTTCCTTGAAAAGTTGACACTATTCTACCTTTAATTAAAAAGCCAGAAGAGTGAGTCCCTGAGCCATGCTCTCTGAAGATCTTTGGGTATTTTAGGTTATGAAGGCTGAAAACCAATTCTCAGTGAGGGCGTCTTGGGACCAGTGTGTATCCAGTCCTTTTTGATGTAAGAGTTGACTCCAAGAGTTTGGGTCTTGGTCCTTGAAGGACATTTGTTTTTGGAATTTGTGATGCCAGGAGAAGGAGAGGATGAAGATTAAGCTAAGAAATATGTAGCTAAACCAAAAATCATAAGACATTCACCCCAACAGTGGCCTTACTGCTGTACCACACACACATGAAGTCTACAGCCAAAACTGTCAGTAGCCAACTGACCAGCTCTAAAGTTAAAGAATGTGGGCAAGCTGAGAATTACAGTCTAGTTAGACCACCAGAACCCTGGCAGGCTCTGAGAGGGATGACAAGAAGCTGCTTTGCTCCAATTAAACTTTAGTTAGTTAGTTTATTAATAATTATTCACTTTATATCACAATAACAGCTTCCCCTCCCTCCTCTCCTTCCAATCCCATTCTCTCCCCTCCCCCATCCCCCCTTTCTTCAAAAGGCACCAAACAGAAGGTCAGAGCCATGCTTCTGAATGCTAATGAGAGTTTACCCCACCAGGAACAGCTGGCGCTGAAAGGTGACAAAAACTGTATTATAAATGTTTTATATAGGAAGGTGTCAGGTGAGTGTAAGGCTTGCTTAGGTGATTGGATTATTGCTGAGGCATAATCAATGGTCTCATTAACCCTGTCCTTAGTAATGAGTAGACAGGTGTCTTTAGTCAGAGCTTCAGCAGGGGTCTGAGTGGCTAAAATAATCTTGTGCTGTCTTAAGTAGAAGTCAAAGCAACTGTTTAAAATGCAGGTCCTATCTTTGTCTTGGGGGTTTCCATATTACCTTTGTCCTGAGAAGTTTGCTAGCTTTCATTTAGGTTCAAATATATATATATATATATATATATATATATATATATATATATATATATATACATATTCACCGATTAATGGTTTTATGGATAGTTTATATTAATTATATTAAGCTCATGCTCAAAAAATTCTTATGGCTTCCAGTTTCTTGGGAAGACAGGAGTGGATAGAAACCTGGAGTGAGTGCCTGAATATCCAAACATGTATTTTGCATACTCACAACTACAGACTTTAGAACAAAAGACTAAGAAATTCACCGTGTGGGTAGAAAATGTCTACAATCATATTTCTAAACCTCAAGAGATGCCCTCTAAGGCTGGCCTCATATTAGAGCAAAAAAGTCAACACTTAGCTGGGCAGCGGTGGTGCATGCCTTTCATCCCAGCACTTGGGAGGCAGAGGCAGGCGGATTTCTGAGTTCAAGGCCAGCCTTGTCTACAGAGTGAGTTCCAGGACAGCCAGGGCTACACAGAGAAACCCTGTCTCAAAAAACCAAAAAATTCTGGATATCCAACTTCATCAACCAAGGCCACCAGAACCCTTCGTACATTGAAACCAAGTCTCCCAAGCTGGGCCCACATTCTACGCCTATTCTCAGCCCAACTTGCCTTTCTCCTCTTCCGTCCTCCAACTCCAGCCCTCATCCCACCTCTTTGAAAAAGGATATTTTTCAGCTCCCACTCTATCCCCTAGGAGTGTTTCCTCTCTTTTGGATACTGCTCAGTCTCACAGCTCTGGCTGCATGCTCAAGTAAAATGTGTTCCAAAGAATGTGTCTGATACAAGGATTCTCCCCACCCAAAAGTAAAGACTCAGCACTTTCCTTTTACCTAAGATCCCCAAACTGTGAGGTAAGCATTTCCTTTGCTCTAACTCCATATCTGGAGGATGGACTCCCTCCACCCCAGCATTTTTTACTCACAAAATGTTATGAAATATCAGCTAAAACAATAACAAGTAAACATTATCTTCCCGAACCATCCTGGAAATTTCTATCTCTCTTATCCTTAGAATATCGTGGTTTCAGGAGCTATCTAACATTAGGTTAGAATGGAAAATTTTTAAGAATACACCATTCATCCTACTTTCATAGATACCTGCCTATGAATCCATAGGTGCTATCTAGTTATGCTTTGTACACCACAGAGGCGGCGTTTATGGTGGGTATTTTGTTTAGCGTGCCTTTTCACAGATAATTAAACAAAGCAGAAGTCTGACATGACTTTCTCAATGCAGCAGCCTACCAGCAAATGAGCCCAGTCTTCAACAGTATTACCCTGACATTTGAAAAGGCAGTAAAGGATTTTTAAGAACCATGTAGAGGGAAGGTCCTAGGAAGATTTTGATCACAACATACAACCTTTTAAGAGAAATGTTTAAGAAAACTATTGTGTAGCTCGCTTGCTGTGGTTATGTAAAACCCAAATGAAAAGGACCTCACCGAATCACTCACGAGAAACACAACTTGATGCAAATCGCAAGAGGTTTACTGGCTAGCCAGGGCTGTCTTTCCTTCAAGCCCAAGCAGGGGCAGCGGAATTCAGCAAAAGAACAAAAGAAGTTTACAACTTTTAAGGGTGAATCTACAAACCAGGTGGGGGTGGAGTTAGGGAAGGGGGAAGGCTGAGAGTGGAGTTAGGGAAGGGGGAAGGAGGGGGAACAGGTCACTAGGTCATCGATACATTTGATCTCAAATTCCTAAGATGCATGGTGTGTCACTTTATAATTGGCTATTTCGAAGTAGTTTCACACTATATATCATGAGCTCCAGTTCAAGGGGGTCAGGCTTATCTCAAACTTTTAGCATCCTGGCACCAACTGTCTCAGGGCTGTTAGTTCAAAGCCCGGCCAAGCTAATCTCGGGCCCATAGCATCCTGACACCATGAATCTTAAGATTTGTTTAGTTAGGGCCATCTGTTCAAATGGTCAGCTAATTTCCTGGGACTGAGGCAACACAGTGTTTGACTTACAGGTTTTTATGTCTTTGCTTTTAAAAGTAGGGTTCAGGGGATCAACTTATGATTTTTCTATCTTTCAGTTACTAATATCATTTTATTTTATTATTTTTAAAACAATTTTATTTTATGTGTATGGGGTCTTTCTCTCTGTGTATGTTCATGTACTATGTGAAGGACGTGGCAAATATGGCTCTGGCAGGGTTAGGCCTTGCTAAAAACAGTTAGATTGCATTCCTAAAGCTGGCCACCAAGGTCCATTCCCTTATTTGGCCACTTCTTCCTGAGGCTGACTACCAAGGTCCAGCTATCAAAGTACTGAAGTCCAGCAATCAAAAGCCCCCTTTGTCTCACCTAATAAATGTGCCCAATTAAAATTAAACATCTCCCTGGAGCATCCTGCATCCCAGGTCTCTGGAATGTCCTAGAGATGTAACCACCCACCATTTCTTTTTACTCTCCTAGTCTTCTCTCGGCTGATCTCCCTACATTTGATTCCCCCTTCCACATTTTCCATCCCCTCTCCCACCCATCTCCCTCCCTCCATTCACCTCCCATGACTATTTTATTTCCCCTTCTGAATGAGATTCAAGCATCCTCCTTTGGGACTTCCTTGTTATTTAGCTTTTTTGGGTCTGTGGGTTGTACCATGAGTATCTTGTACTTTATGGCTAATATCCATTTATAAGTGAGTACATACCATCCATGTCCTTTACATCACTCATCACTCGGATGATATCCTCTAGTTCCATCTATTTGCATGCTAATTTCATGATGTTTATGAGGGTGACTCTAGCATAGACTCCTAGCAGCAGGGGATATGGAGCCTGAAATGACCACCTCCTACAGCAGAATTCCCAGTGGATGGATAAGGACAACAACCCAGCCACAAAACCTTAGGCCCATAATTTGTCTGTGGGTAGTTGTGGCTGGGAATCGCTGAGGGTTCCTCCAGGGAGAAGTTAGGCACGGCTACTGTGGCTCCACAGCTCCTTACGGCGTGGCCCCAATAATACGAGAAAGTCTATGGGTTTTACAGGCTTTAATGTCATGGTGGATGGTAGATGGATCTGGATGTACCCCCCCCCCCCAAACCTAGGGAAGACCTGAGTTAAATAGGGAGAGAGAGGGGGAGGAGGGGCTGGGAAAGGATGCTTAATTGGCTCAACCCTCTGGCCTTCAGGTATCTCATTAGTATGTAAATCTCTCTAGGGCCTGAGGCCTGTTCCTGTGACTGATGGTCATAGACCTCCCTGTTGGAGGGGCTGTGGAGAGGGCTTAAGCTAAATGAAAAGAACTAGGGCTCAGGAGCAGAGCCAAACTCCTGCCGTCCAATAATGGTCTGGGGTTCCGAACTCATGCTCAACTAAGCACCCAGCAGCTTCTCACAGCCCACTGCCCCACCACCCCACCACCCCACCACCCCACATTTGTCCTGCCTACAAGATGGAGCAGAAACGGAGGGAATGGCCACCCACTAACTGGCCCAACTTGAGACCCATGCCATGGGCAAGCACTAATCCCTGACACTATTATTGATACTCTGTTAGGCTTGTAAAGAGGAGTCTGGCATAAGTGTTCCACCCAATGCTGACCAAAACAGATGCAGAGATCCACAGCCAAACATTAGAGGGAGCGTGGGCAGTCTTGTGAAAGAGTTGGGAGGAGGATTGAGGAACCGAGAAGAAAGGGACTCCGCTTCCCTCGTCTTGTGGAAAAAAAAAAAAAAAAAAAAAAAAAAAAAAAAAAAAAAAAAAAAACCTCCACAAGAAGACCGACAGAGTCAATAACCTGGACTCTTGAAGACTCCCAGAGACTAAACAACTAACCAAAGGGCATACAAGGGCTGGACCTACGCCCCCTCCCCCGCATATATGTAGCAATTGTACAGCCAAGTCTTCATGCAGGTTCCCCAACAACTGGAGCAGGGGCTGACCCTGATTCTGTTGTCTTCCTGTGGATCCTATTCTCCTGTCTGTCTGTCTGTCTTATCTGGCCTCAGTGGAAGAGGATGTGCCTAGTCTTGCAGTGACTTGATAATCCACGATGGGTTGGTACCCAAGGGGGCTTTCCACTTCACAAAGGTGAAGGGGAGAGGGTGAAGTGTCTGTGAGGGGGAACTGGGAGGAGAGGAGGGGCTGTGATCTGGATGTAAAGTGAAGAAATTAATTAATGGGGAATTTTTAAATTAAAATGCTAAATGAATAAATAAATAAAATTAAACACCTCATCCTAACACAGGGTTTCCCCTTTTACCTTTATAAGCTGTCATTTCCCTATGGGTCATGTCTGTCTATTCTCTATCCAGAGGCAACTAACCTGGACTCTTGGAGGCTCCCAGAAACTGAATCATCAACAAAGAGCATACAATGGTTGGACTGATGCCCCCTCCCTTGCATATACATAACCTCTGGGGCGAATTCCACTTACCACTCTCCTTTCTCCCTCATCCTCTGTCTCCTGTGTTTGTCTCTTATTCCCTGTACTTTGTCCATCTGGGACAAGTAAATGCCCTTTGTCCTGAGAACTTGGTCTAGGGGTATCTTCTGGTGATAGTTGTCCTTTCACTATGTGTTTGCCTGCTGCCCAAGGAGGCTAGAAAAGGGCACCAGATCCCTTGGACTGGAATTACAGACAGTTGTAAGCCTCCATGTGGGTGCTAAACCTAGGAACTAAACCTGGGTTCCCTAGAAGAACACCCAGTGTTCTTAAGCACTGAGCCATCTCTGCAGCCCCACAATGTATGACATCTTTAACAGTTGCTAAAGGCAAATTTTAAATCTCATTAGAAAGAAAGATAATTATATGAGTCGATGCATAGTTAATTAGCTTCATTCAGCCATTTCACGATGTGTACATATTTCAAAATATGTTGCATATAATGATTTCATGAATGTTTTTGTCAACTTAAAAATAAAACATGTAGTGCTAACTTCAGAACACCCTGGTGGAGCACTCAGTCAGCATCAAGAAATAACTGTTTAAAAGCAAAACACATATGTTTAATTTGAAGCTTTATCTTTACTTCCTACTTAATGATATTCTAAGAGTAGAAGCTTCACTTTACAATATAAATGTAATATCTTTTCATTTATCATATGACTCAGCAACAAAGGAAAATGGATCATCTGGTTCATAGTAGACGCCATTTTCTTACTAGGATTCAGATCTACTTGCACAGTGGGGGCTGTTTCACCCTGGGCAGGAAGGATTTCTTAAAACAGACAAATAGGAGATCCACTAAGCAGGGAACCCATCTTCTGGTCTGTAACTGACTCACGGAGGCACTGGTTCCCTACACACTTCCAACTGCTTCCTCAATAATTAATCTCCTTATAATATCTTTGATATTTTCTCAGTTTTGAAAGAACTATACGAGAAAGAACCTTTGTAGATCTTAAGGAATTTACTTTAAAAAAATTTTTTTTTGATTGTCTCTAACAGGAGTTCAAATTTAAAGAACCCAGTAAAGTTTTTCTTCCTTCCTTCCTTCCTTCCTTCCTTCCTTCCTTCCTTCCTTCCTTTCTTCTTTCTTTCTTTCTTACTTTCTTTCTTTCTTTCTTAAAATATGACTTTTTTTTTTTAGAATAAATGAGTCATACAGCCCATTAACCAAGCAAGTTGAAAAACGTTCCATATCCAATATACTAAATGTTCCAAAAGTACTAAATTCTTGGTTTGTTAAATTGACATCTTCCGTGGATGTGTTTTGAATCAGTAGTTATACGGTTTCAGAAGCTTACTCCTGTTTTCCATGGAAACAAAGCTTAGGCTATCTGAGAGCAACTCTGCATAGCTGGGCACCATGGCAAGGGAGTGGGAACAATACTTCTCATTAGAAGAATTCATCAGTCATTGCTTGTGTGCCACGATCGGAGATCACTGATGACTAGAGGAAACTTCTATAAACCCTAACAGAATCAAGTTAGATAAACAGATTCCTTTCTTTTTCTGTGGGTTTTCTACACTGGCTGAGTTGCCTGAAGGAATTATGGGGTTTCAGCCTTTCAACCTTTGTCACATCTACTTGGTCACATCTGGCTCAAGGTGACCTGCACTGAGGAGGAAGGATGTTCCCATCTTTGTTGCCTTCTGTCTTGCCCTAGCACTGCATTAAACGTGTATTACCAGAATCTGCTTAAAGAGCTTCTGATCAAACCCTCGAGGCTTGGATATTTAATCCGTGAACTCCCAAGAGGACACAATCTGACTCACTACGGACACACTTGATCACATCAGTGCTCAGGTTGCTTTCCTGGGTTACTTGCTCAGATACCAACCTACCACTTCTGTCTCAGATTCTCACTTAGTGTCCTGACTGCTGCATTTATTTGTATAGAGGATTCCTTGTGAAGAGCCTGCCAAATAAAACCTAGTTTATGAAGAAGAAGAAGCCAGTTTGCTTGTGATCATCATATAAAGAGTAAATATTATGCAGGACACTTACATTGCATTTAAAGTGAATATTTCTCTTTGAATATGATGAAAATTACTAGCAAGTTGCAAGCAAAAGTCCATTAATTTAGCTAGGCCAAAAATTACTTGAAAAAATAAAGTAATATTTACCCTATTAGAAACCTATGGGATTTCAAATAAATTGTTTTATTAAAATGTATAAAATAAACCTTTGGGGGCACTTAGTACAATGGTTTTAGTATATTCACAAAGTTATTCCAATGTCACTTTCTAAATCTGAGACACTGTCAGTGAAGTCCACACCCAATACCTACCACTCACCTCTTTTCCTTCATCGAGCTTCTAGAAAACTGTCTCTATAAGTTTATCCTTTCAGTATCTTTTATATAAATGCAATTGTAAACTATGTGGTTGTACTGGCTGGTTTTATGTGTCAAGTTGACACAAGCTGGAGTTATCACAGAGAAAGGAGCCTTTCTTGAGAAAATGCCTCTATGAGATCCAGCTGTGAGGCATTTTCTCAATTAGTGAATAAGGGCAGAGGGCCCAGCCCATTGTGGGTGGGCTGGTAGTCCTGGGTTCTATAAGAAAGCAAACTGAGCAAGCCAGTAAGCAGCACCCCTCCATGGCCTCTGCATCCACTCCTGCCTCCAGGATCCTGCCCTGTGTGAGTTCCAGTCCTGACTTCCTTTAGTGATGAACAGCAATATGGAAGTGTAAGCTGAATAAACCCTTGCTTCCCCAAATTGCTTCTTGGTCTTGGTCATGATTTGTGCAGGAATACAAACCTTGACTAAGACAAGCTGGTTCTGGGAGTCGGGTATTTCTGTGACAGCATAACCATGTTTTGGGGAGGACTGTAGAAGGACTTTGGAACTTTGAGCTAAAAGAGCCATTGAGATGTTAAGAGTTCTGTGGGATGTTCTGTAGGAGCTTGGAAAATAATATTGACAACAGCACAAATGATGGAGGCCTGGCTTGTGAAATTTCTAAGGGAAGATTAAAGACTTGTCAGGGCCATCGTTTTGATTGTGAAGTTTCTGTGGAGCTGAAGAATCAGCTGTGATTAACAAGATACCAGAACTACTAAAGTGAAACCTTTGCATTACTGGGATGATTGATGCTGTTTAGCTGGAGCTAAGAAATTAGCAATGATTTAAAAAGACCAGCATCATTAAGGTGAAATCTTCTGGGAAGTGTTTCCTGAGAGCACAGGGAAGTTGTGTTTCAGAGGCAACCACAGTTGTACCTCATGTTGGCAGCCAGACTTGGTAATATATAAAAGTCACCCAGGTGGTACTGGTTTTGAAACATGAAGGGGTAGCAGCTGATGCTTGGCACTGTAAGAGGCCAGTAGAGGCCATTGGTGAAGGTGCAGCCTCAGTAGCAGTTGAAGGCCCAGGACTAAGGGGTCATGCATAGAAGTTGAGGCTTAGCACCATGAAAAGAGCCTATGAGCATCTATTTGGGAAAGTGCAGTCCAGTTGCAGCAGTAGACAGCATTTGTTTTGGAGATGCCAGTATGGTGAGATGACCACCAAGAACAGCAGCAGCAGTGGAGTACTGGCAGCTGTGTGCTACAAAGTGCAGAGCTGGAGAAGTGACCCAAGCCTTTCAAGAACCCCAGAAGACCATGAGTGGCTCCCAGACATTGGACGGTTAGAGTTTGATTTTGATTTTGATTGTGACTGTGCCATGATATTTTTCCCTCTTGAAGTAAGAAAGTATTTTAGTGGAGCCCACAGTTAAGAAACTTTGAATTGTAAAATAAATAAATAAATAAATAATTTAAAAAAACTTTGAATTTCAAAAGAGATCGGATATTTTAAAGGGATTGAAATGTTAATATGTAAGAATTTGTAAAGACTGTGGGACTTTTAAAGTTATTTAGATCTTGGAGATGAATAAGAAAGGGAGGGTTAGGGCTTAATAGTGATGTGTTTGTGTGTCAAGTTGACAAGGGGTCAGTTGTACTGGCTGGATTTGTGTGTCAACTTGACACAAGCTGGAGTTATCTCAGTGAAAGGAGCCTCCCTTGAGGAAATGCCTCTATGGGATCCAGCTGTAAGGCATTTTCTCAATTAGTGATCAAGGGGGGAGGGCCCAGCCCATTGTGGGTGGTGCCATCCCTGGGCTGGTAGTCCTAGATTCTATAAGAAAGCAAACTGAGCAAGCCAGGGGAAGCAAGCCAGTAAGTAACATCCCTCCATGGCCTCTGCATCAGCTCCTGCCTCCTACCCTGTGTGAGTTCCAACCCTGACTTCCTTTGGTGATGAACAGCAATGTGGAAGTGTAAGCTGAATAAACCTTTTCCTCCACAACTTGCTTTTTGGTCATGATGCTTGTGCAGGAATAGAAACCCTGACTAAGACAGTGGTCTTCTACTCCTGGCTTCTTTCCCTTAACATTTTCAAGCTTTCTGGGTGATAACGGCATGTGTTTATACTGCCATTCCTTTTTCTGGCTAAAAAACGATTCCATTGTGGATATATCCACGTGTATATACAACAGGTGACCATTTGGTTTGTTTCCGATTTGAAATTATTGATAATAATTATGCCATGAGTGTTTGTATATGTATTTCTCTATGCCTATGTTTTCATTTCTCTTAGGTACAGAACTAAAGGTAGATGCAGGGCCATGTACTCTATTTTCGTCTTTTGAGGGAATACTAAACTGGTTTTCAAAGTGGATGATCACTTTACATTTAACCCAGAAAGAAAGCAGACTCCCTTTGCCACATCTTCACCATCCACGGTTGCCCATGTACCTGCTTCAGTTAGCCTTGGCAAGGCATGTGAATCCATGTGTCACTGTGGCTAGGATCGCTCTTGTGTTTGTGATCTTTCTGCTCATTTATGTCATCTTTGAAGAAAGACATATGCAAATCATTACCCCATTTAAGACTCTTGCTTTTGTTTTAGTTGTTAAGTTACAAAGTTGTAAATATGTAGAAAGATACTGTGTGTGGGGGTGGGTGTGTGTGTTAGAGAGGGGGTAGGAGATGGAGAAAGAGAAGGAAGAGGAGGAGGAGGAAGATGAAGAGGAGGAAGAGAATTCCTTCCTCATATATGATTTGCAAAGATTTTTTTCTCTGTCTGTGTGATGTGCCTTCATTTCTGTGGTATCTTTGGAAACAAAAGTTTTTTTTTTTTAACCTATTTCTTGTTTTTTTTTTTTTTTTTTTTTTTATGAGTAAGTTTGGTATCAGATCTAAGAAATCATGTTATTATCTAAGAATTTCATATCCCTACTTCCTATATGGGCTAAAGTCCCATTTAGTGGTATTTTACATACAATGTCCAGAGCTGTTTAAACACTGTTTTTTCTTCACTGGGGTATCTGAGCACATTTGTCAGAATTAAGATTTTAAAACTAATATGTTTATACTTAATCTCAAGCTTAATCTACTGGAGTGTTTTCAAAGTGGGAAGCAAGGACCCTCCAACTTTGATATTTGTGACTAAAAATTGTTTTGATTATCCCACAGTCTTGGCATTTGTTTATTTTAGAATTAGTTTGTTAATTCTGAAGGAAGAAAAAGACAGCTAAAACTTGACAGGAATTGAGTTGTGGCAGGATTATAAACCATTAAAGTTTAATGGCTACAATAGTGCCCAGTGAGTAAGATGTAATAACTATTGTTAGGTATTATTTTCCTATCTTATCATTCAGGCTGTCTCAAACATTCCTTTTCTACCGATGCATATTTTATCTATTTTTACTGTAATTGCCTTTTTGAAGTGTAAATAGAATATTTTTCTTTATAGTCACAGTTTGCCTCCTTTAGGAAACATCCGATTTACATAAACATTGTGTTGGATGGTATCAAATCACCAGGTATTACCCTTAGTGAAGTATAAGAACTGGAGGTAACCAATGACATGGGCCGGGAAACAGCGTGTGTTAGTCAGCATCCTCGGGAGGACCAGAACATAATGGATGAATAGCTAAACTTATTGGGATGGCAAACAGGCTTTGGTACAGCTAGTCTAAAACTGGCTATTTACCATGCAGTAGCTGAAGTCTATGAGGCTGGATGTCTCATGACGTGGGCTCTAATGCCAGTGAAGGAATGGCTTTGCAAGCAAAAGCAAGCGGACAGAGAGCAACCTTCCTTCTTCCATATCCTTGTTTAGGTTGCCAGCAGAAGGTGTGGTACACTTTAAAGGTAGATCTTCCCACCTCAAAAGATCTGGCTTAATGGCGGATCTTTATACTTCAACTGATTTAAGTTAAATGTAATTTAATTAATTTTTAATTAAAAAAAATCCTTCACAGGTGTACCCAGCTTCTAGGTTATAGTTAATTCCAGATGTAGTCACATTAACAACCAAGAACAGCCATTACAGAGTGACTGTGAATGAATTGAGTAGATTTTGAATAAGCCATGTTAATTGACAAATTCTTAATCTACTCAAATTAACTGAATGGAAAAACACCAGAAAATTTTTGGGCAAAACTGCAGCAATAAGGTCCAACATCCCTGGATGCCTTTAATTTCAGATGAGGCCTGTGTTACAGCTCTGAGGGGAAAGACTTCCCCAATGTGGGGTATATCACAACTCTATTCTGAGGGGAAATATTTCTTTCCTGGTCTAGTCTATTTGGTGTTCTATAGGCTTCTTGTATGTTTATGGGCATTTCTTTCTTTAAATTAGGGAAGTTTTCTATAATTTTGATGAAGATATTTACTGGCCCTTTAAGTTGTGAATCTTCACTCTCATCTATACCTATTTTCCTTAGGTTTGATCTCCTCATTGTGTCCTGGATTTCCTGGATATTTTGTGTTAAGAACTTTTTGCATTTTGCATTTTCTTTGACAGTTGTGTTGATATTTTCTATGGTATCTTCTGCACCATTGTTATTAAGATGAAGTTATATTTCTTAAATGGTAAAAAATTTACTTTGATTTCAAATTTAAGGTTTTCATTGGTACGAGCTTCTTATTAATATAAAAGTGAGCTGAATATTGTTACTATCATAGGCATTGTGTCTGTATAATCCATTTAGGAATACAAGGCTTAGACACAGTCCTTCTTTAACTTTTTTAACTGATTTGATATGGTTAGCCTGTGAGTTAAGGGCCTATAGCAAATTCATGGCTTTGAGTTTATTGTTAGGGTGTTTTCTGTGTTTTATTTAGAAATAGATGAGAGGAGTTAACAGACAACAGTCCAGATTGCCTTACATAAATAGTTGGTTTTCAAAACATCAGAAATCCACAGAATTGATGTTACAAACATTTCTGTATTAATGTTCATTTTGATTAGAGACCTGTCTGCTCCTGACAGCTTCCTGTCTTGGATTCTAAGAAGAAATTGAGCATCTTTGGAGTTATTCCAATTGTGGTGAGACAGCCACTAGGCAAGAATTACCTCTTTCCATCTACAGACAAATCACTGTCCAGAAAAGGACACACTTGCAGAATAGTCAACTGATTATATCTGCCAAGACAGAGTAATCAGCCCTTAATAATTCTGCATCACTAGGTCTGTCAGATGATCCTGGGCCAGAAGGCTGAAGATCGGATGCTACAATGTTCTGTAGTATAGGGACTGTCCAGGTGTTGAGCAGTCTCTATAAATTGGCTATGTTTTAGAAGCTATGCTTTGTGCTTCCCATAATTTCAGTTAACTCAGTCATTCTGGATTTCTGATGGGGTTGAAAACTTATAGTCTCATAGCCAATCCTTGCTATTTACTTTGAGAGAAAAGATTTGAGAGGATGGTTTTCAGTTGACATTCATTCTAGAGCCAAGAAAAAAAAAGCCAGGTTCAGAACTAAGTCTTTTATTTAGGAGAGATAACATAAATTGGTATAGTTATGCTCTAACTGTATTTTGAGAGAAAAGTTTTATTTTAACAGGAAGGGTAATTTGTAGGAGGAGCTAAGGTGGGAGGAATAAGGAGAGGAGGAGCTAGGTGATGAGAGAGAAAGAGAGAGGGGGGCCAGACATAGAGGCAGATAGAGGCAGATGTTCACATGTCTCCACCAGTCAAAGATAGTTGATATATCTAGGTTGGGTATTAGGTTACACTTCTGATTGATACTGAGCATTACCAAATTTATAAAGCCATTGTTTAACATTAAAAAAATTGTATAAAAGCAAAAAGGAGAAGGGGGTATGGGATAGGGGTTTTCCAGAGAGAGGAAATGGGGAAAGGGGATGGCATCTGAAATGTAAATAAAATATCCAAAAAAAAAAAAAAAAAAAAAAAAAAAAAAAAAACCCTCAAAAAAAAAAAAAAAAAAAAAAAAAGATATAACACTCCTGAATTTAAGGATAAGGAGCCATCTTGAGTGTTATGCCAAATACAATTGGATTCATGTCAGTTCTAAATTTTACAGTGGTAGTCATTATAATTAGAAAGAAGTTTAATGACACTTGCAGTGTATTTGATATAATTCTAACACCTCTCTGGAAGTTTTAATGATACATAGGGAGCTTATGAATTTCAAGAATGCTACTCTGCTGAGAGTTGATGCAGTAGATACTGCAGATAAAATTACCCATGGCCAGAGGTCAGTATTTCTATTTTGGTCAAGCTTCAAATGTGGTATATAAAGCTTGATCATGCTAGCCCTTTTTGTCCTGGGAATACTTTTATTCCTGTCCATCATGTTAAAGCTTTTCTTTAACAAAACCAACATGTTGGCAGCCAAAGTACATGGCTTGAACCTAAAAATGGACCCCCAGAGTTATTAAATTAACAGGCTGGCAAACCAAGGCTAAGACTCTGCACAGAGCCTTACCAACCTAAGACAGAAGTGCATTGCTTTTGATAATGCATATTCCATGATGGGTTAAGGAAGGCATTCTTATCAAAATGACCTAAGACAGGCTCAGTCTTGTTAATGAAATACAAAAAAAGAGAGGTGGAGAGCCTTTGTGGCTGCTTGGCAAGAATCTGACATGGGCCAAGGACAAGGAAATGGGCTGCTTGGCAGGATTATAACATTGGCCAAGGACAAGAAAGTAGGCTTCAGACAGGAATCTGACATTAGGCTAGAAAAAAGAAGTAATTTCAGGCAGGAATCTAAATCTTAGGCTAGAACAAAGAAGTAATTTCAGACAGGGATCTAAATATTAGGCTAAAACAAAGAAGTTGCAACCTTATTTATTGTAATTAGTCAGGAATGAGACTCATTGTCCAAGCCCTTACAAGGAGGTAATACCTTCCTCTCAACAAGGACAGTATCTCTACCTTCTCCCTGCCCAGCATGGATTCCATTTCTTTTAATTTTTTTTCTCTCAAAACTTAATCTCTATGATTATTTTTTCTTCAATTAAATACAATTTTTTTCCTTTAGAGACAAAATGTTTCCCCATTTTTATTTTGGTTTATTTCTGAGATTGTAATTCAATTTCCCTGCTTTCCTTCAAATTTATATTTATGGCCTCTTCATCAAATTTTATCGCATTTATATATGTACGTGTCTGTGTGTCTGTGTGTCTGTGTGTCTGTGTGTGTGTGTGTGTGTGTGTGTGTGTGTGTATTCCTAAGCATAACCTGTTGAGTCTATATAATGTTTCTTAAATGTATGGTTTCAAGGCTGACTATGTGGCACTGGCAATTGGTGTACTCTTTTCTAGAGATAACCTCTCTTGCTCCCAACTTTACTCAGTTGCTTATAGATTCTTGTATAGGACTGAAGCCTCCTGGACTTTTCCTAGTCTAATTTGGCATTCTTGTCGGTGCAATCTTTGTTAAGTTCACATTTGGGCAGTCATATGGGTGAGACTTTGCATGTGGCTTCTGATATCTTTATGACACATAATCTCACATCAAACTTCCTGTTCCTCTGGCTCGTACAATCTTTCTGTACCCTCTTCTATAATATTCCCCAAGATTTAAGTATAGGAGTGTGCTTTAGATTTATCCATTGGGACTGGGCTCCACAACCCTGTGTTTTGAATGGCTTGGGTTTCTGTAGTAGTCTGTCTGTTAAAAAGATGAGTTTATGTGACAAGGAGTAAAGACTACACTTATCTGCCAGTCTGTTTCTAATATAGTAAATGAAGGGAATACTTGGCATTTTGTTCAGTTAGACACTAGTAGTCTCTCCTGAAAGTCTACATCCCCATTGGTGTGTGCTCACATCTGAACAAGGTCCATGTGATCACGTGCATGTATTGCTCCCCTCAGACTCTGCAGAAACTGTGGGTGTGGTGTAGTTTAGATCTTTCTCCTCCTCTTCCTTCCCCCTTGCTGTCCCATGAAGTGTTCTGGGCACAGGGCCCCATCTTCTGTATCTCTCTGTCCTCCTGGCTCTGTGACGTAGCTGTGACACTGTGATAAAGACCACATGTGATAAAGAATCAGACATGGTCCCAGAAGCATCACCATCGTTTGACTTTTTCTCCCTTTTAGATCTGTGGAACCAAAAAATGACAAGATAACCAATCTTAGAACAGAAATGAACAATGCTTTTTAAATGTGTCAACTATATTTATTTTTCCAGATAAATTTCTATCCCATTTCTTAGAAAAGGAAACCTTACTAAGGCTTTCTTTCTTTTTCTGCTGCTGTGTTTACCGTGACAAGGAAAGAACATCTACATCAATCATTTTAGGACTCAGAGAATAATGTAATAAAAAGAGAAGTGAACCAAACACATTTTAGTTAGACAGATATAAATGTGTATATATAAATACCAGCAAGAAAGAACAGATTATTAATGCTTTTAAGAGATACTTAAATTAGACCATCTAATTCCTATTTTAATAGGTCAAACAGCACACTGGAAACACTAAATATTTTTTTCCACAGGCCAGGCTGTGTACACATTTTCTGTGGTATCTGTGTCAAATGTCATGTTGTGTCCATCACTCTTCATTTATAGAGCAGAGGTAATGTGGGCCACAGTAAAACTATTCCCTGGTAGCCGACACTGCTGACTCTGGATTAGATCTTCACTTGGAGGCAGCCTTGTTTCCCCCAGACAGGTTGTATGCAGTGAACAGAGGGTAAATTGGCTGCCAGTCAGGGACACGTTAGGTCACGTACTTGGCAAGTGGTTAATGGCTTCATACTTTAAGTGGGAAGTAAGGTCTCATGCGGTTGGTCCCTGGTTCTCACCTAGTCTGGATTCTTGCTGTGCTGTAAGATTGCATGCTAGTTAATCTTTCTCTAAGTCCTACTGAACACCATAGTTCATAAAGGCTACTGCTTTGGGTTATAAACACCATGATCATTCCACTCATTTATCAACCGTGTTCTGCTCTGGACATTTATGCTGTATTTTTTCTTTTGTGTTTTTTTTTTAATTCATTTTTTTTTCTAAAAACAGAATCTTTTATATCCCAGGCTGGACTCAGACTCACTACATAGCCTAAGATGGTCTTGAACTTCTGATCCTTTCGACTTGAGCTCCCAGTGCTGGGATTGCAAGCCTGCACCACCACAACCTGTTTTATGCAGGGCTTGAGGTGGACCCCAGGCTTTTATTCATCTTCAGCAAGCACTTGACCAAGGAAGCTGTATCCCTGGCTCTCTTGGCTCTCTTCACACTCATGCCCACCTTCTAAATACACACGGGCTTTGCTAGAAACTAGACAGTGATGGATATCTTTTGGGAGTTTTACCTTTGTGTCCATCACCTATGCTCTGACTTCACTGGATTTGTTTGAGATTTAGTCTCTCTTATGATTGCCAGCAATAAAATGAAATAACACAGGAACCTGAAAGTAAAATTTAGATCATGCTGACACACCCCTTTGAGTAATGTCAACCTTTGTGTTTTTCCAAAGAACCATAACACCCTCCAGAATTACCTTCTATTTAGGGAGGCAGTAGCTCTAGTTTTTTTTTTTTTTTTTTTTTTTTTTCCTCTGTGGTTTACACCAAGAAAAGATTTTGGCAGTAGTGATCTTTGTCTTAGAATAAATTTAAGTTCTCCCTTTCCCAGAGGAAATTAACATCCCCATAGTAAACTGCTACTCACAGAGAAGATCCGGAGGTGGGAAGGCAGGCCTTCAGTAGAGAGCATCATTGTATTTGGGGACCACTGAGGCTCAAAGACTGGGAGCAGCAGCAGAGTCAACTATAAAACTCTGGCAGGATATTTAGAGCCAGCCAGTGTCAGACTAGATATACCTAGGCAGTCACTTACAGCAGACATGTCCAAGAGGCATCCTGCATCTAAGGTTCTCTGGGTCCTTTCATTGAGGAAGACTAGCCACTGAGAGCGGCACTTGCTTCTTAAGACATGATCATACATTGTCTAGATAGTTTAAAAAAGAAAACAAACTTTTACAATCAGAAAGACTCTACCCTAAGACAAAGGTAAATTACCAGGGAGGAAAATTTTAAGGGCAACAATATGAATTATTTTATCTCAAAAATTTTTTTGATTAAAAAAAAACCACATATTCACAATCAATTTAGTCCTATTTAGCAAAAGCAATATGGTTTAGATTTGAGCAATTAGTTCTATTTAAAAGATATAAATCTCCAAAGCAATTTAATCATGATTATTAATTGATAAGTAATTAATTATTTGATAAGTAGGTCATTATCTTTATGAATTCCTTTACCCAAGGACATAATGTCTTTTATCTTGAACCACTACCCAAAATGACACAGTAAAAGCATTTTGGATTAAGTTTATTTACACATAAATTATATGTATTCTCTTCTCAGTTGTTCAGCAGTGGTTTGGATGGAACCCAGTGTCTCATATATGCATGTATGTGTCATGCTACTGAGATATATTCCTATTCCTTTTCTTACTTTGGAACATGATCAGGTGAAGTTACCCAGAAGGAAACTCCACCTCAGCCTCCCAAACAATTGGAATTATAGACCTGTACCACCAGGCCATTTTTATATTTAAGGAAAATTATTAGTGTGTTTTACTCATATAGTAGGCTGTTATCGAAATATAATTTTAATCATTGTAGAATAGGCTGTCTCAAATAATAAAAATGTCTCCTGCATGTTCATAGGTAGGAAAATCTTCTTTTTCACATAATAAACCAATGCTTTTCATGTTAGCAAAGTCTTCATGGGCCTCCCTCTTTGTTTGTAGGATAGACAGATAAATCAGAAAGTTGTAGCAAATCTCCAATCATTGTGTGAACTTCACCAACAATAGAGGATGGTGTCATTCAGATGAGCGTGCTGTCCACCTTGCAATGACTGCTGCAGATGCATTTGCACTGGCTTTGGGTTGGTCTACAGTCACAATCATCATATCCACATAGGAGGGGCTTATATACTGAAGAAAGGATGGGAAGGTGCCCATGCAGATAGAACACTTCTTCCTGGAATGGCTAAAACTACACCTTGCAATAGCTCCTCTTCTCTCTCATGGCCTGCAATTTGCTACTGTGCAGCTCAGCACAGACTCTGGGGGAAAGGGCCTGCTAGTTCCAGGAGGGAAGATGTGTAATAGTTGCTGCTTCAGGATGCCACATCAGTGTTTTCAAAGGGCCTCATACCAATTGATGAATTCTTAAGACTAAGAAGGAATATTTTGTGTGAACATAATAGACGCCTTCTCCTTCATTATTAGACAGAAAACTCTCCAGCTTCTTCATTCTGCATGCAATTTCCGTCGCCCCCTACCTTTGCTCCTCCACTTCCTAGTGAAGTTTCTGTTCTTGTATTCCCCTTTCCTCCCCACCAGCACACCCCTCATCCTCCAGAGTCTTGTTTTGGAAACAAATGCCCTTGACTTTTTAACTTCTTTTACTGTGGTGCCAATGTCTAGGTTACAGATGCTTGATGTTACATGACACATTGTAAAGTAACAAAACGACAGGCAGACCCTCATGCATAAAGCTGCTTTGGCCAACTTATTTCAGCATTTTGGCACAATAGAGGCTTTTGATGCTGACGCCATTAATTAAATGTATGTTATATTCTGAAAACAGGCAAAGGGAGTCGGCTTTGACTATATCACACTTCTTTTTCTACACAGGCCCGCCAAGACCATCACTATGACTGATGGAGACTATGATTATCTGATTAAACTCCTGGCCCTTGGAGACTCAGGAGTAGGGAAGACAACATTTCTTTACAGATACACGGACAATAAATTCAATCCCAAATTCATCACTACAGTAGGAATAGATTTTCGGGAAAAACGTGTGGTAAGTTTTTAAGTACACTATTAACCTTACTACCTAGTCTCTTATACAAAATAAGAATTGGCAAGCTGTGTTTATTGCATTTTAAAACGTCTGTTGTTTTTTTATCATATGCAACTCATAACCTCAGGGCATTATTTCTTACTTTTTCAACTACCAATAACCTTTTGATAGAAAACTATTGAGTGACACTATCCTTTGTCTTCAAAAGTATATGAGGAACCACAATACCACAATAATTTTTTTTTATTTTGTGGATGATGTGTTTTCTAAGATTTCTTTAAGGATCTTTCAGATTTTGATTTATTAAAGTACTAGAAGCATTACCTCATTGGCCTGAGGTAAATTCCTTAGATGTTGAAGGTCTTACTTCCGTACTCCTAACAGAGAGGTTAAAAAGTATGATTGGCAAGTAGCTGGAACATGAGATTTGTACGTTCTTGCTGCATTTTTATTTCTGTGTAGCCTCAGCCATCAATCACTGGCTTGTTATGAACAGAATGTGAGACCCATCCACGCTATTTTCCATGGTAAGGGAGCCTAAGTGAGAATCACAACACCACTTCCTCCTCCTATGCTAGACACTAATGACAGCAAGAAGGATATTGTGACATGTGAGGCATGTAGCATAGGCACATAAGCATAGCCAGATTTCCTGCCACCCATGGTATTCTTGACTGCCAAGATGACTGTGCCTTCCAGTTGATGTCATAAATCCCACAGGAAATGCTTGGTGGAAAGCCACTGCGTGAAAAGTTGAATCCTTTCCTTATCTGAGAGCCAATAGGCTAGGGGCATCTCTCTTTCCAGCACTCCCATAATTCCTCTGACTTCTTTTAGCAACACCTACCAATCTAGGTAGAAATCTTTTTTTTTTTTTAAAGGTATCCATAAAAGAATTTCCACTAAGCCATGAATATGATCCACAAAGACCCTCAAAAGAAGGGGGTAAAAGACAGAGGTTGAAGTCTCTCATCTCAACCCATTGAGAAATTCAGTGTACATTTTCAACCTAACTCATTTTGAGGGTCCATTCTATGCTAAAATGTACACAGGTACTTGTAAAGCAAATTTTGTGTAAAATGTTTTTTTCCATTTGGAATTTTATTTAAGTCTATTACAACTGTAGAATAGAACAGTTATGGTCTCAATTTGCCAATAAAATAAAGAATGCTCAAAGTTGCAATGAAAAGTTGGTGTTTGATCCTCATGCAGGAGTCCTAATCTGATGCCTGCTGCCTCCGTGAGGAAATGACAGAAGGTGTCTAATTTAAGTCTGCAGTATGCCCAAACTGTGTTGAAAATCAAACTGTACTTGACATTTAAAAGTGAGATATATGTGATACTTCAGGAGAAAATAAAGCAAATATTTATTCTGCACTATGAACTTTGATTATCGTAATCAACAAAAACATGCTGAGTGAACCGGGAGAAGTAGAATGTTGACAGAATCCAAGGCAATATTAACTGGGAAGCATTGTGTTTTCCAGGTTTATGACACACAAGGAGCAGATGGAGCTTCAGGAAAAGCGTTTAAGGTACATCTGCAGCTTTGGGACACTGCTGGACAAGAGCGGTAACAGGAAATTACTTTATTTCTAGCTACCTATACCTTAGAAAACATTGAAAAATGAACCTCAAAAAGAAATGATATCCAGCTTCTCTGCCAATTTCAAAATAGATACCTATTCCCAGTGTGATAGTTCATTCCTATAACAATAGGAGTCTGAGGCAGGAGGATTGCTTCAAGTCTGTGGCCAGTCTTGGTTATCGAATGAGAGAAACTCTGTCTCAAAAAAACTGAACAAATGAACAGAACAAAACAACTAATGGACATTTGTATCAAGAAATAAAAGTCCGTGATTTCTAGTTCATTATCTACACTGGAAATGTATAGTTAGTGCAGATCACAGCAATGAGATTTACATAAATCTTCATACTTCCTAGTGGAAGAAAACTTCTCCAGATTTACTCTAGTGAAGATGGGGAATTAGCACTGTTGCAAAAGCTGATCACAGACAGCATTGAAGGACAGCGTTGCGCCCTTCCTGTCTTTCTATTCTTCCACCCAGAATCTTTGCCACTTGCTGGGTAACAGCCTTTTCTTGCTCAGACTTGACTCACACCATTGCGTAATATCTAGAGTATCTCTTTGGACTCTGTATACATCTGTGTATGGTATGTGTATTTTCACATGTATTATGTATGATGTATGTATATATGTGGGCATGTTTACATGCTCATGAGTGTGACTATGAGTATGCACGTACCATAACATGCCTGGAATGTAAGAGTATGGGTCTTCATCTTCTATGTTGTTTGAGACAAGGGCTCCTGCCTGCTATTTACTGATGCACATGCCAAGCCAGCTGGATCATGGGCTTCCGGCAGTCCCCCTGTCCCTACGTCCTAGCTCATTAAAGAAGCACCAAGATTAAAGGTGCCCACTACTATGTCTGGCTTTGTGTGGGCTCTGAGGATCCAAGATGGAGTCTGCTTGTGTGTCATGCATATTATCATACACTGAGCCATCTCCTCAGTCCTAGACACTTTAAAATCTTTCCCACCTTCCCTCATCTCCTTCCACCAGCCCTGGCTCAAATTCTACCTTCCCAGTGAAGCCAGTAAGCAACTTCTACTTTCTTTTGAAAACAAGTGATACCTATGTTCTGCCACTTTACCAACTCTCCTTGTGGCCATCTCATCCCAACAAAGCTGTGAGCTGTGTAAGGGCACAATTCCTTTTAGTCTTTCAGCATCATCTCCTCTGTCCTATGCAAAATAACAAACAATACCCAGTAGCACTGGTTGTTCGGAGCTTGGAGTGACAGTCCATTATTCAATGAAAACTTGTTTCTTTGGGACCCAAAGTTTTCAAGTGTTAAAGACCCCAATTCAATAAAACCCTCAACTATCAGATTAAGTAAAAGTGACAGCAGAATGACAGCAAAGATATGTAGGTGACATCTTGCCCCTGCTTCAGCATCATATGTCTTTGAATGCTGATGCTTGTAAACACCCATATTTTTGAAATGCATCCAAAATGTTCTCGCTTTCAGCGAGTGTAAACGCCAGGAGAGGTGCTGGGCCCTCTCTGTTAGCTTTTTTGACTGTGAATTCCATTTACACACACCCTTCAACACTGCTGGTTATTCTGAAGCCATCCTTCATAAGAGTCTCTTTTCATGTGTCAGCTTTGTTGTCATGAAGATGTATGTTTTATAGACCAATTTAATTCATTTTTGAAGAGGCAATATGAAAAAAAAAACAAAAAAACGTGCTTCCATATGTCCTCGCACATGAGATGTCAGCCTTGCATGATAGCCGACTGCTCTCATCTGTCCCCTTAATACAGCTGTCTTGTGGGGCAAGCAGGGAATGGGAGGAGCTGTCTGAGTAACTCCTGCCTTATTCATCCCTGGAGAATTTTGTATGCTGTGGATATAAGGTGTAGCTAAGCAACTATGTAAACAATACCACAGACCTCAGCCCTATGCCTTGGGGCATCTGACAGTATAATCCGGGTAAGGGTTATGGTCATTGATAAGAGTCAATTCTGAGAAAGCAGGAAACTACATAATCCTGTGTGAACATAAAAGGTCCAGCCCTTCTGCCTCTCAAGGGAGAAAGGATAAGAAGATGTCTGACTTGGGGCTCTATTGTGATCTGTGGTCTTAACTTTCCCCACCCTGCTGAGTCATTGACTACATGAGATGGGAGAGGAGGGCATGTGACTGGGTATCAGTTGCACAAATCTTCCAGGGAGTAATGGAAAAAGGGGTAACAAAGGATACATGGTCCAGGATGATATCCTGTACTACAGCAACAGTGTCCTGTCTGTGCCTCTGTTGGTGAAGAACCTTTTGCTTCAGTCAGAAGCATGCTTTTTCATTGCTTTGGTATGTGCTCTGGGCAACGAGGAAAATAACACACAGTTGTCCTCCAAACACACACACATACGTATCAAAGATCAATTTTCTCAGCCACAGAGTATAAGAAATAAGAAATGGTTCTGTTAGCTCAGCTTTTCTGCAGAGATCCATATTGCAGATTCCCCGTGATCTCTAAGGACTCCCAGGCAATGGCAGAGACAGACCTGCATGGATAAAAACAAGTGATAGTTTAGACCTTCAAAATACACCTTTTGGCACCATGGCAATGCTCCGTAATAGAAATGAGTGCTTTATCTCGCCCCTCATATTTCAAAGTAACTCTCTTTTGATGTTATTTAAATTCTATAAAAATATTGGATCTTGGTATACCATATTCTGTCTTTTCCTTATTTTTCTCTAATATCAAAATTCACTTTATAAGTAAATATCAAGTTCTGGGCATTGAAACTAGACTGTGTTCTAAATTGGAAACACTGCTCCGTTTTCCTTGGAGCTTACAGATTAGTGTAGACAACAGTCAATCTCAGCATGGCCCCAGGACAACAGCAGGAAGCTGGAAGGTGGAAGGCGGTAAGTGAGCCCTCCAGGAAAAGGTGGTTCTCATAAGGCTCCAGGAGTGAGCGGAGATTCCACTCTTACTTTACACTCATACACAATGCATGAGGGAGTGTAATCCAGGCAAAAGGACAAGCAGAGGAAGAGGAAACATTAGTGAGACAACCCACTGAACAACCAGCATGGGAGAGAGCTCAGCAGGGGGACAGTGAACTTTCTCAGAACTAAGAGATTAGCATGCCTGTGGGTAGGCAACAATTGAGAACAGTTTTTGTTATTGTTGTTTTGTTTTGTTTTGTTTGGCTTAATGAGGTGTTTTGGGGCTATCCTAAGAGCCATACATAGTCATTAAAAATGTTGTTAGGGGAAAAAAAAATCACAAAATAAGCAGGAAGAAATGAGGGATTTCCAAAACTGGTCACAGGATGGAGGAAAGAGACTAGGACCTTCCAACAGGTAGAGGATGCCCTTGGCTGAAAAGGAAGACAGGAAGGAGCAGTTTAGTTCATGATATGTGATGCAAGAAATGCCTGGATTTTGTCTATGTGGGAAATCTCTGATGCACATGTGCGAAGGGCAGCAAAAAGCTAAGACTACATGTCTTGGGCTGTTCAACGTACAGGCTACAGCTAAACCAAGGAAATAAATGGTTTCCCCCAGTGTGCATGCATCCGTTGAGATGGCTCGAGAGCAGAACTCTGAGAACACCAACCTGAAATATTTATAAAGCAGAAATGAAAGACCAAAAATTCAGAAACCATTGAGGAGAGCAAATCTGTATTTGTCTATTTCAGAGCTATGTGCATTTCTGAAACTCCATTGTTAACTTCAAACAGTCATTGGTCCCTGGGTGCATTTTCTAGTCTTGCCCTGTGCTGATATCATTGTGTCCCTCAGCCCATCTTTATCTTTACTACAGAAGTCAGGGCAGGGCCAGGGAAAGGGTCCATGAGAGTATATCTTACCATTTGTACAAGAGTTTACTTTCAGTCCTCTGCCATAGATGAATATTCTCACTTCCTCTCTCCATCTCCTGAGGTTTTTTGTTGTTGTTGTTCTTCTTCTTCTTCTTCTTCTTTTAGTTCGTCGCTCATCCCCCAGATCCTCTTCCTATTCTGTGAGGGATTCCCACACCCACCTAAGGGAAAATTTCACCCCCAAAAAGTCCTTTAAAGAGAGTTTACCATCCTTTTCAGTTCTAGCTGCTGCTGAGCTGTGGTATGCTTCTTAGGCTCTCTGGGGATGTCACTCTCAGCCTAATTATGTGTCTGCTTTTCTTCTGTGCACAGACAAGAAAATCTGAAAAGCCTAAGTTAAAATCCACTACTAATAGGCTAAGACTTTAATTGTGGACCAAAGGATGCTGAAAGGCAAAACGAAAACAATTCCAAGAGGTTGCTATGGCCAGTTGGTGATTAAATGTAACTCTGTATTAGTGTCATGGCATCATAAAGCCGGGAAAGGGTATTTAAAAAACATCTGCAAGCAAATCTTTCCTCCCTGCCCTACAGCTACTTCTGGCCTAGTCTCATGTGTTCACCAAGTATGATAAGGGCTCAGCACAGACATGGCTTGTATGTCTGTTTGCCCTTGATTGTTAGTTTGTGGACTGAGAAACAGTCACTGTGCTTCATTGACAGGTTCCGGAGTCTCACCACTGCCTTCTTCAGAGATGCCATGGGCTTCTTGCTAATGTTTGACCTCACCAGTCAACAGAGCTTCTTGAATGTCAGAAACTGGATGAGTAAGTGGGTTGGGTAATACATGTGGGCAGCTTCTTCAAAACTCGGCATCTCTATTGGCTTGTTTGCTTTGTGGGATGCAGCCACAAGTGAACTCTGAAAGACACAAGCATAGTGTAGCCTGTATCCTCTCCAGAGGGGTGACTTGTTTCAATTACCAGCATGTATTAAAATACTGTTTTTCTTTGACGTTCTTCTTAGAGAAAGCTTATGTGACTATCTCACTATTAAGGTCTTTATTCTTTATGTTCTAGTTAAGAAGGCATTAGTTTCCCTTGTCTAGTTAGTCTTACAGATGTTTTACAAGGAGAAAGATAACATATATGGTATTAGACTTGATTA
Source organism: Arvicanthis niloticus (assembly GCF_011762505.2). NCBI lineage: Eukaryota > Metazoa > Chordata > Mammalia > Rodentia > Muridae > Arvicanthis > Arvicanthis niloticus. The sequence continues at coordinate 19,160,938 of NC_047671.1, forward strand.
GGTAAGATACAGAGAACATCCAAAATGTTTCTTGGGAGGGGATGCTATCCCCTAGACATATTCAAGGATGGAGGAAAGGGTTAACTAGACTAAGAACTACTCCGGAGAATATTCAGCCATGTTGATAAGGCATGGGGTGGGAATCATACAGCTCATGCCCATGCTAGGTTTTACTTGAACAAAATGTTGCTAAAGGAGGATGAATAGGATGCTTTATCAATAAAATGCCATATAAGCATGAGGACTTATACTCAGGAACCCATGTTTAAAAAAAAAAAAAAAAAAAAAAAAAAAAAAAAAAAACCAACAATGTCAATGTCAATAGGATGCACCTGTACTCCCAGCACTAGGTGGAGACAGGAGGTTTCCTGGGGCTTCCTAGATAGCAATTAAATCCAGGAGATCAGCAGATAGACATCCAATACCTGAAGAATAGCATGATTGTGAATTCTGGTCCAGAAAGGCAAGCAAGTATATGTGCATAAACATCTATATACGCATCTGTGTGCAAACATATGTGCACTCACAGAAACAAATAAACTCTCCAGCCTCCACTCCAGCTCCTTTCCTACGACCCTTTGGAGTCTATGATTCGTATTTAGCTTAGAATAAAAGCCAAAGTCCTTCAGCTACATCATGAACACTGAAGCCTGGCTATCTTCTCTGTTTCTTCTTCCTGAGACTCCAATCACTATCCCCCAGCCACACAGACTCCCAGGGTGGAAAAGCCCACTCCTGCCTGAAACCATTTGCCCCTGTCATCCCCTCTGCCTGGATTTCACTTCTGCAGCTGAAAGTCCCGTGCTACTTCCTTCCTTCCCAAGATTTTGCCGAGACCTTATTTTTTCTCTTTGGAGAGGACTTTTCTGACCTGCTACTCCACCTGATGTTGTATGTCCTTATCCAAATTCTGGTACTATGATTAGATTCTATTGCGACCAGGAAATAGTAAGATTATTAGATTCTTTCAATGATGTTCACTATGTGTTCTGGAACACTAAACAGACCATTTGGACACTGTGGCCACCCAACATCTTTACAGATTCCTACATTTACTTGTGTCATTTACTATTCCCAGCCTAGATTGCATGCACCGGGAAAGAAAAGGCTCCACCCCTTTGTTCCAGTGCAAGGTTTTGTTCTTTCCTGGCACTTTATAGATGTTTAACCTCTACCTATTTCTGCCTATGTCTATATTGCTATATTTCTACTCATTACAACACATTACAGAAGCTTGATAACTAAATAGAGTGATAGGTAAAATTTTATATGTGTTTTGAGTGTGAATTCAGTAACCAGTTGCAGCCAATAGGGAAAGTATCAACAAATCCTGCCTTTTATAATTGCCTCTCCAAATTAGTGTTTACCTTAGGATCTGTCTTTATTTCCTTTGAATGTTGTATGTCCTTATCCAAATTCTGGTACTATGATTAGATTCTATTGAGACCAGGAAATAGTAAGATTATTAGATTCTTTCAAAGAATGGTTTGTTTGCTGTTTTTTGAAGGCAGATGGTCCTTTCCCTCAAGTCTTCAGGAATATATTATTGGGATTTACAATAATTAATTGCCATGTCTAATAACCACTGAGTTTCTACCACTCTGATCGTTGATATTACTGGATAAATCTGTGTGCTTCTTCCAGTCTTGGCTACATGGCACATACAGGCTACAGTGAGGTGGAAAACACACATGGACTGGTCTCACTTTCCCTTCACTTTCTTTTCTCACTTCTATATTCCTTTCTCCTTCTTTCATTCCTTTCTTTATTACTTAGTTATTCTCTCTCTGTCTCTTTCCCATGAACACACACATACACACACACAGCACACACATACACACACACACACACAGAGACAGAGACAGAGACAGGTTTGCCTAAAGAAAGAGAAGAATATTAGTTAGGTTCAACTTGTTTCTACATGAATTTCTGGTTTTTCAAAGATTTCAGAGATCATCACTCTGATGTCAGGAGAAGGGATGAGAACTGCCATCTAATGGAACAAGCAAATGAACGTACATGAAAATCGTGTTTTACCATCCCCATTTATATCTGAGAATCTGAGGGCAGGAAGCCACATAGGTCAGAGGGCACTTTCACTGGTGTAGGAAAGCATGTTTAAGGTATCAATTCAGGTATTTCCTGTGTACCTGTCTGTCAGTGCTGCTCTCTGTAATCTGTGGGGTATCAGCTTCATTTTATAGATTAAAAGAAAAAATGATTGAGCGGAGGAGATGACAAGGCTGATAGGTACTAGTAGCCAATAAAGCTGCAGATGACCAACTGGGTTAGGAATCTGGAGTAGAAGCAGCCTTTGACATCTGTTGTCTGTGACTAACTCACTGCTTCCCTCTGCTTCCTTACCAAGGCCAACTGCAGGCAAATGCTTACTGTGAAAACCCAGATATAGTATTAATTGGCAACAAGGCAGACCTGCTGGACCAAAGGGAAGTCAATGAGCGACAAGCACGGGAGCTGGCTGAAAAATATGGGTAAGTCAGTTTCACCAGGAACCATGTGACCTTGTACAGAGGTGAAATAGAGCCAGGAAAGAGACAGGTGAAAGAATGCCCTTGGATCAGAAAATGTGATGAATTCAAAAACACCCTTTAGGCTGGAGAGATGATTCACTGGCAGAGTGAGGACCTCCTTTTGGGTCCCTAGCACCCACATAATAACTGGCCATGGGAGAATATGTATATAACCCCAGTTCAGGGAAAAGCCACCCAGTCTTGAAAAATTAATAAGTGTCAGATTCAGTGAATGAGAGTGAGATTCACAAGGGAGCATGCTTGTCCATGTACATGCATGCATGCATACATACATACATACATACATACAAACAAACAAAACACACACACACTTTCCAGAAGTCATATTAATAATAGCATCTAACATTGATTGAGTCTTTGTTCTGCTTTGGCAACTGTTGCTAGTTTAAAGTTGCTTCCTTAAAGTTTAGCTCTCCTTAAAACTGTTAATTTTAAGTAAATGTAGCTTATATTCCCATGACTATTATAGTTAATATATGAGGCATTTCAAAATCAAGTTTCTAGGTGATTGGCTATAGCAAAATAAAATGTTAGTGGTACTACAGATCCCTGGTTTAGGCTTTCTCTTACTGCCTTCGTTTATTTCATTGTCTTAAAGCAATGGTGACATCTTGACTTTAGCTTCCTGATTACCTCCTGTGTTGGCTTCCTACACAATGGGGTCCCAACAGTGTGACAGAACAACACACCCATTTTTATTTACTTAACAAAAAGAGGAGGAGGAGGAGGAGGACGAGGAGGAGGAGGAAAAAGGAAGGCTGGGGAGATGACTCAGATGTTAAGAGCACTGGCTGCACTTCCAAAGGTCCTGATTCCAATTCCCAGCAACTACATGGTAGCTAATAACCATCTATAATGAGATCTGGTGCCCTCTTCTGGCCTGCAAGCATTTATGCAGGCAGAATGCTGTATACATAATAAATCCCTGAAAAAAAGTTTTGATGGCCTGTATTACTTCTGATCTCTCGGAGACTACTTCCTCTTGAGAGGCCCCTGGCAACAGTTGGGTTTTTCACAGGTGCCTCTCCTTTTGTTGAACGTTGTACTAAATGAAAATTTATGCCAAATTTTTTGTTCTTAAAGAACAAAACCTTAAAAATTAAAATACAATTACATCACTTTCCCATATGTAACTGCAACCTGCTCAACTCGTTTAGTGTTGCTTGTGTGTATATTGGGAAGTGAGACTGACCAATTAGGATAACCATTTAGCGTGCTCATCTCTGGGGAAGACTAATTCTTCCTCTCTTGGCAGTCCTTAATTGACTGTAGCTTTTCCTCTAGGGGTGTGGCCCTATGCAACTCCCCTACCAATGTTGACATTTCAAGTGATGATGTCATTTTTCATCTTTTTAAAGGTATCTATATTGTTGAGGTATCATGGGTATAGCTTCCCTGTCATTTCTAGGAAACAGAATCTCACAGCAGACTTCCTCGCCCTCTCCTTAATTAACCTCTGCTCTGGGTCTGGAGAGATGTCTTAGTCATTAAGAACAATTGGCATTCTTTCAGAGAACCACTTTCGTTCCCAGCATCCATGTCAGGTGGCTTATAACCCACTTGTAACTCCAGCTCCAGGGAACTTGACACCTTCTCCTGGCTTTCTTAGGCACATGTGTGCATGCAGGTGTGTATGCACACATATAGACTCACCTACACACCCACACACATGTCCATATACACATAAATGAAAACAAAATATTTTTAAAAATAAAACTAAAATCTGCTTTAGAAATGATCTTATGTCAGAATATTACTAACTGTATTATTCAAGAATAGAGTTAAGTTCAAAATGTTCCAATATGCCAACTGTATTGATAGTCTCATTGTATTGCTGAAGAATGTCAGGGTTTGGATAGCAATAAAATATAATAACCTTGTGAAGTAATACACTTGCTACTTAGCGAGAGTTAATCTCTCTGCGATACACACACACTTCAAAAAAATGTATATGATTCACAGAGGCCATGTTACAGGTCAGTTTGAAAAATCTGCTTTTTCGTGTTTCTACCCTAGCATACCATACTTCGAAACAAGTGCAGCGACAGGGCAGAATGTAGAGAAGTCAGTGGAAACGCTTCTGGACTTGATCATGAAGAGAATGGAAAAGTGTGTAGAGAAGACACAGGTTCCGGACGCTGTCAATGGTGGAAATTCAGGAAAGCTGGATGGGGGAAAGCCAGCAGAAAAGAAATGTGCCTGCTAGCCACTCAGAGGAGCTAGTGATGGAGAGCCTGCCCAAATCCTCTGTCCTGAAACCATGACAAAGCACGTTGTTGTTGTAGCTCAGGAGCAATGGCATGTCTTTGTCCCCTGACCCCAATCTATTTGAATAAAGCAGAATAGTCATAGTGTTAAAAGAACTGTCCTGTTATCCTGAGTCCCTTCCAAACAAAAGTCGAAGTTGTCCTAAGGCAATCTCACCATCGTGACTGCTCACTTGTATTTTTATAAGAATGTGTATATGGGGGAAAAAAGTATTGGTGAGTTTTAAATAAAAGCACATATTACTCCAACCTGGAGAATGGAAGACGCTATCTAAAGGAGAATTTAAAAGAATTATCATTGCTAATGGTGCCCAAGTTCACATTTTACGTTATTTTTTTATCAAATTCTTAGAAAGGGTCACAAGAAAAAAAAATAAAGCATTTTTATCGTATATATCTTACAAGCATAATAAAGAAAACTTAGGATTTAGTCTTACAGTGTCTAAATATAAAATTTGTTGAGAGAAAACGGAGTGATTATTAATTACGGCTTTTACTTCATTTTAGAAAAGCACTAGAAATTCTAAATTTATCGTTCCTCTAGACCACACTTATACCTGCCTTGATGGTGTCACAGAAATGAAGGTGTGTTCATGGGTCAATAACATCAAGGTAATTATGAACCAATAACTACAGTTGCCCTGAATTTTCATGCCATCAATCACCAAAATTTGATGCTGCATTCTTCATTATGACATTTTTTACTTTGCCAGGAGGAAGAATAGCTATAGTTGAGGTGTACTTGAAAAAATAGCAAGAATGAAGGTGTGTTTCAACTCATCAAAACTATAGTCAATGTTTTGTTTTCCTGAAAGCTTTCTTTTTTTTTTTCAAGAACTAATCACAGATATTCTTATCATTGTGAAAACTCACTTTGTATTATTTTTTATTCATCGTAATTTGGGATACATATAAACCAATCTTATCAAAATGGTATTTAAAATTGTCAATCGATTTTACCAATAACAGAGACAATAATATACTGCTACCAAAGACAAATGGCTTCGTGTTTTCTGTTTCCATATTGAGCTTACAATTTGTGACAGGATAGTCTCTCATCCTTTGAAACATTTTTTTTTTCAGTCTCAAACTTTTGCATGCCTTGCCTCCTTTCAAAGTTACAAACATTACAAAATAAAATCCGGTGCCATATCCAGTGTTTTCCTGCTTACCTCTATCTGCAGTTGAGTGAGACAGATCCAAGGACATGTCTACACAAAAATGTTTTTACAACAAGTTAGATCCAGAACTGTGTCACTAAGCAACACAATTTGGAGGCTTAGATGGGATTCACCCTTGGTACAATTCTCAGTGTCAAAAGCTCAGCATCCCAGCTTGTATAATCCATTCTTTGTTAGGATTCCCTCCAATTCTCTCTGGTTGGGATGCTCTTCATGGTCTCAGTGTCTTCACCATAGGAGTAGAAAGCTAAAAGTCAATTTGTGCAATGTGTCTTCTGGAAGCAAAGTGGAAAGAAATGAGCATGGCTGTGGCAAAATCTGGTGACGGTCGTGGTCATTATATCTATTTCCGGTTTTGATTCAAGTCATATCAGTATTTCCATAACAGAGAATGGTGAGACCCATGATACTGAAGGGATTTCATCTCTCCATCTTCAGTTTATTCCCACGGTCCAATTACATAATCAGTTACATAATTGGCTTGCTTGTTAAAAGATTAGCAAGATTCTTTCATTGTCAGAATAAGTATTTTTCACGACCTGCTTAAAGTTCATTGTTGCTAACTAGCATGAAGCCGAGGGCAATGGTGCCTGTAAATATGTAAATGTGCCTGTAAGAGTAATAGGTATTGAGTAATAAGCTCAAGAAGATTGACATTTCAAACTGCCGAAAAATAAAAATATTCTAGTTATAAACACTTGGTCTAGAAATACTTCTGTTTGTAAACTTTGACATCCAACCTCAAAATCTATTTGGTCATGGTTAAAACATTATTCTCCTATGATTTTCAGATTCTAGTTCTATATACTTTGTTATATAATTTTGAATTGATCTGGTGCCATGAATATTCTATTTTAAAGAACTCTGTATCTCTTTTATCCCACCACAACATATATCTGTAGCTAAGATATTTTCTCTTAATAATTACCTCCAAATGCTCTTAGTGAACCAATTGTATTTTTGAGAGGTATCTAATGTACGTGATACTTCTTTCTAATACAGTGCCCTAGTCTAGAGTGTTCACACTGGTTGATGTTTACACAGCCTGAACTCAGTGCCTCAAAGTACTCTGTGATCAGTTTTGTCTCCAACCACTTAACTCATTTTCTCTAATCTGATGTCTCTGAAGAGCCTCACAGAGACAATAATATGGCTGAACTCAACTGATAATGGTTAGCAAAGGATGCAAAAACATTATTGGGATCTGGAGATTATTGCTACCTTCTCCTAACATGTCACAGATTAGCAATTGCTTGAAAATTAACTACAAATTTGTACAATGTTATTTTGATCTTATATAAGAATGGCCCTCTGAAAAATATATAAAACAGTGGTAAGAACATAGTGCTGGTCTTGTTTTCATTGTGGTAACTAGATGTGACCAAGTAGAGAAAATGCTGTGCATTGGGAAATGAACTTGTATTGCTCCATAATGGTTTCAACATTCAGACTTTACTACTTTAGCCAATTTACTAATAATTTACTGCAAGAAAAACCCCACAGAACTAGCATTTCCTAAAGTATCTAATCTGTTAATTTTTAACCAGATAAGGCACTCTATGCATCCGTGGACGCCTTTGATTTAATGTACATTTGTTGCTTGCAAACCTATACAGATATGATGACAGGGAAAGAGTTCTTCTAATCGATGTTTAATTGTCCTTTGTATCAAAAACTAAACAAAAACAAAAACCAAACACTTGCCCATAAATAACTGCATGACATTAAAAAATCTGTAACAACAGCCTCATTCCAAAGACATTTAAACTCCAGAGCGAGTCTATTGGAAATCAGCAGATTCTTATGAACCTGGAGCATCTTCTTAGTTAGTGCCTAGGGGCACCAGGCAGAGGCAGCTCTGTGTGGAGATGCATTGTGTTCCTAGAGAAGGTGAACAACCTGAAAGCGCCTGTGAAGGGGACCATTCACTCTTCTGTGCCTATCTTCTCTTAGGGGAAAAAAATGCCTTCCTTGCTGTATATCACACCCAATATTTAAGGACAAGTTGTCACTCAGAGGATTTTAGGGTTATATTCCAACATTCAACCTATAAAGAAGTAACATTTTTAATCTCCAGTTTGCTGAGATGTGTAGTAACTCTATAAAAGGCTGGAGATGCACAAGCTAAGTTGTGGAGCCTCTGAGTAGTATATTTGAGGACTTGGTTTTGGTCCTCAGGTAACAGAGAGGATGGAGGGAAGGGGAGTTAATTTTAGCCAAAGTGATAGAAAACCTGATTTTCATCTTTTACTACCAAGCTTTATAACATTGAAAGTGGCTTAGTAACTATTTTAAAGAAAGCTTTACCATTTTTTTTAAAGGATGTCAAGAACCTAGCTATAGTTGCCTAAGAATTTAATCTATTGTATTTTCTTCTTGATATTCTACCACAGCAATGTCAGCTCATTTCTGACAATAAGTATGGAGTAGTAACTGAGTGTTATCTCAGTGCCTGTCTCATAGTATAGAAATGACAAGCAATGCTGAATATAGAGAAAATGTTATAAAAATTGTCATTGAATTTTTGAATGGTGTCCAACCACAATGACACTGATGATCAAAAGTTCTGAACAAATATAAGAGTGACAGGCTAGCTAAGTCAAGATTTTCAATATAGGAGAAAATGAAGATGGCTATAGGTTGACTTAGATGGAGGAAGAAAAGATTTATAATTTTTAAACTAAATCCATGAAGATATTTTCTCATTATTCTTATCTGCTTAGTAGAGTTTATGCCCTTATAACTAAGTAAAAAATATATATGACTACCAAATATTTAGGATACTTAGAAATATTTTATTTACTATATATGAATCTGATACTCAATAAAATATTACTTTAAATTTTTCAGCAGTAACATTAAGAGACCCTTTATAGAAGCTTTCTTTGTACCAACAGTTTATGGCTGAGGTGTTTTGTAATTTCATATGTGACAAGATCATTAATCAAAGAATAAGGAAGAACAAAGGTAAAACAGTCCCAATACGATGGAACAATTTAAAAGGATGCCAACTCTTAGAGAACAACCATGGTTTAAATATACTTTTCTGCTTCCTTTTCTTTCTGGGAGGTCCTGGCCATTATGACTAGCACCTCTCAACTGACTTGGTCTTTCTAGATCCTTTGTAGGTCCTACAGGAGCCAGTTTATCTGGCCTTAATGAAATGGATCCTTCTGTTTAACCAGCAACCATTGTCCTCATGCCAACACTGTATATTAAGGGACTGCCATATATGCTTATTGTTTTGTTCCATGTGATTCTTGTTCCCTGATGCTCTTTAATGGAGAATCTGTTATAGAGAGAAAAATGGCCAGAAATAAGAACTTGGACCATGAAATAAGAAATTGAAATAAGAAATAAGGACCATGTGGCTTTTCGTATACAGAGCTTAACAAACTTTGAGTAACTCACAAGTTTCAAGTTACATTCAAAAGAAAGGTACAACAGAAACTTTCTTTCATAAACAGACACCATTATCATAAACTTAGAATAATGAATATGCTCCTATCCTGGGTCACATGCCATGGTAAGATGTATGGTATGACCATCACAGTAATTGTAGAAGGACAGCTCAATGTACAGTCAGTCACTTTGCGGTCACTGTATTTGATTGAAAATGTATAATGTATCTTACTGTTGAAAAATATGAGCTCAGTCATCTTGTATTTCTTTCAAGGAAACCAATTAGATTCAATGTAGAATATTACACGGTTGAAATCCCATGTACAAATAAAATTTTATGTCTAAAAGAGTCTTGTATTTGAACTTAAGAAAAATAAATTAACCTGCTTTACTTTCTGTGCAGAAATGAGACGTTCTGACAATACTGAAGTGCTTCATGGTATCCTAACAATTTACTTTCTAGTAATATTATCCATCTTTTTAACCTGAGCATGTTTGTTTTGTCTGCTTTCTATACAGATCTCAGTTTTGTCTAATGATTTAAATGTAACCCAAAGCTTTAAACGTGGATTATTGAACGTGTTCCTGAAGAGGTTGTGGCTCCTGACAAATGCCGTCAGGTTTCTTGTATCAAAATTCCAGTGGCTTCAGAAACCATAGCGTCACATGATTTTGTGGTGTCTGAGTTTGCGTAGCGTTGTTGACAACTGTACTTAGTGATTGTTCTTGCACACTTTTCAAATAAAACCATGTTTTTATCAAGTATTCTGTGTACTCAAATCAACTTTGTGTGCATGCCAATGTTGGATACCCAGTGAGTGGAAAGGAAGATACCAACACCAGCATGAAGTGTTTACGACATTAAAAATGCAATCCATTTGGAGCAAGGTAAACATTATTTGAGTTCAGCCAAGTGACTATTATTAATCTTAATAAATGTTCTTATTCATTATTTAAAAGCTGAGCTTTTCTATTCTATGAGATGCTCTAATAGTTTTGAATGAAGCATTCATTACAACAAGAAGTTGGTATGTTGATGTAGTAGTGCTGTATTCCATAAGCAGGTCCACATTCCTTATCCATTACAAAAGGATGCATCATAATGGGCTCCACCTTGGTCACAGACCTGGCCAAAGCCTGCCAGTTCAAGGCCCATTCTCAACCACCAGCATCCAGCTTCCTTACCTGTCCATTTGCCCAAGTTTCCTTGTTCCCAGAGAGGATCTCTTTCCATATGCTGCTTAGATAGGCTTTGCCAAGAAAATGATGAGATGTTAATTTAAAGACCAACAAAGCTCCCTGTGTAAGCACGTAAATTCTCGGCCTTATTCCTCCGATGTGATTGCTCAGGATTGCAGTTGCATCCAGGCAGAATCTTTACCTTCGGGGCTCCCTCTAAATTAGTAAATACAAATCACGAACGTCTTGGTTTCCAAATGTTTTATAGAATTACTGTAAAGGCATAGTATGTACCATATTGAGAGAAAAACCAGAGAATCCTGACATTTGTTGTTTGTAATTATAGGACTACTGTGTTTAAACTGTATTGTGAGATGTTGCATTCTTCACAGATCTCTACACTGAGGGAAAAGGTACTTTTATGTGTTGGGGCTTCTGCAGAAAGAGTTTACTATAAGAACATGGAGATTCCTGTTCTGTCAGAAATTCACAAAAGCAGCACACACCAAGGTTTAGCTAATTATGATTTCACTGAGCCAGTCTGCTTCCTGGAGGGGGTTTATTATGTTAATCATTTTTTTTTTCACAATCATCATTGCTCTGGACCATTTTCCTAAGTCTCTGAAAGATGAAGGACTCTTTTATACCAAGTGTCTGAAGACAAAACAAAGGCAGCAACAGCTGTAAAGTTACAGCAGACCTCCTCGGCGTGTTTGATCCATGAAAGAAACTAGACTATGCATGTGTACTCACTGTGGGAAGTGACCCAGACAGAGCAAAGAGAGTCCTGGCATTTAAGACATTGAACACAGATGTATACCACCTCAATCCCACCCAGGAACCTAGGCCCTTTATTTTCTTTTTACTTCCAAGTGTAGTTTATCATGCGGTCATTGGAGCAGTATAAAACAAGACCACGTAAGGGAGCCATGTAGGCCCAGTTTGCACTCACTCCATGACCCCTTCCAGAAAAAACTGACAGAGGAGGGGGAACATACAGGCTCCTAAAAATCCTTAGCTTCTCCAACTCAGAATTCAAAGCAGTACTTGCAATTGGGATACAAGAAAGGGTTTTCGTGAAAGAAATACAAAAGCATGTTTAAGTACAGAAGTGGATTTGTGTATGGAAGATGATAGGATTTATTATTTGGTCCCGAGGTCATGACCACATCCACACTTTCCTTACTGGGAAACTAGAGGGTTGGCCTGAGTGCCAGAACAAACCCCTCTCCAGTCTAGCTGCTCCCCTCACTTTCTTGTCTTCCTGTTTCTGCTTAACTATACTTCCAAAGAGAAGGGTTTTGTTGTTGTTTTGTTTGTTTTCAAATAAGTGCCCTCTTTAAATCCCCAATGTATCCTTACCACTAGACCCCTGCTTCTAAACAGGGTACAGTCATGCTGGTGACTGCCTGTTCCTGTAGACAGCGTCATATTTTTTTTTTTTTCACAAGCCATCAGACATCTCTGATGTTACCTTTCCTGTCAATAGAATGTTTGCTTTTCACAGTGGTGGGGATGGAGCCTCTGGCCTCAAGAAAGGTAAAGTGCTTTTCCATAGGAGCCACACCTCCCACCTTTTAGCTATTTTTAGGAAAATAAAGACATTTATTTTTCTTTTTCTCCTGACTCTCTGCCTTCTTCCCTGAGCCTCTTACCACACCCTCTTGTCACTCTGCCATCTAAAACTGGGTCTGGCAACCAAGGGACATTCAACAATATTCCCTATTACCTGAAAACAGGACTGGGTAAAATAGTTACCTATAATTCTTTCTTGTTTCTCCTCCTCCTTCTCTTCCTCCTCCTCCCCATCCCCCTCCTCCTTCTCCTCCTCTTCTTCCTCCTCCCTATACTTCTTTTCCATATTTATTGCCTTATTGGAGTAGGTATGTGCACAATGTATTGTATCATCATGAAGATACTGCACTCTTGATGTTTCTCTGTGCCCATATTCAATTTCTGTCTTCCTACAGACACCAGTTTGTGACTAGGAAATCATACAGTATGTTTACATTTTATGGAAGGCTTCCTTTTACTTGCATAATAATTTGAGATTTTGTTAGGTGTATGTGATTGTTTGTTGGTGGCTTGGCTCTTTGTTGATGTACAGTCTAGTATGCACGTATGTCACATTTTCTTTACTGATCTGCCAGTGGACATTTGTTTGCTCGGATTTTAGCTTTTGGCTCTTAGTATGTGATTGAAAAATAACATAAAAATCTACCTGTATACATAAAAAATTCTTCAGTGTGTCTTCATCAAAAAACTTGATTGAATGGCTAGAACATATAGCAAACATATGTTGAAATGCTTAAGGAATTACCGGTTTTCAAATGTGGTTTTGCCACTTTTCTGGTTCTGTACTGGCTGGTTTTGTATGTCAACTTGACACAAGCTGGAGTTATCATAGAGAAAGGAGCCTTCCTTGAGGAAATGCCTTCATAAGATCCAGTTGTAAGGCATTTTTCTCAATTAGTGATCAAAGGTGGGAGGGCCCATTATGGGTGGTGCCATCCTTGGTCTGATTGTCTTGGGTTCTATAAGAAAGCAAGGTAAGCAAGCCAGGGGAAGCAAGCCAGTAAGTAACATCTCTCATGGCCTCTGCATCAGCTCCTGCTTCCTGCCCTGTGTGAGTTCCAGTCCTGACTTCCTTTGGCAATGAACAGCAATGTGGAAGTGTAAGCTAAATAAACCCTTTCCTCCCCAACTTGCTTCTTGGTCATGATGTTTTGTGCAGGAATAGAAACCCTGACTAAGACAGGTCCTAAAAGGAATGCATGGATTAGCTCCATTGTTCCAAATCTTCAGTACTGGGTAGACTTTGTGATTTTCTCTGTTCTAATGGATGTTGGGTAGTTAGCTCCAAGTGGTTTTTATTTGTAAGTTTCTGCCAGTTAGTGTATGAGGCATCTTGGGCTAGAGAAATGGCCCAGGCATTAAAGGCCAGGCTCACAACCAAAATACGTGCTGATGTGTGATGATTATCTTTTGTGTATCTGTCCTTTGGATGTCATGTTTCATAAAGTAATTAATCATTTTAAAAGTAATAATCATTTTGTTCATTTCTATTACATTATTGTCTTATATTTTAGTAACTATATAGTCTGGGCTTTTAAAGAACATCTATACACACTGTAGAGGGCTTCTCTAGTTCCACAATTTCTGTGAGAAATTGTCTACCCTGCCACCAGAGTCTCAGACATTTGAACACTTGCTCTCTGGATAGTGACACTGTTTGGGAAAGTTGAATAGTGCAGCCTTGCTCAAGAAAGGGGTGGACTTTGAGATTAAAAAAGTTTCTCTGACTTCCAGTTCACTCTCTGCTTCATGCTAACTGTTCAAGATGCGCTATCAGCTTCTGGCTCCTGCTACCATACTGGCCCCACCACTGTGGACTCTAACCACCTTGAACAAGTAAGCCAAAACAAAGCTGTCTATAAGTTACATCGGTTATGGTGTTTTATCACAACATAAAAGTAACTCATACAACAGCACTTCGGTTTCCTTAATAGTGCCTTCCAAAGAGCACAGATTTGAATTTTAAAGAACCAAGTAGAATCTTTAGATTTTTGTGGCTCTTATTATTTGTGTAAAATCTTTCCTACTTTACACTTGCAAACATAATTCCTCCCAACACTTTGTTTTTGCTTTACATTTAACATATAGACATATTGTCAATTTTAGTAGGATCATTGTATGTGATATGAGGGAATTAACAATATTTTCCCCCAATCAGAAATTTCTAGTGTCTTTAGTAACATTAAATAAACTGTCTTTTCCCCCATGGGATTGCATTTTATGTTTTTGTGAAAAATGAATTATATATGAACCTAGTTTAGGTTTCTCTTTTCCATTATTGATATTTTTTTTTTCTTTAACTAACTGGTGTTTTGAGTTTTGCTTGTTAATTTTATAATTGGTGATCTTCAACTTCACTTATATTAGTAATAGTTTACTTTTTCGAGATTCAAGTATAATTGACAAATTAAAACTGTATATATTTTAAGGCATATATCATAACATTTTGATATACATAAACCACTATAATTATCACAAACAAGTAAATAAGAAATATATAAAAATATACATCACTTTATGTGTAAATTGATGATTTCGGAACTTTTCTCAGTAGATATGCTGTCTCTCAGATATCTGGAAACTCATAATTTTGGGTCATTTGAGTTCTCTGTATCAACTGTACAAGATAGGAAAGAAAAGTCTGACCTTTTCCTTTGTCGCCTGTGTGTCTCTCCTTTATTTTCCTGTTTCTTTTCCCCCTTCTGGCCAAATAGGTAGTGCCAGCAACCATCTTTGCCTGTGTACCCTGGAGCTTACTCTTTCCTTATTACACATATGAGCTGAAAGGTTGTTATGAGTGATTTTTTTTTTCAAAATAACAAAGTCCCATCAATTCTGTTTTCTTTTAAGAATTTTTATCATAAATGGATGAATTCCTTCAAGTGTTTTTATTTTTTTAATATAATCATAAGTTTTTAAAAATAATCACATTTTCTACCTTACTGGTGTATGTAGTAGATGACACCGGGTGATTTTCTAGTGATAAGGTAATCTCACATGTTCCACATACATATTCCTGTGTTCCGGGATGCTGCTACCACATTCAAAACACACCTTAGTTTTCTAGCTTAGCCCCTTGGAACAGCAGGTAAAATAATACACTCCTGCAGCCAGGCGGTGGTGGCGCACGCCTTTAATCCCAGCGCTTGGGAGGCAGAGATAGGCAGATTTCTCAGTTCGAGGCCAACCTGGTCTACAGAGTGAGTTCCAGGACAGCCAGGGCTATACAGAGAAACCCTGTCTCGTCTCGAAAAACCAAAACAAAACAAAAAGAACTTGCCTGCAAATTTATTTAAACTTTACACGATATGGATACCTTCAGCAAACGACACATGAAAAGAATTGGTAAAGCTATGACTTTTAAGGCAGGTTTGATGATAAAGTAGATAGGAACTAACACTCTTTGCTCAGATCTTTCCCCGAATCCTTGTATCTCCGAAAACCTGTAATTCCTTTCTTCTTGGTAGAGGGAGGGCAGCCCTCAAATGAGGGTGACATAGAGAAAGATCAGGAAAATCCTTGCTAGGCTTTGTTACTTGCTCCAGAGTATAAAGGGGAAGGTAAGAGCAAGGCCACGTTTCTGCTATTTTGTTCAAACTAGAGTGCCACGGGTGGCATAGCGTGTGTTAGACTTTAACTACAGACTTTAGTGAAGAAATTCCGTGTGACTGTTCACAGATTTACCGCATCCTTAATAGTTTACATAACGAAAGCATGGGAAAAGAGAAGGTAGGGGCGGGGCTAGGGAAAAGGAAGGAAGGGGGGGAGGTCAACTACCATAATTTTGATTCAAGATGAGCTGCTTCGTGTTTTGAGTAACTACTTGAGTATTGGTGAGAGTTTTAGATTTATTTGTAAGTTTGCTAAGAGGTAGAGATTTCAAAGGGAGGAAATATAAAAGAATGGGAAAGTATGTATGCTCTGAATATTATAAATACTGCCTTTTAATTGAGAGTAATCATTTAATTTTTGATTGGGTGTCTGAGAAAGTAGGAAAGCAAGGACCAAGGTTCAACTTCAATATTAGGAAAATCTGAACTTAGTTGATTTTTCTTTTTTAATCTTAAAGTTGGCGTTAGGGGAATCAGTGAAAATTAACAAGGACAAAAAGAAAAATTTGAGAAGCTATGTAAATTTATGTTAATTAACTTTTTAAAAAATCCTTAAGTTATTGACATGCCACTAACAATTAATAAAAATTAACTTATTCATAAAACTTTCAATTTTAAAATATCATACACTACAATATTAATTTTCTTAACATAAAAATAATTGTTCAAATATATAATTTGTGATATTTGGATTCTAAACATATTAGAATACTTTGTAACTTATTTATACATTTATGGAAAAAGGCAGATTTTAAATAACCCTTTTCCTGGGAAGACGTTAGAACAAACATCTATTCACCCTAATTAGGAAACCAACCACAGATCAAAGTACGGATATCACCTAAGTTCAACTTGATGAACAAATGAATTTTATTAGAGTTAACAGGAATATGAGTAAGGGGCTACTTAGAGGGGTGTGTATGGCTCACAGACAGCTGAATCACCACAGCCCACCACAGCCCAGCAGAGCACAGTTCATGAAACCTGGAACAAATTGTGCAACTTACAGACATCTTGGTAACTTGGAAAGTGGAGCTATCCGGTATTCAGATCATTGAAGCCCATTCTGAGTGGCTTGGGTGGTCTCTGTCTCTTCCAGGTGGTTGTTCAGATCTGAGCCTCTTCTAGGCAATTCAGCTTGTCTGAGTGTGTCTCTCAGTAATCTAGCCTGCTAATAAAGGCTTGTAGGAGAGTCTTGCAGAAACTGCTCAGTTTCTTGGACTTCCTGAAGCTTTCCAGTTGTGAAATTTCTGAGGTTAGAGAGAGCTTTACAGAAAAGAATGTTTTACTTCCCCTTAGATCATCCTCTTTTTCATTAAGCTTCTTTCCAAGATAGAAGGTTTTATCTCAGAGGAAACTGCTGTGCAACAGAGACCTATACTCCATTTTACTTCCTGGCTATACCCATGGGTTTATAGCTCATCTCAGACATTCCTATCCAATATATTGATTAGTAGGATTAAAGAGATTTATGGAAACCACAAAAGAGCCAGCCTTTCTTTTTGGCCTCTATTTTCTTAGCAGATACTACTTGCATAGCAGTAAATTGACTTTCCAATTGTGATCTCTCATCATTCAGTAATGTTTGCTTCTGAAAACATTTCGAAAAATAAAAGCCAAAATTATAGAGTATAGAAAGTGAGCAACACATAAGAAGTAAGTGACAGAGCGACAAATACACACTTGTACTTGAAGAATTTGGATGTTTTTGGACTCAGAAACAGCTCACTGTTTTTGTGTTTGTTTCTTTGTTTTCAGGAAGTCTAAAGATATTTCTCAAGTAAATCATACATCACAAGTGGCTCTCTCACCTGGAAAATGCCAGACTGAGTTTCAGATTAAATATCAGCATGCCAGAACCAGTGCAACATTCAACAGTGTCTTTAGAATAAATTGTTCTAATAGAAATCACTGAGATCATTAGGTTTGTTAAAATAAGATAATCCCAAAATTTCAAATTTCTTGTAATCCAGTGTTCAAAGGTGTAAAAGGAGCCCAAGTGAGCACCAATGAAAGATAGGTTATCTTGCTAAATGCCCAAACCAAAAAAAGCAGGGTCCCAACCTCCTTACAAGTGTGCCCAAGATGTGCTACGAAGAAATTCTTCAATATGTCATAAAGTCATGAATAGAAAGTGTAAAGTAAGCAGATTCTTGGCAGATATATTTTTCCGCACTGAACTTTCATGCTATTGTAGTCTAAAAGGTCAAAGACCCATTCATCTCAGAAAATATTGATGTTATCAGCAAACTCTCCTCCTGACCACCTTCCACAGGCCAATGCCTACAGCCATCACGAAAGCTGGGTGTCTCTTTACTGTAGTAAGAAGAAAGACATGAGCATAGTTAAGCTCTATCTTCTTCTACCGTCAACTGAACAAACAGAATGAATTATCCATAGTCAAGTCAAAAGGATCAAATAAATCTATGTCTACTGCTGGGGCTGGGCCAATATCTTCATTGTTTTCATATTTTTTTTCTTACAGAGACAGGGATAATAGATTTTGAAGGTTTCAGGAAACAATAGAACAATTAATACAGTTAGGTGCTTAGAACTGTCCTGGCAGAGGATAATTGTGTCCTAAATATATTTGTATTTTAAAATCTAGTAAACAGGTTTGGAGAGATGGCTCAGCAGTTAAAAGAACATGTTGGTTTTTGCAAAGAAATGGGGTTCAGCTCCCAGCACCCACATAGTGCCTTACAACCATCTGTAACTTCATTTCCTGGGCCTCTGACAAGCTCTTCTGAACTCCACTAGCACCAGGAATGCACATGGTTTACATACATACATGCAGGCAAAACATTTATACACATAAATAAAATGAATAAATCTAAAAATTATTTTTTAAAAAAATCTAGCAAACAATAAATGTGTCAGCAAAAACACCATAAAAATTAGTTATAAAGCATTTCCAAGACTGCAGTACCTAGATGGATTTATAAATACACCATGCTGCTTCACCTGTACATGTCTCTAAATACTTAAAGGGTAAGATATTTCATATGGCACTTGACTAGATTGGAAGCATTTTTCCTGAGAGAATAACCAAAAGCCTAAGGGAAATTTTCCCTTTTGTGACTATACTTGCTAGTTTTATGTCAGCATGACACAAGCTAGAGTCATCAGAGAGGAGGAAGCCTCAATTAGGCAAATGCCTCCGTCAGATCTGTCCTCTTAATTAATAATGAATGGGAGAGAGCACAGAACATTGTGATGGGGCCATCCCTGAGCTGGGGATCTTGTAGTTAAGAAAGAAGGCTGAGCAAACCATGGAGAGCAGGTCAGTGAGCAGCACCCCTCCATGGCTTCCGGATCAGTTCATGTTTCCAGGTTTCAGCCCTGTTTGAGTTCCAGTCTTGACTTCCTGCAGTAATGGACTATGATCTGGAAGTGCCAAATAAACATTTTTCTCCCCACCTTGCTTTGATTATGGTATTTCATCACAGCGATAGTGACCTAAACTAAGAGAATGACTCACTCCCCCCCACCCCCAAGCATAGCCTGCTCTCCTGAGTGTCAGCACTCCTAAGGTTCATTTTTTACTCCTGGCACTCACAAGCCTCACCTTAAATGAAGGCATGCATCAAAATCTGAGCACACGTTCACAAAAACAGCTGACATAATATTCCAGCTCACGGACCGCAATCACTCCTAGCTTAGATAGCAGCCATTGTTCCACTGAACTGTACTGTTTACATTATTATGAAGATACGTGGTGACAGCACTGTGTTCCATCCTTCTACATAATTATTTTAGGTAACATTAATACCTAGAAGAAATTAAGTATCGAAGTAAAGTGTGCCACTTACAACCATGTGTTTATGTGGGTGGTTTTCCTCCAGCAGTCTGGAACATCTGAAAAACAGTAGCCTTCTAAAGTGGTGCCAGGCAACCATGATTCTCAACCTCAGAGGGCAATGTTTGGTGTCAAATGAGCATTCCTCTTCATACCGAGTGGTAGAGATAGATCAGTTCTCTTAACCACATGGCAGGACACAAGACTGTGGCATGGTAAGTTATTTATTACCTAAATGTCAAATTAAATTACATCATTCGTCCATATACATATTTACATACTTCCCTTTATTTATACATATAAAAACCACTATCAAAGGTCAAATCTAACAACTTTAAAAGAGTCCCATTTGTAAAATATTTGAAGATATAAATTCAAATTTCATTTTTTAGGTTTAAAGCAGAATTCATCTTCCATGTCGGAAAGATCTTTGTTCCTTGGCCTTTTAAGTTAAGTTTGGGGGGAAAAAGAGTCTCTTCTCTCCAGTAGACATTTGTTGAATTGCCTATAATATCACCTTCCTATGATGTTATTGATGTATACTAAGCTACATTTATATAAATACTGGCATGATGTCATTTCAAGTTGGGAGCTGAAACTGCATTTTAAGGAATAAATAAAATCTATATAAGCCCTTCTCTATCAGAACTGCATCCAGCCAGTTCATTTTCGTAGCCGAATCAACATCAAATAGGGAGAAGCACCTTCAGTCTTCAACTCACTGTAGAAAAACAACAATAACAACATAAATTATCAAAGTGGAACAAGGTAGAGCCTAGTAAGGCAATGACTATACCATCATTATCTAGGGTTAGGCCTAGTTGAGGTAGATCTCGACTACCACCATACTGCAAAGTCTGATCTAAGAGACAACCATTAATGTATCTATCCTGATGAATACCCCATGGGATATAGTAAAATCATATCGAGACAGCATTTATCATAAACAATTTCATCTAAGTTGGGAGGAGGTCGAGAGTTAGAGCCTTTCAATTCAGTGGAAATATGCAGGCTCTGGGTTAGTTGACACTGTTGGCCATCCTATGGGGTTGCCATCCCCTTCAGCTCCTTCAATCCTTCCCCTAACTTTTCCATAGGGGTTCACAACTTTAGTCCAATGGTTGGCTATAAGTATCTGTATCTGTTCTTAAAGCAGCTAGCCAGCTCTATTTTGAAAATGAAAGACAGACATTATGCCCTTAACACTGGAACTTTTATATTTAAAAGAACAAGAAATGTCTAGTTTCAATATTTCAGTTAGGAAGTTTCTCTTAGTTGACTTTTTCTAAGTCATAGACAGAAAAGAAAACAAATAAAAATAAACCTCTCATTAACAGTGTAATCTTGAGCTGTTAATTAGGTGTAGCTAAAAGCTACCACCACCAAAATCATCTTTCCAATATATCTCCTCTTTACCACACAAATTTGCAACATTAAATGCAAAATCATTGTAAACAGGTTCGTCCAGCACTTCCTCCACAACCCACTCTGCCTCTATTTCCCCCAGAGTCAAAACCACTTGACTCTGACATGATGTTCATCAAGTTCTAGAAAACAGTTATGCAAGGCAGAAAACAGAACACTGACCACACGCCCTTCTCCCGGAAAGCTGGCTTTCTCTTTCAGTGCCTCTAGGGCTTAATTCTTTTTGTCTTTTTAGGAGTTTCGATGCTAGTGACCAACAAGTTGAAAATCTCACACCTGGAGATCTGAGAGGACTTGATTCAAAATGGCTTCATCTCTACTCTCTAATTATGTACACCATTGGCAAACTGAATCATTGTTGCTAGGAGTTTTAAAGAGAGAGATGAGAATCTGTCTGAATTCCGCGACTAATGTTAATCATAGTGAGTCTGATTTTCCACCTCAGGCCTGTGCCCAAGAGTCTCAGAAAATGAGATTCTTCCCTGTAGAAACCAGACAGTGGAATTCAAAGGCAGCTAGAACAGGAAGTTTTTAATCACTTTTTAAACGATTCATGTAATTACAAGCTATGCTTTCTCTTAAATGAACATTTCCTAAAGCTTATGGAAATGAGATTGAAGTCCAGATTCAAATTCTGATTCAGCCACCAACAATAAATATCATACACAAAGCAATCTGTCTGGTCTTAAGCATCATTTTGATTGCTTCCTTTGGTCATTATCACTGCTTGAAATCACCCATTGGTAGCTGGTAGTTTATGAAGTTATATGTCTTAGCAGTACATGAAAATAAAAAGAAACAAGAGGACCTGGTCCTTTCCTGAGAATACTAACAATCTATTTGGTTGATAGCTGACATGAAAATTCTAGAAACGACTGACAACTCATGATTAGAACATCCATTAATGGCACAAAGAACAGAGCAGCCAAGGAAGAAGGAGAATAGAGGAAAATTCTGTGTGATATTTGAAGAAAGTTCTGAAGTGAAGTTTGGGCTTTGTTGAAGGCAAAGAAGGGGAGAAGCTATGCATTTATTTATTTAGTATCAATGCATCCAGCATCACGTGCTCAGGGGTGGATAATCCAGGCAATGCTGAACAGTCTGCGTGATAGATGTGTGGTGGTTAAGCCTCATCATCAACCTGATGGGTTTAGAAGAACTGAGGAGACAGACCTCTGAGGATGTCTTTAGGGAAGTTTCTGGAGAGAATTGAAGGTAGAAGATGGGACTGAAGGGGAGACGCCATTACCTTGTAGAGATGGCCTTAGAGACTGATGTCCTAGGTGTTTCAGTCCAATGTGCCACCTTGGTTTTTAGTTCTTTGTTCTAAAATTGGAAGCCATAAGGACATAGATCAGACAGCAAATCCACAAATTGCCTCCATCCGCAATGCTCCTGCTCTGCTCCCCTCCTGCCTCCGGCCTATAGACAGAGGATGCTTGCTGTGGTTATTTTATTAAAACCAAGGAAAACTATATGGAGATGCACCCTGAAAAGTACATAATGTACCAAGGGGTTAAAATACAGTACTCTGAAATTCAGCCTTTGAACTATTTGAGTTTATAAAGATTCCTTTTCATAGGCACATGAAAGTAATTTTAGTGATACACACAATATTGATTACATAATTATCTTTTTGATGTAACCTCTTGATTATAAACCCTATAAAAATAGGCACAATCTCTTCTTAATAGTTTGTGGCATCTTCATCTTCAACTTTCTTCATGTCTATACTCCTGGTAAAAATATCAGTGTTGTCTTTCTTATATAAGTTACTAGAAGAAACAGAAACACATTATCAATGGTACTTATTGATTCAGAAAAGCCACTAGATGTTGGGCCCCATTTTGGCTCAGGTTTGTCCACAAGGCCCAAAGCAGGGCTGAAATGGGGCCCAACAACTAGTTTGAATACTAAAATGCAAAGTTTTGAGAAACAGACATTAGTTTTGATAGAAGTTAGGAAATTAATGAATGCCTAGGCTATGAGAGCGTTGTCAGGTATTTTATATACATTACTTCCCTTCATATGACTGAATTGGCTCTAGACAATGTATTATTTATTAAAAGATTCTTTATAATATATAGTACAGATTATAGAAAGAAAGAAAGAAAGAAAGAAAGAAAGAAAGAAAGAAAGAAAGAAAGAAAGAAGGAAGGAAGGAAGGAAGGAAGGAAGGAAGGAAGGAAGGAAGGGAGAGAAAAAGACTTTCTCCTGAAGTAGCTTTGATAAACATGCACAAAGTCCTGAATTCCATCCCAAGCAGCTTATAATCTTTAGACAGACCTATAATCTCAGCCCTCAGAGGGGCAGGGTGTAGTGTCAGGAATATCCAAAATTCAAGGTCATCCTTGGATGTCTAGTAAGTCCAAGGCCGTGCATGTGGTGTGTGTGTGTGTGTGTGTGTGTGTGTGTGTGTGTGTGTGTGTGTGTGTATGTGTGTGTGTGATGTGTGCAAGTGTGTGTGGTGTGTGTGCATGTATGCATGTGTGTGTGGTATGTGTGTGTATGAGTGTGTGTGTGTGTGTGTGTGTTATGCTTGTGCTTTTATAGCTTTTATAGCTACAAGGGAATGATTATAGTGCTGACAAAGAAAACATTTATCTACTGAAGAAAACAAAAGTTCAGAACATAAAGACCAGGGTTCAGCTATACTCAGAGAATCTAGGAAAACACTGAAGGGAATCATCACTGTGAAGGGACTGTAGCCAAGTAACATGTTCCCATGAGGGGCAATGCAGGTCTGTTTGTGTCCCCACTAAATGGAGCCCACAGTCACTGACTGAAACTGAAATACAAAGGCAGAATGGGATGGAAAGAGACACATGCTCTTGTTCCCACTACTGGACCTCAACTATATCAATGCCCAGCATCTACCATAAATTATAATGAGCTTATTGGACGATAAAAACTTCCTGGAGGGAATCCACTTTTGGAGGGCTTTCCTGTACTTCCTGTGAAGCAGATGGAGTCTACTATGAGAAGCCAGGAAGGGTTTTACAGGAGAGAAAATGATTACTTGAGAACAAAACCATGTCTTCTCACAGGAAATTAAAATATGTTGTTTCTGGTTTTTTTTATTTGTTTTGATTTTTTAAGTCTTTATAATAACATTTAATTTAAAGTGATTGTCCATGGTGAATTGCTAAGTTAAAACTAACAAAAGTGGAATTTAATGGAATTGTAAAATTGCCTTAAGTTTTTAAAAATCAGTTTTTATATAACTTCCATGTAGCAAGCTCTTGATTTTACCTTTGCAGAGAGTTTTCTATTTAAAAAAAAAAAAAAAAACCCAGAAACAAAAACAGCACCCACACTTTTCCAACCAGCTCCCAAGAAAAGCCTCTCACTTTACACTGAGTTGTAAGAACATGTAAAAGCATAATATCAGCAGACTTTGGGGTGTAGTTAAGCCTGCAGCCAAATCCAGGATGGATGTGGATGAAGGAGTCACAGGCCAGGAAGAATTATGGGGAAAAGGAGTCAAGAAGCCTTATCACTGGGATAGAGAATTTACACAAGAGAAGCCTTGACCAAGCCTTAACCTAAGTATGATCCTGTCTTGCCAATATAGTGAATATGCGGGGACAATGCGGATGAACCTTTAATATTTATTTAGTGTCTAAAGCTAATAAAAATAAGTTAATGTCTATTCAATAATAAATTAGTCATATGTAATAGTTATTGAAAGTAAGCTATAATTTCTCATGCATAGCATATTCATAGACACTGATAAAGACACTGAGACTCATACATTGACACCAGAGTACATGTACTTACCTAGAGACAGCAAGACACAGTCAGATGCAATATTACACACAAACACATTCAAAGTCACACAGGCACAAAACCATGCACAAGCATAGACATAGTGGTAGTTTATCATTTACACACAGGCATACATTTACACATACATGCCCAGGCATGTACCAACACTGAAACATACAGCACAGATTCTCTTCTTACCTGGGCTTCAAGCACGGTGACCTTTTCCTTCAAATTTTCAATTTTTTTATCTTGTTCCTTTAAAGTATTTTTTAGTCCTTCCATCTAGGAATTGGGAAGAACAATTGGGAAATCCTGTCAGGCCATGGAGAATAGTTACATAAGTCAAGAATTTCCATGATCAAATGATGATCCTCAAATAGAAAGACACAATCCCACAGCATGAGCAGAGCCAGCAGGCCACTTAAGATCGCAAGCCAAATTGGTACCCAGGGAAGAAACAACCAGAGGTACCACTTTCCCTTCCCATCCACAGTTGAAAGATGCCTGCAGAAAAATCCAACAGATGCAAAGGTGGGGGAAGGCTGCAGCAGGTATCAGGTGTCTCACCCTACACAAGAACTGGCTGAGGAAAAGAATTCCTGCTCTAAAATACCTCCCTGGATTCACTGTTTATGAGGATATGAGTATGTAATCGTCAAGCCTGGTCATACTTGAAAGCCCAGCTACCCAAAAAGCTGAATTCCAAAATCACAGTCAGCCTGGGCTGCACAGCAGTTCCCAGACAATCGTGGTCAATTGAGGAAGACCTTATCACAAGAATCAAAGTAAAATAGGTCTGTGGTTATGGCACAGTGTGGGAGCACTTATCTAGTATGCAAGGCATAGTCAATTGAAATTAATGAAAAATAATTAAATTTTTTAAAAAAATCACACACAATCCATAACGCCTGATTATTTAAGAAAGGTTTGGATCTTCTATAGACTTCCATATAACAGTGAACAACATCTGTCTCGGAACACTTATGCTTGTATAAAAATCACTAAAATATCTAAGGAGCAGTTAAACACAGTTTCTCAAACTCTCTTCATATAGAACTTCATATAGAACATTCTAGGCAAGAGAAGCCCGGAACCAGGTTGCCTGAGAAATGGAATGTGTACATCAGTGAGAAGGCAAGCTATGGAGCTTAGCCTGACAAACTGTCGAGCTTTGGTCATTGCACTGTAAACCTGAGACCTATCTGAGAAACGCTCTTGTTAGTCTGACCTCCTGGATGATGCTTCGCAGGTTCTGGTGCTGGGAGTGGATCACGAACTGCAAATGGCAGATCTGCTCCTGGAGGACGGAAATCTCCGTTTGAAGAGCCTGGCAACTGGGAATGCACACAAAGGTGGAGGGAGTGAAAAATATTTTGCTACCCCAGTCCTCCCCACCTGTTGAGCCTCTTATGGCTAAGATCTCTCTCAGAGATCCACATACCACACAAAAAATCATGGAAAAGATTAGGTCTGTACATCTGCTTGCCTATGAACTTGAGTGAGACATGTGTTGAGGTCAGAAGCTGCTTCTGGATGAGGAAAGAGATCGTTGGTGTCATACAAGTATGAGAACCTGAGCTTGGAGTCCCTGGACCAGTGTAAAGCTGAATGTGGTAGCTAGCCTCTGTTTCTGTAACATGGTTCTTTAAAGGGTCCAGTCCATAGCATATATGCAAACCTTCGTCTTTCTCTTGGAAAGAGGCAGTGACAATTAATCAATTGCATGTACATCAATGTGTTCTTCCTTTCTGAGTTTATGGCAAATAGTTGGAAATAAAATAAGATATGTACTCTTTGTGGAAACATTTATACTCCTCTGATTGTAAATTCTCAGCTGTCTCATTATTCCTGAAATTCATCTTCAAGGAATGGCAGCTGCTGCATTTACATCAATTTCAGATTTTAGTTCTCCCTGGGCTTCAACATGAGCAAGTTCGATATCAGGGCAAAGGAAGCTTGTGAGAACATTTCATGACCCAACCAAGGACCATGGACTCTCAGGTCTTCAGACAATGCAAACTGAAAATGAGAGAAGCTTCAAGCTAGAGAGTCAGCAATTCTTGGGATTCAGGAAGGCTGGGGGCAGGCAAGCAAGGCAGCTGACATCTTAGGGGGATGGATGCACAGACCCTCTAGAGGGAGAATTATTGAAGAGATTTGGTGGATGGGAAAATGCAGAGCCTCAACAGAGAACAGTCTAAGGTATGAGGATCAAAAAATAAGGCAGAAGGTTATGGAAGTTGATGTTAAAATGCAAATGATCCTACAGTGAAGGGGGGGGAGGGGAAGAAAAAGGAACAATGGTGTGCTTAGTGGTAGATTTGCATCTCCTCTGAAAAGTAAGGAGCAAGGATTCTGGGTGCTATGTTGAGACAAAGGGCTTTACTACATTTATGTGTAGGTTAGGGTTTTGTAAACTTGACAAAAACTAAAGTCATATGTGCAGAATGAACCAGAACTGAGAAAGTGCCTCAATCATACTGGCCTGTAGGCAAGCCTGTAGAATATTTTCTTGATTAATAGAAATCTAGGCAGGTTGTCCTGAGTTCTAGGAGAAAGCAGGCTGGGTAAGCCATGAAAAACAAGTCAGTAAACAGCATTTTCCCATGGCTTCTCCTTCATTGTCCTACTAGGGAATAAGAAAATATGTCTCCAAGGTCATTAGAAGTTTTCAGAGATGAAAGAAAGGGTACCAAAGCCCTCCATGGCAACATGCAAGACACTGCAATGTCTGTGAATACTGAAACCAAACCGGAACAACATCTTCTGAGGAGCTAGGCACGTGAGAGCTCAGAGGCTCTTCTTAAGAAGTACATTCATGCCAAGGTGGTTATGCTGTGAGCTGCACAGAGCTTTATATGAGACAATAGCAACAACAACAGGGAGTCAATTTCACTTTTATGAAAACAAAAACAAAACAACAACAAAAAAAAAAAAAAAAAACAAACAAAAACAAGGAGCCTACATGGGACTGGCCTAGGTCCTCTGTGTATATGTTACCATTGCGTAGCTTGGTCTTCTTGTGGGACTCCTAACAGTAGGAGCAGAGGTTGTCTCTGATTCTTTTGCATACTTTTGGGTCCCTTTTCCTCCTACTGGGTTGCATTGTCCAGCCTTAAAAGGAGAGGAGATGGCTAATCATACTGAAACTTGATATACCACGTTTATTTGATATCGATGAGAGACCTGCCCTTTTCTGATGAGAAACGAAGGGGTAGATGTGAGCAGGAAGAAGGGAGGTGGGGGGATGAACTACGAGGAAGGAGGGACAAGAAACTGCTATTGGGATATAAAATAATAATAATATAATAATAATAATATAAACAATAATAAATTTTAAAAAGAAAATAACTTCTGTCTTTTCCTTATGTCTGTCTAACCATACACTAAGAGAAATCTCTTATTTGTGGTTCATTAAGCAAGCTTTGGTTGCTTCAGTTTCAGAATCCACTTCATACTGACTTACTTTCGCTGTCACCTAGCAAAGTGAACAATGCCCCCTCACATAGCTCAGAAACAGTACGAAGGAACAAACGTGTTTGTGATGTCTACAGCCTGAGAGCGAAGTAAGACTGGATGTTCAGTTAGCTTTCTAAAAACACAAAGCATTCATTTCGCCCCAAGAAACTTCTAAAACTTCCTCAAAAATATTTTGAGAATTTCATATGGATAGTTCGCATTCAGCAGAACTAATAGGAAAGATCTGTTTGCTTAAAAGACCAGTCTTTTTTTTTTTTTTTAAAGTAAAGAAAATAATCAAATTTGGACCACTTGGACTCTTAGAGGAAGAAACATTGTGTAGTCCAGAGTTCAGTTACCTGAAATACGTCTTTATATTTAAAGGCGAAAGGAGAGAGAGAGAGAGAGAGAGAGAGAGAGAGAGAGAGAGAGAGAGAAGAGAGAGAGAGAGAGAGAGAGAGAGAGAGAGAGAGAGAGAGAGAGAGAGCTCTTGCTCGACAGTTACTATCTGTAATTGATGGCATGGGGTAATGGGGTAAGCAGGCCTGTCCGTATGTCTTTCTTTACCAAGACAGACAGTGGTAACTATCACTCCTCTGCTCTCTTGGGTTTCATGTTTACTCACAGGGAGGAGGAAAATAACAAGAGAATAGTATGACAGCATATTTCAAATATGTGTGTCCAATCTAAAGATTGGCCTCTTTCCGGCCTTTGTTGTAAGTGGTCAAAAATGCACAGTTATTATTCAGAAAGAAAGCAGAAATGTTAAAGAAAGATGAGGAAATAGAGATAAAATAAGAGGAAGAAGAAAAAAAGGGGGCAGTCAAAAAAAAATCAAGGAATTAGGATGTCCGTGACTGTATAGCAATATAAATAAAGGATAATGAAAATTTGTCCCTTGGAGACTCATAATGTGCCTGGTAGACTAGAGACTGAAGTTCTAGAGGGCCGAACTCAGAAGTTGACATAGATTGTATGTTATCTTGACACCAGAACAAAACATGACTATAGTGAGCTTAGAATCAAAAGGGAAGAGGAAAAAAAAAATCTCAGGAAATGTGATACGAATCAGGGCCTACGGCCACAGAGGATTTCCTGAGAAGGACAGCTACTGTGGTGGCCATACCCCTCCCCTGAGTATGGGCTGAGACAGACCCTGTTGAAAACCATGAATATGGACAAGCCAGCCAACAAACTAAGGCTGCTTTCCATTGTATTTCTTTTACTTTCTATGGAATTTGAAGGATGCCAGCCTATCATCGGTTCACTGGATGACGGGCCAGTGTGATGAGGATAGCCACTCACAAAGATGAAGGCTCATAGAATAAAGATACAGTCAGCATCTTTGAGTAAATGGAGAAGTGAACAAATCACTCTTCAGAAGAATGAGTGGCTCTCTAGGGCTTGGCTATACTCTGACCCGCGTGTCTGTTAATACTAGAAATTTGCCATCTCCCTGAATTTGTCCTACTTTTTCTATTTCCTTTAGGCCAGTGGTTCTCAACCTGTGGGTCATGACCCCCTCTAGGGTTTGACTATCAGATATCCTGCATATCAAATAGTTACATTATGATTCATAACAGTAGCAAAATTACAGTCATGGAGAAACAAGGAAGTAATTTTATGGTTTGAGGTCACTATGCGACAAGGAACTGTCTTCAAGGGTCATAGCAACAGGAAGGTTGAGAAACATAGTTCTAGGCTCATAAAGCCAGTGAGCCCTGCAGCCCAGCACAGCCACAAACAGGAAAGCTTATCAGAAGCTGCTCTTTTAGGGGGCAGATTTTTCAAACCTTTTTGAGTGTGCAGCATTGGACTTGAGTTGGAGCAGTTGGCTTTCTAGACATAATTTTCTCTCTAGGAGTGTTTTCTTTTCCTGAAAGAGAAAAAAAAAAGATGCAGTTTTTTGTTTGGGTGTGTGCTTGCAAACTGTTTATAATATACGTATTTTTGTGATGCTAGAAATATGGCCTGTGCTTCAGAGCTCTTCTCGGCAGTAGCCACATGCCACCAAGAAGCCTGGTCAGGCAATGGTAAGGCAATTGCCTGGTCAGGCAATGTCCTTTGTGTTTCCAAAGTAAATCCGTGCTGTGTTGTTAATATGTTTAACATGGGCATGGTTCTGCCTGTGGTTAATCCTAGCACTTTGGAGGTTAGAGTCAGGAGAATCGGGGCCAGCTACCGCTACATAGCAAGTTCAAGGTCAGTTCAAGTTGCATGAGAGCTTGTCTCAAAATAAACAAACATCTCCATAACTTATTCATTTAGCTGAAAGAGCTTGCTCCTTCTCCATCCCACTGCCAAAATGGAGCCCGAGTAGTGCAACTTTGCCCACCCACCTTCCCCATGCCACCTGGAGTACAAAGCCTGCCCAGCCTCTCCTGATGTGAATTCCCTTACCTCCGCACCTGCCTCTTTGCTACATTAGGAGAATTGTTGCTACCCAAGGACACCACTGCATGCCTTTGATGCTTCCGCCTGTTCTCATACCATCTGTCGCCACGTAGTAAAGTGGTAAGTGTACGCCTAATGAGGGCTTGAGGCCACAAATGTTAAAACTACTTCCTAATGAGGATCCGGGAGAAACTATAAGACTGAGAAAAGATACCTTCTTTAAATGCCGTGATTTATTTATTAAGCCAAACTGTTCACCCCCGAGGGAGAAGTGACAAAGTCCACAAAAGACCAAGCATAGGTAACCAGAGTTTGAGTTACCAAGTTGGGGGAAACGGGAATGGTGGCAAGAGGCAAAAATTGGCATTGACAGCATGGCCAGAGCAGACTGGAAATGGTTCAGAATGTGTGCAATGCTGTTTAAAATCACTGCCCACCACAGCGTGGAAATGGAGACCACACAATGCAGTGCTCTCCCACTGAAACCAGAAAGCCCCTTACACACTGGTCTGGTTTTGAAGCTTTGGCCAAGGTTTTAACTTCTCTGGCCCTTATCACCATTAAGAAATTTTAACCAAAACTTGAAAATTCATCTACATGTCTGTCTTGGTATCCAGGCACACAGAAGCAGGGGTAGCACTGAGTCCATTCTGACACACAGCCCCACTGTAGTATGGGCTGGAAGCACACTTGTGATCTGTCTCACAGAACCTTCTAGCAGGGCAGATACAGACAAGGTGCTCAGGATCTCTATAGCAAGCACCTCCATGCTGACAGGGGTTTCCTCCACAGGAATCAGTTGCAGTTTCACAGGTAGCTCCTTTCCCCTGGGGTATTCACTCAAGTAGCAATTCCTTGGCAGAGGCGGGAAAAGCAAGGATCTTTTAGATCTTCACAGTCTTTGTCCAAATTATTGGCTATGTCTAAGCAACGACTGCTGTCTCGTGGAAAACCCTTGTTTTGGCAAGAATTTAAGAGACACCTGGTGTTGTTTTTATTGCAAATGAAGCCTGGCATCTCAGGTCACTGTAGGACTATGTACATCCTCTCCCACTGAGGGCAGTCAAGAAAGCCCAATTAGGGGAACAGGATCCACAGGAAGGCAACAGAGTCAGGGTAAGACTTTGCTCCAGTTGTTGGAGGACTGGCAATGAAGACCATGTTGCCTATGCGTGGGGGCGTAGGTCCAGCCTTTGTATGCTCTTGTTACTTAGAAAAGGATGAATATGTTTCTGACCCCTGCGTGAATGAGGCTGCATGCCTCAACGACATAGACTGACACACGCATGTCTGTCCTCAAGAGTATTCTGGTGTGAACTGTGACTTGGAAATTGATGGATGTGGATCTCAGACATGTCTACATGGAGCCACATGTCAGGATACTCATGGGGCTTGCTTCTGTGACTATGCATCTGGATTCTTTGGAGTCCACTATGAACTAAATTCTGATGAATGTGCCAGACAGCCATGTCTCCATGGAGCTCTATGTGTGAATGGTAGAAACAACTACCACTGTGACTGCATAGGTAGTGGATTCACAGAGACACACTGTGACACTTTGATGCCTCATCCTTGGTCAAAGCCTTGTCACAATGATAGAACATGTGAAGACACTGTTGACAGCTATATTTGTCACTGCTAGACTAGATACAAAGGTACCCTCTATGAGAGAGACGTAAATGAATGCAGCAGCCACTCCTGCAAATTTAGGGGGAATGTGCCAAGCTATCCTCAGAGGATCAATAGGGACGTACTGCAGGCCTGCCTTCCTCCTTCAACTACTGTGGAGCTTCAGGCTGTGTTTGTATCTGTCAGCCTAGATTCACAGACAGGAGCCTAGCATAACTGTCCTCTGAGAGGATCCACCAAGCAGCTAACTGAAACAAATGCAGAGACCCACAGTCAAACATTAGAGGTAGCTTGGACAGTCTTGTGAAAGAGTTGGGGGAAGGATTGAGGAACCCAGAGGGGATAAGAACTCTATAAGAACATCAGAGTTAACTACCCTGTACACTTGGAGATTCCCAGAGACTGAACCACCAACCAAAGAGTATACAGGGGCTGGACCTAGCCTCTGACCCCCTTGCACACATGTAGTACATGTACAGCTTGGGCTTTGTGTGGGCCCCCAACAACTGGAGTGGGGTCTTACCCTGATTCTGTGGCCTGCCTGTGGATCCTGTTGCCCTCACTTGCCTTGTCTGGCCTCAGATGGTGTGCCCAGTGCTGCAATTACTTGAGGTACCAGACTGAGTTGGTACCCAGGAGGGACCTTCTCCTCCTACTCTTTCTTTTCCTCCTCCTCTTCCTCCTCATCTTCTTCTTCCTTCTCCTCTCCTCAGAGGTGAAAGGGAGAAGGAAAGGAAAGAGACTTGTGAAGGGGCACTGGAAGGAGAGGAGGGCTTCAATTAGGATTTTTTTTTTTTTTTTCGAGACAGGGTTTCTCTGTGTAGCACTGGCTGTTCTGGAACTCACTCTGTAGACCAGGCTGGCCTCGAACTCAGAAATCCTCCTGCCTCTGCCTCCCAAGTGCTGGGATTAAAGGCGTGCGCCACCACCGCCCGGCATTCAATTAGGATGTAAAGTGAATAAATTAGTTAATGAGAAAAAGTAATCTACAGCATGAATCTTTGATGGCATGCGGGGGCCATTGTTCAATAATGGGATATAACAATTATTTTA
The DNA here is from genome assembly GCF_011762505.2 of Arvicanthis niloticus. Taxonomy (NCBI): domain Eukaryota; kingdom Metazoa; phylum Chordata; class Mammalia; order Rodentia; family Muridae; genus Arvicanthis; species Arvicanthis niloticus. The sequence continues at coordinate 19,194,232 of NC_047671.1, forward strand.
GATTTTATTTATTTATTGTGTGTGTACGCATGTGCCACAGCACATGTATGTCAGTCAGGGGACCAATCATGGGACTAAGCTGTGTTCTTTCACCATATATGTCTTAGGAATCTAATTCAGGTTGACAATTTCCATGTTTTACTTTATTATTTATAGATTAGAATCCAATTCCCTGAGGTTGCATGTTAATTTTAGATTTTTCTTTTGTTTTATTTTTGAGACAAGTTCTCTTGCAGTACAGACAAGCCCTCAACTCCCGCTGTAGCCAAAACTGCCTTTCAACTCATGATCCCCTTGTCTCAGCCTCCTTGGTACTGGAAGGATAGGTGTGATCTTCCACATCACATTTAATTTATAGATTTTTATTGAGTAGAAAAGATATCCCTAAAGGTTATAGTTTCATTGTTTGGCAGAATATTAATTAGATATACTTAGACTATCAACCCAACATTGTATTTTGTCCATCCCTGTGCCCACAATACACAATGTATATAAATACCTTATCTAAACAAATTTTATTATACTGGTTCCAATATTAGTAGTAAATTGAATAAAAAATTAAAAATTATATTATATTATATTTAAAAAAATAAAAATTGAATAAAAATGTATTCATTCTCTAATTGTATGAGCCATGTTTTGAACTATATGAATATCCCTAAAATGGAGTTAGGATGGAATAAATGAAGACTGTATGTATGGGAAGAGAAGTCTACTCACTTCCTTGACAGATATTTGGATTTCAATTATAATTTAAAGATACCAATTACTTCCTATCCTGTGTGAGTTGCTACTTTGAATTAGGCTAACTTATTTAAATTAGTTTCTTAGAGCAATCTTCCCTCATAGAAATTATTCCATATTAAGCATTTCCATGTTAGCCTTAGGTGTCTTCAAATAATTTCTGAGAGGGGTCAGCTATACCCTGAAGTTAATGTTGATGCAAGTATTCTCAAAGAAACACTGCCATAGACATATTATATAATATTATATACATATTATAAACTCGTAAGGTGCAGATATGTACATCACAAACATTCCTTCCAGTGGACTTTCTCCTGATTAATAAATGCTCATAGCCAGGGTCAGAGACTGGGTAACTAGCAAGAATGTGTTCTATCCTGGCCAGGACTCTTGTACATGCCATGGGCTCGTCATGAACAACTCATGAAATAGAATCACACTCGCCTTGCACACACTCCTTGGCAGTGCCTTCCTCATTCACATAACACCTCACTGTAAGTATCTATTCTACCTATGTCCTCACCATGTGTACCTGTTTTACCTCAGAGAGCTCGATTCCCTTCACTGTTGATCGACATGGACTGACACGGATTTAAGACATTGTTCATGTTAACATATGAATGCCTTGACAACCCAGAATATAGTCTTTTTAAAAAGTAATTGCATTTATTTTACTTATTGTGTATGTACACATGTGCCCTGGCATGTATGTGGAAGTCAGGGGACAGTGTGTTGGAATGAGTTATCTCTGTCCACCTACACATCTTAGAGATCTAACAAGGCGACAGGCTTGGAGGCAGACATGTTTATTGGCTAAGCCATCTTACTGGTCCCAGAACATATCATTTGTCCCACGCCAGAAAACAGGCTATAAAAGGAAGTGTTATGAATTGGAAATGGGAGATTGTGGAATGGTTTCTTGTTTGCTCTGTCCTCATTTATAGACCAATGTTAAGGAAGTGGGTGGTCCCTGAGGTGCCCTTGAGCCCTTAGATCCTAGTAGAGCCAAATCAATGACACCAGCAAACAAATGTGAACCAACAGAAGTGCACTGCTGGCAAAAGGAACATATGCCATGCAAAAATGCTCTTACAGGGCGATTCCGCTCGCTTCTTGCTGTGTGTTCGGAATTCATTCTCGCCGCATTCCTGATTAAACCGGGACAGATGGTGGAGGTTTTAAGTAATATGTTCATTACCAGACCTCACAGCACTAATGGCTATTTGTTGGAGCGAGGCCTCGCTCAAGTGAGTAGCAAATGAATCCCTCTCAGGGGGCAGCCACTGCTAGGGCAGTATCTATCAGCCTTTCTGAGGATGTGCATTTCACCTACACTTCCGTTTCAAACTTGCATCTGTCGCCATTAATACAGAGGCTCAGCATACTCTATTATCCCAAGGCACATTCCCCGCCCACAAAACTTGCATAGAGCATGTCTTCTGTCTATGTCCTGAGCCCAAGAAGGTGTCTCCAAGCTTTGCTGCTTAGTGTTCTTATCTCCACACTTACTTGGAAAAGATGGAATAACATATAGGCTAAATGTGCTTTAAAATAATCTTGCATATTGCTCCTCTATTCAATCACCATTCACCTCTGTTAGTTGGAGAGACTCTAACAGACCCCACAGAGAGAAACCGGAAGGTTGTCCCATGGCCTTGCTGAGCATGGTAACCTATCTACTTAACTGCGTCACAGAACTCTGTGTCTGCAGATTCTCTGAAAGAGAATCACAACCGTGGCTCAGTATCAATGTTCTCGGATACACTGCCCTACCTTAAGTGGGCTTTCTGCTTCTCCAAATGACCGTTAGCAAAATTAAAAACAGAAAGTCTGGAAAGTTTCTTATGATCAGCACAATCTAGTTTATATATACACAGTCGTCCTCATAAACAGTGATTCTTTCCAGTTTGTTCACAAGTATTAATATAGCTCCTGTGCCTGGCGCAATGTAGCACATGTATGTATAGCACATGGTAGGTGCTCAAATATCTTCAAATAACAGCACTCTACACAACCAGTGTAGACAAGAGCTTGCATCTAGTACAGAACTCCTGGAATTGTTGGAGAGGGAATTTCCTTCCACTGTTTATTTGGTAACTTTTATGCACTCACAGGTGGCTTCAGGTTAATGGCCATTAACCCGACTTTGGGTTTTAGAAGGCAGTGATCTCAATTCTAATCTCCCATTTCAAGGTGTTTAATCAGTTGTTTGATTAGATAATTCTATTTGCTTGACAGAATTGTCTTTCTTTCCTTAACATAAACACGCACAGTGCTGTCTCAGTCCTTCCAATTATTTACTGCAATATAAGATATTCTAATGCTATCAGGTACTCATCAAATACTGCAGTTTTTCAAAGAAGTATAAACTTGCATGCTAGTGTAAGCAAACTGCCAAGGATGACTCAGTGATTCTGGGAATGACAACCATGGCCCATGGCATTATACTAGTGTGGGTGAATGCTATTATCATTAGGTCCTGTTATATTTGTGCGCATGTCTCTGATTTCCTCACGTGATGTTGGGCATATACATTTCACAGTCACAGTGTTATCAAATTTTATATTATTGGACTATATTTTAAAACTAATTAAACTTCCTTTGGTCAGAAACCTGTATAGAAATGTAACACCCACGAAGTGAAACTTCCCTGATGTCAAAAACGTAGGCCAGCTCAAAAGAGGAAAGGCTGAGTAGATTCAGGGCCCACCCAGAAGTACGGTGAGTGAGAGGGTGAATGGGACATAACTCTCTAGAATCCTAAGACTACACTTATCCACTCCCACTCTGGTTTCGAGGTGCCCATTCATTTTGCTAGCAAAAGACTATAATCTTTATTTTATCTACATTTCCAATTTGAAGGCACATACTAAGATTATGCATTTTACATTGGTATTTGTAATACTAACTACTGGAAGGTATTCCATGAGACTGCCAGTTTTTCCTCCACTGCTCTTCCATACGGAGACCTTTTGAAAGTTCTAATATCACACATTTGGTAGCCTCAGTTTGTTCTAAACTTCGAGAAGTCACGGGCTGCCAAAAGATAGTACACTGGCTCTAACACATTTAAATCCACTCTGCTTTTTCTCCTAACAGCATCATTTTGTGATTTAGCCCATGATCTCAGTCACAGTCCACCAAATATACACAAGGACCACAAGGAGAAATTGGGCAAGCCGATAAGTACACAGCATGTCACAGAAGATGTCCAAGGAGAAAAGCAGAATCCTGAAGCACCCTGGCCACAAACTCCGACTCCTGTCATTCTATTCTCCTTTCTAGAACCCTGTCGCAAGGAAATACCTTTACTTCTTGGACTTACATTTTCCATCCTCTGTACACGGTTTTCCAGTCCTACGATTTGCCTCTGTTTTTCTTCCAGTTTTTCTGAAAGTAGACTCAGATTTTCGGCACTTCGCTTTAATGTCTGCTCTTTCTCAAGGTTGTTGGCCTGTGGTCAGAAAAAGTTGCTAGACTTTTGTTTTTATTATTTATGTAAAGCAAAATATAATGTCTTGTGTATCCAATTAAAAGTGTTTTCTTTCTTATCAGAAAATGTCCTAAAAGTGGGGTAATTATGCCCCCCACTGTGTCCCAAGGTTGCTTGTTAGATAAGTAGCTGTCATTGAAAGGTCAGTCCTGGGAGAGAAGTGTGCCCATTAGGGAGGGAACTTCAGCCGACTTCCACTAGAGTACACATGCTTATCTGTGTGCATATATATATTAAAAAAACAGAGCTCAAAATGGCTCAGTAAAACATAAGTACGAATCTGCTTGAAAACACCAAGTGAGCCTTCATGCCAGGTCACTCAGATTAGGGCTGGGCCCCTAAAGTAAAGACACATACACCTGTTCCCACAGGTCGCCCCACTCACAGTGCAGCCCCAGGCCACACATGGCTGGGTAGGGGCTTTGCTCTCCAGCTCATATGCTGCGGATGGGGTGGTACCTGAATTGACTGTTTACTCTCCTCCTGCTTTTTCTCCAGGTCTTCAGCTTGTATTTGGTAGCTGTTAAATAATCTCTGAGCCACGTTTCTCAAAGCTGCTGCTCCTGCTTCTCTGGAAGCTTCCAGCTAGGAAAAATAAAAGCAACCCTGTATGTTTTGACATCTTGAAAGATAGATAGATAGAGACAGAGAGAGAGAGAGAGAGAGAGAGAGAGGGAGGGAGAGGGAGAGGGAGAGGGAGAGGGAGAGGGAGAGGGAGAGGGAGAGGGAGAGGGAGAGGGAGAGGGAGAGGGAGAGGGAGACGAGACGGAGACGGAGACGGAGACGGAGACAGAGAGAGAGCTAAATGCAGAACAGTTTTATGGTCAATTAAAAGCAGCCCCTAATTACAATTTGCATCCTTACAGATAACTTATGGGAGAAAAGTTGCTGGTGTTAAGTAAGAGCACAGTGCCAAATGAAGTAGTCTCTGGTAGGATACAGAACATGGGCATCTGACATGGTCAAGCCAGACCTGAGCACTTCGCACCGCAGCGCTTTGCATAGGTAGCCAGCACCCTGTCGGTACATTTGATAGCCAACCCTGTATCACCACTGTTCATAGCATGCTAACAAATGAATTCTCGCTGGAACAGAAGTGGGATGAGACTGGAGAAGTAGGAGCCGCAAAGTTCAAGCATCAGTCTTTCAAGGCTATAAGCTAAGGAAGTGATCAAGGGTGGCTGCTGAGTTTCACATAGCAAGGTAATCACTGTGGGGCTGCATATAAAATAATAGTTCCCAATATAAAGCACTCAACAATAGGTTAATTAGACAACCAGTGAGGCATTTGACAATAGAGGGTAGACTTAGTATTTGGGTGTGAGAGTATGTGTGCATATGGGATCAGTATTTGGGTGTGGAGGAATATGTGCATGTTCTCATGTGCATGTATGTTCCCGTGTGCACATGTGTTCATGTGGATGCACGGTTTCCACACACATAGGGAGATCAGAAGAGTCAACCTTGGAGGTCCTGCTTCAGGCACTATACAACATTGTCATTTCCCCCCTAAAGATGGTGCATCTCACTCAGCATGTCTTGGAGCTCACCAGTTTGTCTAGGATGTCTGATCAGCAATTCCAGGAATCCTCCTGCCTCCACCTCCCGACCATTGGGATTGCAAGCCCATGGCTCCATGCTTAGCTTTCTCTGTTGCTGCACAGGCTCTAATTCAGGCTCTCGTGCTTATAGAGTGAGCACTTACCTGACTAAGGTATTTCCCTAGCTCTAATATTTCTTAAAGATGCAAAATCTTTTCAAAATGCATTGTGGTAAAAAGCAAGTTAGCCTGAGATCTCTCTCCTTAATAAATGGTTAAGTTCACGGTATGTTAATGGTTTGTAAATGCTCGGCCCAGGGGGTAGCACTATTAGAAAGTATGCTCCTGTTAGAGTAGGTGTGTCACTGTGGGTGTGAGCTTTAAGACCCTCATCCTAGCTGTCTGGAAGCCAGTATTCTATTAGCAGCCTTCAGATGAAGATGCAGAACTCTCAGCTCCTCCTGCACCATGCCTGCCTGGATGATGCCATGTTCCCACCTTGATGATAATGGACTGAACCTCTGAACTTGTAAGCCAGCCTCAATTAAATGCTGTCCTTATAAGAATTGCCTTGGTCATGGTGTCTGTTCACAGTAGTAAAACCCTAACTAAGACACAGTGTAACGTTAATTTTTTTCAAATTCTACTTTTAACAATAGTTCTTAAGTGCTTTAACCTCCCTTTTAGCCCACCACCCACTAGAGATAGTGGAAAAGAAAGGATATGGGTGAAGTGGACCTGTTTAGAAATGGTTCTTTGGAGCAAATCCTATCTGTGTTGTCTAGAAATTGGTAGTTCAGCTTACAGGTTAACCCTACTCACAAACACTTCACAGATACACCAGAAGTCCAGTTCAGTAGAGCAGAGATAGCAAACATGAGTCAGCAGGAGAGACCAGGAGGAATGCCAGGAGAAGTTCTCAGCTGTGTCTTTCTCAGAGAAGGAAGATCAGCGAAGACATGAGACCAACAAGCATTGCACAGCTAGCTCTATAAGCAAGCCACACTCAGCTGCAGCCACTGTTTGTTGAGTCCTACTTATACCCTCCAAACATCACATGTCCTCGATAGGTCTTGCCTGTGCGTCTGTTTCAGACTGCCAATCAGCCTGAGTCCACAGAAGCAGCAAGAAACTGCAGCACACCACCAGAAGGGGAGTCCTGACAAATGCAGCTCAGCTAAACAATGTAAGACAGACAAATACATGTGCACCCCAAGCAAAGAATCTTTTCATCACAGGTCCTTTCACGTATTTACTTTAGCAGAACATCCTTTCACTTTATGTCTGCTTCAGGAAGTGTTCCTTCACCAGTCTGCCTTAGCCTTTCACCTGTGTCCACTTCAGGAAAACACTCCTTCACATGTTTGCCCCAGCAAAACACCATCCAACACAACTGACTTTCCAAGGAACCCTTAAGTTTCTACTTCAGCACGGTATAGAACCCTTAGCCGTGTATATGATATCACACAGGAAGCTTCCAGAATTTGCTACTTTTTCATAAACAAAACTTTATACCCATGGACCTTCCAAAGATTTTTTCAATAGTAAAAGTAGTCTCCAAAATAAAACAGTATGATTTAATTTAATTCCAACAATTTTGTTGTCTGTTTGAATATTGTAGGTTTCTGTGTGTGCATGGGTGTGTCCCAGTTTGTATAGACCTATGAATGCTGACTACCTATGAGCTCCTAGTAGTCCTACCTTGATTTGCAACACTTCATTCTCTTTGTTCATTTCTAGGAGCTGCTGATCTTTTCTTCTTATGTTTTCCATGAGCAAATCCAGACAGGTGGGGTCTGTTGTGGAATCCGAGCCATTCTGGATGTTTCCAGATCGCTGAAATAAACAAACAGTAATCTTCAAGCCAACTCTCCCTTTCCTCTGTGAACACTGGCAAAAATGATTATCATTCCTTACATAAGCCAAAGAGGATTCAAGCCAGTGAAAAGAACTCTTTGAATCTCAACTTTTAATCGATAATTCTAGATAAACAAGCTAGCTTCTGAGTCTGTTCAAATTCACAGTCTTATAAGAACATACATCCTTTCTGCAGTTTATACTTCCTACAGCTTTAAAATACACCATTAAGTATATTGTACATACTAAACATAACCATGAGACTGGATTAGTTCAAGTCATACATATAAATATGTTTTGATTAAACAGAATCGGATAACACACTCAATGTTAACAGTGTTTCCTTGCAATCATGACATATTAAAATTCTAAACTGAGATATCAGAGTAGAGCTGCACCCAGAAGTAATCCTGTGCAGTCATGCTTCCTAAAGGTACACCTGGAACATAATTCTCATCTAGAATCTTGGGCACATGGAGGTAGAAAGCAAACTAGAAAGCCTCTCAGCTCACCAGTTTCACAGATGTGGAAACTGAGGAGCAAAGTCGATGTTTGTGCACGACGATGCAAGAACTCATGACACAGTGCCTTGATCATTGTCTGCACTGTTTGCTTTCACCTTATTTCACGGCAGATAGAAACATTGTCTTAGAACTCTACGTACCCTGTAATTTTGATAACAAGTGCTGTTTGTTAAGCACCTATTATGTACCATGCCATCTCTCCAATGTTATATATGATTCTTTTGCTGGGTGCTTAAAGTACGAGAAAGTGTTATACTCCTTATAAAAGTAAGGACACTTAAAATTACTGTTTCATAAATTCAAGTGTTCTAGCTTGATTATTGCTGTTTCAAAAGAAAGCTACCCATCAAAAGCAACTTGGGAGGTGAAAGAATCTACCTTATGTACATTCATCTCCAGGTTCATCATTGAGGGAAGTCAGTGAAGGGGTCTGGTGAGGGAGCTTGAAACTATGGAGGGAGGAACACTGCATGCTGGCTCATTCACACACTCAAGCATAGCCAGTTTTGTTATACAACCCAGGGCCACCTGGTCATGAAATGGTTCTACTCACCATGGTCTGGGTCTTACTACATCAACCAACAGCCAAGGCAATCCCACACAGACCAATCTAATCTGGAAAATTTTTCAGTTGACTTTCCTTTCTCAGATAAATCTAGGCTGTGTCAAGTTGACAGTCAAAGCTAACTAGGACACCAAAGTGACACCTATATAAATAACCATGAGACCAGATTTAGAGTCTAAGATTCCTTAACAGCCAAATGTATAATTTTTCACTATAATAAACTGTCTATAGTCCAGAAATAAAAACTAAGCATATAACATACACAGTAACTCCTTTTCTTTTGTGGTCCAGACCTCATGCATATATGCCTTCCCTGGCCATATATGGATAGATACTAAAGAATAATTGACAGACACTTGGAGAAAGGTAAATTACTTGCTGACACTGATGGTTGTAAAGGTTTATATCAGTGTTCTCACAGGAGTCATCTGATGGTAAAAGGCTGCAGATTCTGAATCAGGAGGTCTGGCTGGAGGCCTAGACAGTACAAATTCAATAAGCCTATAGAGATTCTACTACTAAGATACTTAACATGGTAGTAAGACTCTACATCACAGCAGCACCATGTCCTCTTCATTCATACAGAGCTACTTCTAGCAAGGTCAACAAAACACTGGTTCAACGGTTCCAGTGGCCATTGGCCAGTTCTTGGTTTACATGCCCCAGCAACTACACTGGACAGTTACTCCTTCCACTCACTTTCACGGATTTCATCCTCCACTACTTTTTTCTCCTAATTCTCCATCATCCTTTTCAACCTCTGTGATGGTTTTTTTTCTTGTACAGACACATGCTTTGGGAAGCTCACCACAATGCACTTAAATGATCTATCATTTCTACACATGCTCACATGCTTTAAAATCCCCTCTCCTGTCAAAACTACTGTCTTTTATTATTTATTCTGGAGATAACATCTTGCTATTTCAAACAGGCAGGTCTTACACTCTTGTCCTCCTACCAAGAGTGCCAAACCCAGCTCTAGTTTCATAAAGTTACCAACCATAATGCTCTCTATACCGTAGCCTAAACCTACCACAGATTTGTACTGTGAAATTTAAAACCATATGTCTTACTATGTTAGTTTGAATATGCTTGGTTCAGGGAGTAGTGATATTAGGAGGCGTAACCTGTTGGATAGGTGTGGCTTGGTTGGAGGAAGTGCGTCACTCTAGAGGTGGGTTTTGAGACCTTCCTCCTAGCTGCCTGGAAGTTTATAGTCTTTTCTGGTTGCCTTCTAATCAAGATGTAGAACTCTTGGCTGTTTCTCCAGCACCAGGTCTGCCTGGATGCTGCCTTGCTTCCCACTATGGTGATAATAGACTGAACCTCTGAAACGATAAGCCAGCCCCAATTAAACGTTGTTCTTTAAAAATGTTGCCTTGGTGACGCTGTGTCTTCACAGCAATAAAACTCTAAATAAGACAGTAGCCTGAACCTTCTAATCCAGATTTCTACCCTCAAATGAGGAGCATATGCTTACCCACTGATAAGAGTGGTAGAAGATAACATAACCAAAAAATTATTTTTTTAAATTTTATCTTCCAGGCTATACCTCAAGAAAATCCCTATTTGCCCAGCTTTGGAGTATTTAATGTAAGACAGTCTTTAGGACTAGCCACGTTCGAATGGAAACTGAGGATGATATAGGGTCTGCCTTTACGTAGCATGTACTACTTTCTCATGTGCTGGGTGACTATGGTTTGTAGTCAGAAATGCTGATGCTGTGCACTTGGTTCTGATGATATTTAATTTGATGCAGTTTGAGCTAACTTTTGCTTGAACTTAAGTACACAAAAATGCTATTGGAACAAAAGGGGAGTGATTAAGCTGATTGGTCACTCAATTCATTGTCTGTCAGTTGCTATGTCCCATAGCGAGCTTGCAAGCTTACATCTTTATCCCTGAGAAGTATACTACCATGTATTCTCCTTGGTCTAACATCTTGCTGTATAATTTATAATTATGTTTTGTTTGCAATATTCCAGCAAGGCCTGGGCATGGGTCCTTCTTATGATATTCCTAATAAGCATATCATACATAGAGGCA